>NC_083764.1:48517296-49117296 GCF_963514075.1 Conger conger
ATATTTTCGACCATGTCCTGGGCCTGCTGCTATACTAACCTGACTTCACAGCTGAGTATTGGTCATGTGGCAGCTTGCCAAACAGGAAGATATTAATGAGCCCTTGAACGACCTCTCAACCCTGACCCTTCACTGTCCCATTCCATCTTCCATGGAGCAAGGCTGACAGCGTTAACACCATGAGCTAACTGCTTCGATAGAGGTCTGTTTGCCACTATGGGAATATGTTTCCTACAAACCCAACCTGCTTGAACCTACGGAGATTGGAAAACTACCCCTACAGTCGCTCCAAAGCCCAATCCATCGCAAAGCTCATCGCAGGTGTACTCTTTTTAGTAGTCTAGCAAGCACAGTAGCACAACAAATGAACGTGTATGCGCATCATCACCGCCGCCGTCATCATCAGCTTTGAGAATGCCCAGTATATAAATAATGAATCATTTCACTGAGTTGTAAAATCTTAGTCACACCCTGAAATGAACTCTGCCCTCATCTTCTAAACATAGCAACTTCCAACCTCCCGTGCACGCACACGGCTTGTGTGTTGTCACTTTTGTAGCCGTTTACCCTAGTTCGTTCAGTTGTGTGCCGGTTGGTTTATTCAAAGTAAGAGAAAAGCATTCACAGCGGGAGCCCTTCATTAGTTTGGTAGAGGTGTCGGGATTCCTTCCCTGTTTGATCACACGGATATATTCCAGTGGCAGGTTTCGGCACACTGCGAATACAGGGGATCTCAGGGGAGAGCTCAAGTACTGTCATGCCAGCTACTTATTTCAACTGTCAACTTTTTGTGAAGCAATTCCTCCCCTCTTGGACCTGCTTTCCTCCATAATTCTGAGTTGTACAATGTGCCTTGTGGGTTACTGTTGTACCACACACGACCCCCACCACTGTGGCACAGCTGACTGCTTTATAGCCCGCTATCCACAGCGCCTGACAGCAGAGTCTCTGTGAGGAGACGTGCATTGTTGACGGATGACAGCGAGTAACCTGTGTGCATCTGGGTCACTCGGGAGTATTTCCAATCAAGTTTGCCTCTCATTTGGGTTTGCTGTGATAATTAAAATAACTCCCAGGAATCCATTTGGCAGGCAGTGCAAGTTCACATTTTGTAGCATTTGCATTCTGTTTGTCTGCAGCATCTTTCTTATTTTAAAACCACCTGAACAATGAGGCTCTCTAATGTCTTTTTAATGTTAAAAATGTGGATGGTGCCTCATCCATCGCACTTTGCACAGTAAAATTAGACATGCCTGCCTTTGTTGCCTCACTAATGAGAGACCCAAGACTACCATTTCAGAAAGTAATGGTGTATTTGGGTAATGTGCACATACTGTATAAGTGAAAGGTTATGATATGAGTCAAATTTCTATCCAAGTGGTTGCCATTAGGATTGCAAAGCCAGTATTGCTGCTATTGGCTGGTGAATCCAGATATGTGACTCACAGAGGTCAAATATACTCAAAACTACAATTTTACATTGTATAATCATACATTATATGTGAGCGCAACCAAGGCCAAAGCTGACATAGATGTATATGAAGAATATGGCAATGACAGCAGGCCTACATTGTATGTAGGCTATGTATATATGGGGTGGCCTGTAGCATAGTGGTTAAGGTAAATGACTGGGACACGCAAGGTCGGAGGCTCTAATCCCAGTGTAGCCACAATAAGATCTGCACAGCCGTTGGGCCCCTGAGCAAGGCCCTTAACCCTGCATTGCTCCAGGGGAGGATTGTCTCCAGCTTAGTCTAATCAACTGTATGTCGCTCTGGATAAGAGCGTCTGCCAAATGCCATTAATGTAATATAATGTATATGCATATGTTTTCAGTGGCAAGTGAGTTCAGTGTATTTCCTGGTGCAACACAAGGAAATAAAATGCTGTAATATCATAAACAAGCAGTAAATGATGGGGCAATATTCTGGTAGCACCAGCAGCACAACATTTCACCAGCAGAACAGATGCCAGCTGCTTCAGTAAGTTCACCATGACTGGCAGAGTCCAAATGAATGTATGGTTGCCGGATAATTGCTGCACCTGTTGAGGAAACTTAAGAGATGAGTTTGGTTTCATCGGTTTCTCAGAAACATTTTCATCTCCTCTATTTTAGCACAAGTTTACAGTCAAAACACGAATTTCATAGTAGTATGTACATGAAATTCCATTATTTGCTTAGCATGTAAACTTAACCAGAGTTATGTAGAGAGATGATGTTTTTACATAGTAAAATTTAAACAGGGCGGCACGGATGGTGCAGTGGGTACAGCATTGCCGCCTCACAGCAAGGAGTTTGCATGTTCTCCCCGTGTCTGCGTGGGTTTCGTCTGGGTACTCCGGTTTCCTCCCACAGTCCAAAGACATGCAGGTTAGGCTGATTGGAGAGTCTAAATTGCCCATAGGTATGAGTGTGCGAGTGAATGGTGTGTGTGCCCTGCGATGGATTGGCGACCTGTCCAGGGTGTATTCCTGCCTTTCGCCCAATGTATGCTGGGATAGGCTCCAGCCCCCCTGCAACCCTGTTCAGGATAAGCGGGTTAGGATCATGAATGAATGAATGAATTTAAACAGCTGGATAATGTACTACAGCTGTTCTGGTCAAGTATCTTTCTAAAGGGAACGAAGACAGTGCCCCACCTAGACAGTGCCCCACCTGGACATTGAACCAACAGCTTGAGTTGCACACTAGCTTACTTAATCATATTACACACACTATTGAGAGCCATATGAGAACAGACAGTGGCTGTATTGAAACACCGTAGTGTAAAACCCCACGCTAACCCAACGACGGAATTTAGCGAGGGCTGAAGGTATCAGCGTGCTCGTCCTTCTGGTGTTGCTGAAAGAATACTAATAGGGTTAAAAATTAGTGGCCCCTATGCAGACAGTCTAGATCAGCCAATAAACAAACCACAATACAAAGGCAGTAGTACCACTCTGCCTTCCGCTCTTTACTGGTCCGTGCTGACCCAGAATCTCCACAATAGGGCCAATAGATTCACCTTCGTTTATCTGACTCCATTTTAGAATAATAATTTAGATTAGTTATCCACATTAGGTGGATTTCTTATTGATAATTTTGACTTGATCGCTACAGGAATCCTGTACTGAGATTTACTCTCCGAACAGTCCTCTGCTGGTACCGCCGCATGTCACATCGCGCGTTATGTGCAAGTCTCACAAACTGACTAGCTATCTGTAGTCATCAGAGGTCGCAGGAATAGCTACTCTTGGGTATATCTGTTTACAGCATAGGGACCCAAGCAGACCAACCTAGCTACGGCTGTGCTCGACATGAATGAACTACTACGCGGAGGCGAGGGATTTACCATCATAGGTCTACGGGTGCTATACGCCGTGATACATTAAGCGTAAATATTCATCCTCCCTAGACCAGTTTGAGGGGGTAAACCAAGCATTCCCTGTATAACTTTGAGTGTCAGTAAGCGAAAGCACACAGATCAAGTTTTAACAATTTTATTTTACCAGGCAGGTTACATACACATAATTGCATACTAGTTCCAAATCAAAAAACATTACAACGGAAACCAAATTACAGAGTCTTAAAAGTCATACCTGGTAATAAAAGCTACATACGGGAGTCTGGCTACAGACACCCTGTACGTAGAAATTAGTGCACGGGAGGCTGATTGCATTCTCCCAGATTGCTTAGTTTGCTGTCCTTAAATCCAAAATCTGGCCTTTGATGTTAACCCTAAAAATGGGTCACCCATCTGTAATTTGGAGCCACGCCTCCCCAGGAAACGCAGGGGGGTTGAGGCACATGGCTTTCACTGGGGCAGAGCTCCACACAGCTTCTCCTGGTTGGTTATGATGTCCAGTGTTTGCTGTTGCAGAAATAAAACCATTGCACCAGTCGCACTGAAACAATAAGAATAATACCAAACATGAATATTATCTAAACTGACTTTGTCATGAAACATCCAATGCTGTACACATCATTTAGTGACTGAGTAAAGAGGGAGAGAGCAATAAAGGGGGGTTTGAAGGGAATAATGGGCCCAACAGGCCGTGCCCTCTGAAACCTTCCCGTGCCGTAAAGGATGTTGCCCCGTCGTAACGAGTTTTACGGCTGGAGGCCTGAGTCTTCCCCCACAGGCTCCTGTCCGTATGGGTGCGGAGATAGTGGGGGTTAATGGTGCATGCTCCTGGGTTAAATTACTTTACAGCCACATATTCCACAATACCAGAGGAAGCCAGCAAGCTGACCAGCCCTGAGTGATAATGCCAGATCTTACAGTAGCATATTATTGTTGAAGATTTCTTAATTTCTTCATTAATTTGCTAATTACGTGCCTGCTTTTGTCCGTCAACTGCTTTGTCCATTTCTCACAACCTTTTTTCTTGGTTCAAAATTGCACTGCCTTCTTTTTTGGCCAGCTATTATGAAAAGTTACCAAGGAACAAAGTGGTCATGCAGATGGCTCTTTTGATAGCACATTCACATTTTTAAGCGCATTGATCACATGCTTGTCGTGCTGATCTAGCACAGCTTTGAAATGGCCTGGTAGTAACTGCAGCAATTTGTCTTCTGAGTAACCTCTCTAAATTCTCCAGTGTTTCTAGGTTTTAAAACTTTCAGAAACGGCATACACGTGGATCCAGCTGGAGACATTTGCTGAGACCATAATATTCTCCCTATGGGGAAACCTGACTAATTATAGACTGAAAAAAACCTGACTGTCTTTATTTAATCCAGAGAGGGGAAGGTATCAGTGGTGGCTGGTGGCCATGTACCTGGGTGGGGCGCCATACACAGGCACGCAGGCACACGGTGTGAAAAACGGTCTTAAATAAAAGCATATGTACAACTCTGACCAACAGATCTAAATATTAGACAACAAAACAGGCATATGTAAATAAACTGACAAAGGAATCAGAAACCATTGTGAATTCTTCTCACAAAAACGAAATACAACAAGACCTATTTCTTCAAATGAGGAAGTTAGCATTTGAGCACCTATCAACTGGGGGGACGTGTAGCAAATTATTATTATTATTTTTTTTGCACTGACAGATCAGGGGTGGGGAGGCACCCAATGCACCCCTATTGACCAGCGGCCATTTTATCACAAGTAGTTTGAAGTTGTTTGAATTTGCCAACCTTAGTTCTAGCCTCAATTTGTAACATTACCTTCCATTGTTCCTCAATAGATCTTTATTATATAATGTCTTTATTGTTGAGGAGGCCATATGCTATCTGTCATCTGAAATGTTGGCAGCTATTTGCTTTTTCACCCCACAGCCTACCAGCTGAGCTCTACAGTCATTGCACCAGCACCAGGACTAATTCAGCAGGTGCAGGAACTCTGTAGCTGTCTGATTTACAGAAGTCGGTGCATTTGAGCAAGTGGGTGGGGCACAGTCAGCAGTCTTGTCCTGTTCCACCAATCCTGGCACGGTTCTCTCAAAAACAATTCTTATTTATTTCCAAAAAAAGTTTATTTATTTGTTCATATTGCTTTTTTGGTTCAAGTGAAAACAATCCCTGGGGCAAGAAGAAATTGGGAGCCCAGTTGCATTTCTCCAAGGTTACCAGTGATGTTGATGAGGGAGAGAAGGCCCTGTCTGTGTGTTTGGGGTAGATAATTCCCTGTATTTGTGGGGGGGTTTTTTTCAGAGAAGCTGTTGCCACCCAGCTTACAGAGATAAGGCGACCGGGTCTCAGCTGACTGCCAGAAATCGTTTTCTTTCCCCCTCGCTGCAGACTTATTCTGCTGGTGCCAAAAGATTAAGCAGTAGATTTCCAAAGCTCTAATGCTTGCCCAGCATCTTTGGAAAAAAGGCTTTATGGCAGTCTGAGCCGATACCCTTTGCATCGATAATGCTACGGTTGGTTTGGAGAATTAGCTTTGATGAACCACATCTGCAAGCCGGCCTTGTCTTTCTTTGTCACAGAAACGGGTACGTGAGAGGTAGACACCGATTTTGATGTCCATGACTGATGATGAGATGGGTCAATACTACCTGAATTTTTTGCGACCATTGTCAGGAACAGAGGAGGGGTTTGTTGAAATGATCTATGAATTTCCCTTTGATGACACCTAGTCTGTCCTCGATTCAGACACTAGGTGTCAACATAGAGCTGTTTTCACACACCCAAACTGTTTCTAAAGTCTGCTTCTACTACCAAATGACATGATCTAGATAATGCATAATTCTTCTTCTTCTTCTTCTTCTTCTTCTTCTTCTTCTTCTTCTTCTTCTTCTTCTTCTTCTTCTTCTATTTTACTAAATACTGATTCCAATCAAGTGATAGTATTATTACTATCACTATTATTACTATTATTATTATTACTATTATTATTATCAGTATTTGATTAAATACTGACTCCAATCAAGTGATATTATTATTATTATTATTATTATTATTATTATTATTAGATTAAATACTGATTCCAGTCAAGTGATAGTATTATTACTATTATGATAGCTATTATTATTATTATTATTATTATTACTATTGTTGTTGTTGTTGTTGTTGTTGTTGTTGTTGTTGATCTTGCAGGGGGAGGGGGGTCTCCGAACAATATAGGCACAGCAATATAATATCTGAGCGCTGCCCACACATCAGCTGATTTATTATAAAACAGAAAACCAGACCATGATCAGGTGACAAGAATTTTTAGAGAAACAGAAATTTCGCCAGAGGCCCAGGGAAATCCCTTCTCTGTGAAATGACTGCCACAGGATATTTAATGACTACATTAAGAAGGAAGGAAATAAGTACATTGTTCCTGTGACCATGCTGGATCATAATTTCTGTTTTTCAGTCAAAAGATAATAAATTACAGTTAAACATAATAAATACTTTGAAATAGATTGATTTGTCAAATTAGTACAAATTAGTACAAATTAGATCCTCTGAGTTGCACATTTTTCTTTACATACAGTCTACAGTCCACGGAACACGTGTGTAATGAAGTACATAGCAGACATTACATTACATTATTGGCATTTGGCAGAAGCTCTTATCCAGAGCGACGTACAGTTGATTCGACTAAGCAGGAGACAATGCTCCCCTGGAGCAATGCAGGGTTAATATAAAGACAGAGAGCTATAAAGCAGAGACTTCAGTGTAATCATCTGTCTTGACAAAACATGCATTTTGTGTTTGGTACACTCTTAAAATATGTACTTCATTTTTGTATCAGCATCTCACTGAAAGTCCCAAAAATATACAATATACTGTGTGTGTGTGTGTGTGTGTGTGTGTGTGTGTGTGTGCATCTAATCCAGAATTATACACATGGACTTTGTGGTTTTATCTATAAATATATGAATTTTCTAACCACAAAAAGACTTGTTTCTAGATCTAAATTTTTTTAGTAACTTAAGCAAAGAGTAAGAGTTCTCTGTTGGTGATTTGGTGGATATCTGCAAAAAGAAGCTTGGTTCATTCAAGGCAGGGTGTAATTCGTCCCTGACATGAACCTAGGTCATGAAGACCGGGGCCTGTTACACAAAGCAAGAATACTGAGTTAGTCAGAAAACTGCACAAAGTAAAAACTGTAACGGTTATTTTTACTTCAGTCCATATTACAGATTTTGGTTTTATTGAGTACAGTTATCCAGCTAAATCAGTAATCCTGCTTTGTGGAACAGGCTGCTGGTCACAGGCCATACAGACTGAGGACTAGACAAGTGTGAATTGTATTTATATAAAACTGATCATCTCATCACTGAGAGAGGGGAGGACTTTGATCAGCAGTTTACTCACCACCTCACTGGCAAATAGTGGTTACAGATGGCGCCCTGTATGGTTGATGTAGAACAGAAGTACAGCTCTACAGGTGGACTGCAGAGTGACTAGTGCCACCTGAGTGTATAGTTTCAAAGACAAGCTTCTGCATGCCCTCAAGAATTGGCAGCGCATGTTCCAGCAAAGAGATGGGCCTACAGTTATGACTGGGCAGAACAATTTGGTAAAACTATGGGTTTAAACATCTACAGAACTAGGTTTGACTCTCTCCAGAGTGTATTGGCACAACACTCCCTATGTTTACTTCTAGATGTGCTTTTCTGGCATGTTGCAGCTTATTTCCACCACGGATGATCTCTTTTATGAGAAAAGATCGCAAATGATTTGATTAAATAAAAGCATAAACAGTGTTAAAAACGGCATTCCTTTAAAAGTTTCTATTTCGGCAATAGCTTGTGTCTGTTAGCTTGTCTGCGTTGCCAGTTCACGATTAGGCCCACTTCACTCGAGCTGGAATTTGTCTCGAATTTTGACCTCAAGCAGATTTTAGACATCAGACAGAGGAACCGTCTTTCTTTTATCATCTCCCGCCAAGCTATCACAGTTCCTTTTCTATTTTGCGGATGTCAGCTCAAAATAGAGAGTCAACGCTTCCCTATGCACGCATGTACTTTTCAGGTCGGCAATTATCATTCATTTGTTCTTGCCTGGCTTCCCTGATAGCCACCTCTTTTCTTTATTGCCGAGTGCTGGTTTCTTCCAAAGGCACCAAGGGTGAATAAGAAATGGGAAAGCATTTGGATGAATGTACAAAACCTATGTAAATCAATGTTTACTATACAGGTAGGCACCTTTACCGAAACATGCAAAAAATTTATATTTTATATTCCCAATTATATATGCATGTTAAATGAGATGTGTGCAGTACTAATGGTTATTCTATTTGTTTTTTTTCCAGAGAAGAGAGCAACCCTAAGGCTCTCTAATGTCCTCTCACAATAGTCAATGAGGCTTTGGTGATTTGCCACTGGAAAACATGATAAAACTAATGTTGTCTTCCCAAATATATGCGCCTCAACACTCCTGCAGCCAGCTGGCTGATACAGGAATCAGTTTAATGACGTACTGTTAAACTACTGGCTTTCCTTCACTTACTGTGCCTTGGAAAGCATAGGAAACAACAGTGTACAACAGTAAGGAGGTAAGGATTGTGGGAGGTAAGGATTTAGTTAGAGCATCTCGCCTTCGAGGAATGGCAGGAGTAAGACTACTCACCTATCTTGACCTATCTTAAGAATATGACAGGGTACGTTTGGCTTATCATACAAGCATACTTATGAATAATAAATCATATTATTGATTCTAGATCCAGTAAACTGGCCCCTCATTCGTGCAGTAGGCAGCCTTGCATCAGGGAACACAAGGAAGGGCTGTCCAATCAATCAAGCTCTTAAAAACTAGAGGAACATTCAGGTACAGAACTTGACATTCAGGAGGCACATGACAACAGTTAAATGTGTTGTTCAACAGAAGTGCACGGATAGAGCAGAGAACGGAGCAGGAAGCAGGCAACACATTTCGAAACTGTCCAAAATCGAAAAAGTTGAACTTCTCACTTCAGTAATGTCACCAGATCCGCTGCTTCATCACTGTGAAATGAATCGTGGGAAAAGTGGCCACTTTGCTGAAACATTGCACCAACATATAGAACGGGGCCTATTTCATGAAGTGTGGAAATCAGGTTCTATAAATGTTGCTCCATACAAGAAAATCGATTCGCCAAGCATGAATATAGGAGTGCTGGCACGAGAATGTCTTTCACAATAAGCACTGAGAGATAGGCTAATTTTAGATTAATATTTCATGTAAGAACACAACACAAAAAGCAATACATTTTCACCACATTAAAAGGCACAAACACAGAAATACACAGACAGCAAAGGACAATGTACTCAACTTTTAATGTAACATTAAAAGACCAGCAGATTCGCCACATAATGTCATTGTATGGGAGTCATTACAGTTTTATAAGTTGAAGCCATCTGAAATATGGCAGGAAATAAAGCAGAAATGGTGTGTACTATATACATAGCCCTTTTCCGCCCTTAATTTTTTCAACATATCATAATGTCGTCACATCATGTTGTATATTATCCTCTCATATCTGTATTTGATGGCAGTGCATCTGATTTGGAATATACAGTATGTGTAATTGTAAACATGTTCAGCCCCTGTTGTCTTGACAGTCTTTCCCATTCATCCTCCTCAACTTCTCCTTAGGCAAGAACATCAAAGGAGAATAACTATGAATGCAAGAACGAAACAGGGTTCCATGATTTTCTGTAGTAGGGGTAGAAGTGGATTTGTTTCTGTGTACCTGTGTGATTCTTGACCAATGAAGTAATAACATTTGCAAACATATGACTTTCGCATTCAAATCCTGGTCTGTTTTGGACTAAGCAATCTAAGCAAATTGGACTAAGCAATCAAATCTAAGATACTTGACGGGTGGCCACTCAGCCGTGGAACGTAGTAACGTTACTTCAAAATCGACTGAACCAGAGCTGTGTAGAAACAAAGAGTTAGCTAGTTAACTATGCCAAAATTGTGTTCTGTTTGTGACTGTAATGCCAAATGTAATCAGGCACACTGGAATGGGCTTTTTCCGAATCTTAAAAGGAGGATAACCCAGATCCTACAAGTGCTTGGCACAGTGAATGACAGCTGACAGACTCCTTACTTCTGATTGTATTGCTCATGAGACGATGAAATGTTAAATCTGACCTTGCCTGTAGTAAAACTAGTTAGCTAGCTAATTCGTTTAGGTGGTAACATTATAGTAGTAGGGTTTCCAATAATGCTAGCTAGCTAGTTTGCACTGGTTATTCATGTTAATGAGGTTGGCTAGCTAACAGTAGCTACAATGTTAGGGGGGTGCTTACAGCTAATGTTAAAGTTACATTAGCTAGCTAGACCACATCGTATAAATAACATACATGAAACTATTTTGTTCAGTTTTCACAAATTATTTTTATATTCCAACATTGACTTTGTTAAATGACATTTGTCGCTGCCTGCTATTCATATTCCTCAATGTCAGTAGGCAGCAGGGCCAGAGCCGTTATCCACCTGGAAGTAAATTCTTTGCTATTTGACATCACACTGATTTGTCTATTTGGTGAGAAAGTGGCATTGTGTCTGCGCCTTTTTTGACCAGATAAGTGTTTCCTTTCTTGGTAATGGAAGAGTTGAGAAAGCATGCTGGAGGCAAGTCATGTGGTGGCATCACAGCTGTCATTCATATGTATTTTTTTTAGGTTACTTATGTATTTATTTTCCGCCAGTGTTGGTTCCCCTTTTAGGCCCTGCATGATGCAGACATGCAGTCAGAAGGAGGACTGGATTGTTCACTGGCAGCTGGTACATTTTGTTCTGAATGAAAGAGGGCCCGGGCTGTGCTGACACCTACAGTACCTCAAAGCCACCATGCAGCACAATTCCTGTTCCTCTGTCTCCTATGGCTGTTTATTTACATTTTGGTAGAAATGGGGATGGGGTTGGGGGACGTCAGAACAGGAATTATAGTATCAGGTCATTCGTATATCTGGGGTAAGTTTCCGATAACAGTGTCTCTTAGCGCTTTACGAAGACTTTCTAAGGTATACCTCACTAAAGTTGTTTACTTTTCTACATGTATTCCCCAAATGATCACTTAGGTGGTTGTTTAAGGGATAGCTTCTTTGTGCGACGTTACTAGGCCCATCGACTCACTCTAAGATCGATTATGTACTCCATGCAGCGACTGTTTGACTGCGTTATGAGAGAAAGTAGTGTTATTTATGAGTAATACACTGCAGGAATACTTAAAAATACTGCATTTATCATGAACGTATTAATAGAATTAAAAACTTAACTAAATTATCCAACCAAATATATAATTTTCGTCAAATTAGTGATACGGTTTTCTGGCTACACCATCTAGCAAAACGCCTTTTTTGGCATGACATGTTTTATTTACATTACTTTAATATCTTTGTCATAGTGCCTTAAATTACTTTGCAATCAGGGTTCATTTGGCAGAAGCACCATCACATTACTGGCGTAATTCACTATTTTCTCTGATTAGCTGATGTTTACAATAAAAGCGCACCGACAAACAAAACACACCAACACGAAAAAAACGTATACATATATTTATTTTTCGACATAAGATATTATAAAAATTAATCTCAATCTTGGGAAACTCTATTATATAACTATTATGACTTCCCAGAAGTCACTGCGTTATAAAAATGAGATAACATACATGCAAAATCCAAATGTCAATATGAGCAAATGCAAAGCACTCTCAGATGAAATCAGACAAAGGGCTGTTGATCTTCAGGAGATGGCGGCAAACAGATATAATCAGTGTTTAATAAAACCTGAATAATGAACTGCAAGTGTCAACTACTATTTCACAACACATATGTTTAGGCAATCAGATTGGATGGGTCAAAGCCTCATTCACTGTAAGGTCACTATTTTTGTAACTTTTGCAATTATGGACTTTACAGTATGAAAACAATATGAATTCAAATAAAAGAGTGCTCACGCAAGTCTTACCTGACTATTGTCATGACAGTCCTTCCCAACGTACACTGGTATTCTAAATGTCAATGCACCAGGTGTTGCTTCATTTCTGACTCAGTCAGCTCATGACCCGCAGGTCAGTGGGGTGCGTTTATTTTTCTTACAGCCTTTTAAAATGGTATCATGAGATAATTGCTGTACACTATGTATATTAATTTACTTCAAATGCATTCTTTCCCCTAACTCTCACCTATATTATGATATATAATTTGCAAAAGTAGATTAACTTTTGAGTTAAACACTCATATTGATTGACATGTTCATTATTTGGTTAATTGTATCATAATAATCTTTTTTAATCTTTGAAGTTCACACATACAGGTTCCCAGAGTGTGTATCATACATCCCATTGCACCAGCATTAAAATTCATAAGGCCTGCTTGTGAATCCTGTTTTCCTTATACTACTGTATATAAAGCCAGGTACAGTACAGTATTGTTTTGAAAAGTAGCGTGAGTAGCTAGAGTTTACA
Organism: Conger conger; assembly: GCF_963514075.1. Taxonomy (NCBI): domain Eukaryota; kingdom Metazoa; phylum Chordata; class Actinopteri; order Anguilliformes; family Congridae; genus Conger; species Conger conger. The sequence goes on from NC_083764.1 coordinate 48,530,127, forward strand.
GATAATGGTGCTAAAGACAAAAAACATCCAGGGAGCAGCAGTTCTGTGTTGGTAATGGGAGAGAAGGGTCAGATTGGTCGAAGCTGATAAGAGGGTGATAGTAATGCAAATAACCACAAATTACAACAGTGGTATGGAGAAGAGCGTCTCTGAACACACAACTCATGAAACCTCTAAATGGATAGGCTGCAGTAGCAGAAGACCAATGAGTCTAAAAAAATAAGACTAATAAATGCCTAATAAAGTGCATAAAATATTTATTTTCCATAAGAATTTTTTTGCTTTTTGAATGAATACAGTGATGCTATGGTACATTTTGTATAACATGCATGATAGAGTCATTCATATGACAGAATGCTAGATGTGTGCTTGCAGCAAATGAAATGTATGACTCAGGGGAAAGGCAACATCCTGAAGCTGACACTATTCAGGGAGGGGCGCATGATTTTGAAACACACTGGACACATCCGGAGGGTAAGGCAGCTGCCTTAGAAGCTAGCATTTCAAGGCAAAATATGTAATATTTGAAACCGTAACAACAATCAACGTTGTGGTTGATCAGTGGTCTCAACTTGAACCTGGTCTCTGGTATTGTCGATGTAATTTAGATTTTCTCCCGCCAAAGTGATGTAAGTAACTATAATAACACACATTTCAAGGAAGACAAATGATGTTAGAATTGTATGCCCATGGTGTTGACCGCCTCACCACCCTACCTCCCAAGATTTACCATCCACCAGTAAATTGTATTGGAGAAGGAGGGAAACAGGGAGAGGGATGTTAGTGGGATGGTAGAGGGATTAACCCTTTCCACTTTAAATTAAAGAAGAGGCTTGTACCATTCAGAACAAGTTTGTCAGAGCACCTTGCCAAAATGTCATATAAGTCCCCAAATCTATTATTTATCAAGACTCAACTGAATATTACCTCTTTTGGATTTGCTAAGCATCGGCCTTATCCACAATGACTAATACGGTGTGTATTAAACTATATGTAGTGTACTTTACTGGAAATGCCGATGAATAAAACTTACATATTTGCAGTGCTGTGCAGTTTTTAAGCTGTGAAGTATTTATTGTGGTGTTAGTTTTCAAGTTGTATTTGCTACTGTCGATACAGTCTATGCTCATCCACAGTGACAAATACAGTATATATTCAATTGGACATACTGTCCATTACTGGTTATGGTGAGATGAGTCAGGGTGAGATGAAACACTGATGTTTTACACCTTGTGATTTCATGTGGATTCACTTCCCTCTTTAGGTGATCTTAAAGTCTTGACTACAGGGTAACCTCATTTGGTGGAGTTCCCAAAACTGCCCCAGAGAAAACAGTGGCACAAAAAAATCATCTGGTACCTTGAAAAGGTGGCTGAACAGCCATCTAACTGGAGGACAAATATATAATTTAAATGTTTTACAGCAGACACTACACGCTACAGACCACAGACTCCACAGCACTACAGGAGCACCTCTCTTGTTCCATCATAGCAGACTCCGTTATAGTCAGCGAATGGCAGCCTCCTCTCAAACATGTGATTAGCAATGAAACACAAAGAGGAATGTGAGTGAACATGATTCAAAATGTAAAACACATATTAACTTATTCACAATCTTTTTATGTGGCGAATGCTACTTTTGATAGAATGCACTCCCTGTTCACAATATGTGATATTGTGACAGAGTTTGGAGCTGCCAAGCTATTTCTGCACTATGTGAATGTTGGCTTACACTACGTCTATGACATTTCTTCAAATCTTTTAGACTCATTGCACTTGAATTGCTCAGTTTCTTCACCCTAGTCTCTAGCAGAGCACATTTGAAAAGGAAGTTTGATTTCAAAATAATAAGGCTCTTGACTGGACAGAGTAATTTAAAGTTATCAATGAAGGAAAGCTGTAACAAAGTGCCTTTCAATACTTATACAGGCAAGAGACAGAAAAGATTCACGGTGTGTTTGTGAGGTTGAGGAATGGCGGAGAGCCAGGAGCGACTAAGGGTAATCCCTTGTAAGCGGGCACGCGAACTTGTCCGCCACTAAACCCTGGGAGGTAGAGGAAACGAAAAAACAACTCGGAGACAGCTCCGATCAAATAAAGAAAATAGCCCCAAAAAACGGCTAAGGAAAATAAAGCAACCCTTCAAAACCAGGGCGAATAATCCAACAGAAATAAGTGCTGTAATGCGAGCACTGAACACCCCAGTCCAGGGAAACAAAATAAAAGTACAACCTAGCATACCGGGGACAACGTCCCTCACCCAAGAGCTCACCCAAGAGCGCACACAAGCATAAAAATAAAAGTAGAAACAAAGAACCTTGAGAAGGGTGTCAGCTGTGCACACTGCACTAACGAACTGAGCACCCTTCTTACCTTTTTCTTTAAACAGAGAAAATACCCAACCAGCACGATACCTGACTCATATAAGTACCGAGTCTACCATGTGCTTTTACCAGCTTTGCGCCAGAGCGAACAGTGGACACCAAAGCGTCGACCGACAGTCAGCGCGTGCTTTAAATACCTTCCGGAGGTAAGGCTCCCTTGGCACTAACGAGGACCAGGTGAAAATAATAAAGACCCCTGGTGGTCACAACCGATACTACCTCCCAACCCTGACAGTGCTTCATGTTAGCCAGCAGTTCTGCGGTTCCACAAAAAAGGTACCAAATAATTGCATACTTCTGTTGAATGTACTGTATGTTGGCTGCATGGTAGCTCTTTCCTTAGCAGACCCACACTCAGCAGTATAGCGCATGTACAACCAGGTGGAGAGTTTCAAACATTCCAAAATATGACCCAAGGTATTCCCCCAAAGATTTTTTTCTTTCTTTTTCAACACGCATTAAATATGAATTCCCCTCTTGGGGGAATCCTCACAGTCACTAATATTTGCATAAAAATAAGTTTTGCCTGTCATGGGTACTCTTGTAAAATGCAAGGAGATCTGCATGATCACTCATGCTTGCTGAAACTGGATAAAATAAACCAATAATAAACATTATTTAACTTTTAAATGCATATCGATTAACTGGTTTGAGGCTCTGGTGTAATAATAAGTGTATACTGGAGTTACACATATATATAGCTGTGCAGTAATGCCAGTTCATAACATACATCAGTGTTCACACCATGAATTTTGAGCAATTGGTGGTTTATATTTCACAATGCAGTTTAAAGAGTTGAGAAAGCAGAGGAAATTGAATTTTGTTCAAGTGAACCAATATATTATCCAATAATCAGAAACAAAATGTTCCTTTGTGATGTCTACATGTCATGCATTAAATGGACCAAAGGCAAGTTATAAAGTGCATTCAATAATCGCTTCCTTTTCCTATACTGAATACACAGAAACCTTAAGGTGCCTCTTTTCAAAGTCAAGTCAAACTTTGATGTTCGGCAATGAAAAAGTTCACAGTAGCAAACTTCCGAGTGAAAATTGACTAAAATGAGCCAGATTGCTCCAGAAAGTAATGTGTGTTATATCGAAAATGTAAAACAGAACCTCCTTTTTTATCTGATAAGGGGGTGATAAAAATACAGATTTTTAAAGTCTCATCAAAGACTTTATGTCAGCACTGCTCAATGCTCAAGCTCAATGCGGTTTGATGCCTTTGACTGATATTATGCCAGATTAAATATTGTATCAAAGTCATGAAATGTTCGGAAACTATGGTCCTACAGGCACCCAATCCGCGGCCAAGGGAGGTCCCAGATGAGTAATAAAACATACCCTGCAGAAAAAACAGCTAGGTTTTGAAACAGCTGGTAGCTGGTTGGCCAGTTAGACCAGCTCATTACTCAACATGATTTGACCAGCTCAAGATATGTTTTGAAACAGCTGGTAGCTGGCATTTTAAGGTGGTCATAGCTGGAATTTACACCAGCATTATCGTGCACATTTACATTGCACATGTACGTATATTGAACTAAATACCAATTTTGTTACTTCTTTGTTTGTCGGCCGAAGTCGCATCATGCTAAACAGGAAAACAGAAGTACAAATGTTGGCAAATTGCTTTCTTTCCAGTTTATGGAGGAGCGCACAAGACAAGAGCCAAGAACAGTCCGAACAAGTAGTTTAAATAAATTAAATAAAAAGTCCACTTTATTACAAGGTGCCCACATATCCACTCAGTACAAGCTCTTGCTTGCATGTGGTAGCCACTCAAGACAGCAGTATTACAAAACTCTATCAGTCCACCCTTGGGTGGATACAAAACCAGTGACTTTCAGTGACTCACACCAGATACTAAAAATGGCAGCCAACACACAGGGAGGAACCACAGAGCCAGGATTAACTTATGTCCCTTTGCAAGGAAATAGCATGCGTAGTATGACCCTCTGTTCTGTCTGCTTCCTTATAGCGACACCACTCTATGCCACACTGTCGGGCTGGTGTTGTGTCGTGCTAGTGTTGTGTCGGGCTGGTGTTTGTCCTGCTAGTGTTGTGTCAGGCTGGTGCTGTGTCAGGCTGGAGTTTTGTCAGGGCTGGTGTTGTGTCTGGCTGTTGTGTCCTTGCCGGCTTCCATAGAGTTTCATAGAGCCCTTTTACCGCCTTGTCAATGAGGCTGTGCCAATCAGCAGTGGGAGGGGTTAAGCATAGTCTAATGGGGAACACCTTGGCTGGGACCTGAGCAGTCAATTGTGAGTGTTCACAGGTCCATACAATGATTAGCCACACACACACTGCAAACATGTCCATATTAAATCTTTTCACACAATACAAAAAGTAAGTTTAAACACCGCTAACAAAGTGAAAATGTAAGTATGGCAAACTAGAGCTGTCTGATTATAAGTTCAGACATCCATCCTATCTGACAATACCATCTGCCATTCTGAAATGCTGCAGCTCATTTTTATTCAATGTCTTAATTGCCCTTACTATATAACATATTCTTCTGTATTGAACTTAAACCAGGACCTGTTGTTGATCAGTCATGTTAATGAGTAGAAACAACTAAAAAGCCCCCAGCCTGTCATTGGGAACAGGGACAGAACTGATAGCAATCATGGAGAACAAAACAAAATGGAGAACAAGCTTCTGAAGCAGAGAATTAGTATAAACTTCATTTCCTGCTGGATACCCAAGCCTGCATTTTTCAAAGTGGATGCATGTATCTCGGTTCATGAATGCGTTGTTTACAATGACAATTGTATTCCATTCATAATCACAGTTTACAGGCAGATGGATTTTGGTGCCATGTTTGTTATGAAAAGCCTCATGTAAAACCGTGGTTACAAATTGTCACTTGTCATGTATCTGGCTTCAGAGGGAGATTATTTCATTTCATTGTGTTTTGTGGATTTTATTTAGCATATGTACCATGCATAGAAATTGATTACTTTTAAATAATACAAACAACTTTTAAAAATAGTGGAATAATAGTAATATCAAGTTGCTTCATCTCAAACTCCAAGACTGCTTTCTCGTCACTCCGAATTATAATGATTGTGGTTGCATTCTCCTCATGTCCTGACAGCAGTCTGTCTTTGAAAGGCCAATCATACACATAGACACAGCCTAACATATGTGGGGACAGGATAATCCATCCACAGTTCTCTGCAATGCACTCGCTAGCTGCTCTTGAGTTCTGTCCGATGTGACTAAAAATCCCTCAGCAATTATTCCTTAAAGGACATTTTTCTGCCAAGGTACAAAATGTCATTTTCATGTGACAATTCTGAAAAAGGAAATCTGTCAGAACATGGCATAGGGAGTAAACAAAGATCACAGGTGCACAGAGATCTTCATGTCTAATCACCAAGCAAACTTGAACTGAATTGAACTTGCTCATAGAAATGTATAATAAGGACAACTTCTATATGATGATAAAGCAGAATAATCGAATCTATTCTTGCCATTGCCTTATTTTCAAATATAAAGCTTACCTGTGTGAATGGTATAAGCCTGAGTGTGCTTATCTGCCTGACAAAATGGGGTATGTCATTTACATAGACTACTATAAATACACTCGGGTAAATATGCCCAGGTAACCATAAACTTGAGTGAAAGGGAGTCAGATAAATCCAAGTCCAGAACATTGTTTATTTCAATTTGAATGTTCCCATCCTGCTAAGTCGGCCTCTATATGACTAAATCATAATGTAATGCTCATACAGTATATCGTATGGTAAGTAGCATAACATTGCGGAGGTAGGAATATCCCCAGTGCAGAATTCACAGAAAGTTAGGAAATTATCCCTAATAAATGAATTAATGAAAATGAAACAATTCATTCAGGCATGTATAAGTTAAACAAATAAGCTTGAGTAATGTAACATTTTTGTCAAAATTTACAGATCCTGATTTATGAAAAAAGACCAGCTATATGGCACCAATATTCCCATTCTTAGTGTCACTTTAACTGACCAATTATTAAGTATCACACCCTTCCAGCAGGTAATCAACAGTTCTCTCACATTGCTACATTCTTCACCTGCTTGAGTATAGATATGTCCATAGATATTTCTACATCCACACTGTAGCAACATCCTTTCTGGGATCACTGTAATGCCCATTGGAAACAAGACTGAAAAACCTAACATAGTACACTTACTGAACAGTATGATCTTACAGTATTATGTATGCACTTTTACATCTTGCTAAACAATAGCATTTGTGTTTCCTATATATACAGGTTTCTGATAGGGCAGTCTTCTACATGGCATCTGAAGATTGAAATTTACAACCTCTCTTATTTCTCTATTAACCCTTATGTTGTCTTAAGGGTCAAAAATGACCCGCCACTATGTTTAACAGCAGAGAAAACCCCCTAAATAATGTTTTTTTCTACTTGGAATTTGATGACAAAATTTGTGATGAGTGACAGGTTGTGTCTTCATGCAAAATAGATTTGGGATTTCAAATTCAATCAAGCTGCTTTATTTTAGGGGGTTAGTGAAGGCAGGTCTGAGGATAAGGGTAGTATACACAATGTTAAGACTACACAAGGGTTAAAGCACAGCAAATAAAACCCAGTGCCTGTTGTCAGTTACATTACATTACATTATTGGCATTTGGCAGACGCTCTTATCCAGAGCAACGTACAGTTGATTAGACTAAGCAGGAGACAATCCTCCCCTGGAGCAATGCAGGGTTAAGGGCCTTGCTCAGGGGCTGTGTGGATCATATTGTGGCTACTCCGGGATTAGAACCACTGACCTTGCATGTCCCAGTCATTTACCTTAACCACTACGCTACAGGCCGCCCCTGTCAGTTGTCCCAAATGCCAGGTATGATTGATGACTCCTGGACTCCATGCTCTCACACTGCTCAAAAGTATGGGAAATAGGCATCAAACCATCTGTTTCTGCTCAACTGAACACTCTCAAACGAGCAGGACTGTTGACAACCTCGTCATACAGACAACTCTTTTTGCATCACATCCTTCTGCACAAAGAGCGAGAAAAGTTTTTTTATTTTAAGGCAAGGATCAAGTTCAGACCAAGCTCTACAAACTCTCAAGGAGTGAAGAGGTGGACAGCTCACTGTTTGCATGCTGTTTGATCTTTCTCTCTTAATCCTTTACATGGCCTCTACTTGAGCCCTTCTCACAGGCAGAAGAGCAATGGCAGAATACCGCATAGCTCACAAATCACAACCCTACCTGCTAGAACTAAGGTGTTCTCATATAAAAATCATTTTTAGAACCCTCACAGTGTATATTTTAGAGATTTCAGATAGCTGTCACGCTCGTTATACATTGTTGGCATTTCATGGCTTTTGATGTTATTGTTTTTTAACCCTCCTATTATGTTTGGGGTCAGTCTGACCGTAAACTCTCAACATAATAAGAGGGTTAATACTGTCTTATATCTCACTCTGTCTCTTGCTCTCTTCATCTATAAATTACTGTGAGGTAAAGACAAGAGTATTCTTCCAATTCAGAAAGAAGGATGTGAAACGGAAAACAGTTGTGCAAGGAGCAGATGAGAAAGACAACAGTGCACAGTAATTCAGACTCAGAGCACGCTTCTCTACACCGTTTTTTGATCTTTTACAAATCCTTGGAACCCACATAGCAAAGGTCTTAGAGTTAAATCTGCTTTGATAGTTATACAACAAAAGATCAACTGAACACAAAACTTTGAAATATTGTATCCATGTTTATTTGACATTTTATATAGTTCTATTGTGATTATTTTATTATTTCACACTTTTTACTGCAGCTTTGCCAGTTCAAAAACATGTGGTGTGATGGCGTCATATTCAAAATGGACAATGATGAGATATAGACCTGAAACCTGGGGCCATGCCAGCCTCCGCACCATATTAATAAAGGAACAAAATTGAACACAATTATTGCTGGGCCACAATCAGCATACGGAATTAAAGCTCTAACACTTTTCTGTCCAATTGCCATATGTGAAAATACATTTTCTAAAGGCATGTTTATCAAAAGTACAGTGGCCCATGAAGTGTCACAATGCTTGCCAACTTAGGATGCTCTATTCTGCATGTTGTGAAGTAGGAAAGTTTTCTCTGGGCTTCAAAGTTAAATGATTCATATCGGGGTACTGGTTGTAGTCTCTTTTTTGAGAGAGAACAAAAGTTTTCTTTCTTTTTTGTTGATATTTCTGACTGTACAGCATGCAAATGAGGCCACTCAAAACCCCAACCAACTCCCAAAGACATGCAAATAATAAAAAGCTAATTAAAAGTAAAAACATTCACGAAGATACATGCTGAGAATGTCATAGTTATTCTACAGTTATTCTACTCAACTTCATCAGGCGTTCTTACCCATCCACCCACCAACCCACCCACCCCGAAAATGTGTTTCCAGTCTGGACAGACACAAAGGCGGATCAGACAGACAGACAGCAAACCAGACATACCACGACAGTGACAGACAAAAATAGAAGTACTGTACAGACAATTCCATATACGAACAGAGAAATGACAGTTTCATCACTGTAAACTATGTAATTGGATTACAGAATAACAGTCGATCAGTATGCTCGAGAAAAAGCTGTGTTTTAAGTGGGAAGCCTTCCCTATTTTACAACCTCCAGAGTCATGAAAAGGCTTCATGACAGTTACTGTGGTTGACTAAACTTCCTGAGATGGTGATCTCAGTTCTTCCCCTCAGCCACAGCTGCCACCGCCCGCTGGCACAGAAAGGAGAGTGAGGGCAGCCAGTGGGGTGGACCCAGAAACTGGAAAGAGAGTGGGGTGTGTGTGGCTGTCTGAGTGTGCGAGTGACTGTGTACGTGCGTGGGGGGGTGTTGGTCTTTCCATATATTGTTAAACTAAGTTTTGAACCTCCTTTAATGTATGGTCAGACTGCAAGTGTTATTTTGGGACAGCCTTATGTAGGATCGACAGACAGACAGACAGACAGACCTAATGAAAGCACACCTGTGATTTACAGACTCGTTGTTGGAAACCGCCTTCTATACCGTTAATAGTGGGTAACACCTTATCATAAGATACAGCTGCTTATTAAAGGCCCTCAAACGAGATAATAATACATGATCTCAAAACTTTCTAAATTTTTCTTCGATAAGTATGGGAAAGACAATTTTTTTTACAAACAAAGACAGAAACGGGAGTCAACTTTCTTGTATAAAATAATCTTTCCATTATTGTTCAGGCTGCCAGATGAGGAACATAAAAAATGAAACATGAAAAAGAAATACAGCATCAGAAAGTGGCCATTTTGAACAAAGTGTAGTTGTCCTGCCACAGGAAAGCAGTGACAGTAAAGGCCAGCATTTGCTTATCTCTTGTTTGATATCCTGGCCTGCGTACATTTGCGTCTGCTTACCCTAATCATAAAATGAACCCCCATTGAGGGGTGGAACAGGTTTTTGAGTGTCTACGCTGCTAGCGTTGTTTCATTACACACAACATGATGATGAGCTGTCGTCATTGCGCGGGCAAAAAAAAAAAAGAAGCTTCCTCTTTCTCTGTGGTTTTGCTGAGTGCGTGAGCGTGTGATGTTGCAGGCAGGCTATGGCAGTTTAAAAGGTGTGAGCGAAGCCCAGAGACAGACACACGCTCATTAGCAAGTCACATGAATGGAATATATGGACTAATACAGCAGTGCCTCTCCTTAATATGCCCAGCTTAATCGCCGCACCACTGACAGAGTCTCAGGAACTCAACATGGAGAGAGAGGATAAGAAAAGAAGCAGGAGTCTGTAAGTTTATATAACTGTATCTACATTTTTAAAAAAACCTTGTATGTCCAATTTTAGGAACTACAACTACAGTATGACATGGTTTATACTGATTTTTAAAGATTTACATTTTTGTATTTATTAACCTCCTAAACGGGAATTTCAAAGCTTATTAATTTCATATTTGTGCCCACAGAGGAAAAGACTTCATGTGTCGTATGCAGTGCATGTTTTTGCACACATCAAGCATTGATAGGTAAGTGTCATACAGTTTCATGAGATCCTAGAATTCTACACAATTGCAGTATTATTTTCCCTGAATGTCTTTAACTAAAGGATGAATCATTTTATTTACAACAGACTCACTGCAGAGGAAATGTTGCTGTGGTCTCAATCACTGGAGAAACTCCTTCAGTCCAAATGTAAGACTTTTCTTCATAATATACCTGCTTCAACTCTTGATTGTGTGCTTGCATGAAATCTATTATTAAGGTAACATTATTAAGGTAACATTGGTGTAATGTTCTGGCTGTGCATTCTCAAAGTCGTCCCTTCAGGCACAAAATAGCATAGTGATTATTGTCTTTTTTATCTCTTCAGATGGCATGGCTACATTTCACACCTTTCTGAAGACAGAATACAGTGATGAGAACATTGAATTCTGGCTGAGATGTGAGGATTACAAGAAAATCCGATCATCATACAGGATGAACTCCAAGGCAAAGAAGATATATGAACAGTACATTCAGTCCAAGGCACCGAGAGAGGTATTTTTGCGCATATACTGTATAACTTTTGCTACTAAATTCCAGTTACAAATTCAAGCAAGTACTGCTGCTTTAGAAATGTTTGAAACTTAAAATTTTGTATTTCAAAAAAGTTCTCAAACTTTAGGGCATAGTGTGGTCCACATTGTTAATGCAGCATTAGTTCAAAATTAACTTTAATTAACTTTGTCTTTTCCAGATTAACATTGACCACCACACAAGGGAGATGATCAAAATGAACGTAACGGCACCCACCATCTTCTGCTTCGATGAGGCCCAGAAGATTGTATACAAACTGATGGAGCGGGATTCATACCCCAGGTTCCTCAGGTCTGACATGTACAGGAATATTTTAGACTCAACTGCAGCAGACTGCAACCCAAGGGGCTGACAAGGAAGCACTCCCCAAACACCGTTCGCTGAAAGAGCTTTGCTCCTGACCCCGCACCTCATGGATTGCAAGGCACGCTAAACAAATGTATATTTTATTTAAGTCTGTGGAATGCAATCCAAAGGAGATGCGGAGGAGGAGAGTTTTTCCATGGGACCAGACAGTTATGTGAAAAATCTTGGATAAAGGCTTTGGATCTTCCTTGGTATGAAGGTAGAAGTACTTAAACAGCTGCCAGATGGGCCAAACAGACAAGCAATCCAAACTACTTTCCTGACTGTGGAAATTAATTACACTGCTATGGACAGTGAAAGACACTGGTTGGCAGCCATTTTGCTTACCACCCATAGTTCCAGTCAATTGGACCGAGGGTCTTGAGTGAACGCACACAAAGAACTGAGCTGGATGACCTGTGGGACTATGAGCTTCCAGGGTAGCTGTATACCCATTGCTTAGAGGCCAGCTGGGTTTTTGGGTCTTCTGCCTGAATAAGCTTTTGCTGTTGACAGCTGATGTTTGCGCGGCTACATTGATGGCATCTACATGAGTTGAGAGTTAAGAGAACAGGGGATCAATTGCATGGTGTCAGAACAAATATAATCTGTCAGGAAGAGATTGAGTTTGCATGTACTTGTTTGCCAAACAAAATGTCCTATCAAATGCACTGCAAAAACCTGCTGTCTTAACTTTAGTGATTTAGTCATGTATAAAGACTTAAAATCGTATATTTTTCTCTCAAGTAGAAAATATTAATGTGTTTTGAGTCACTGTTTGCTTGACATTTGAAGTTTTCTAAACCCATTGGAAGTCTTGAAACTCATTGGCCATATTTTTGCATTATTTCGCAAAAAATACTAGACTGCAGAGCATGCGTAGACGCTAAAAATGCAGAAAAATCTTTTTCATAATAATGCATTAATTGATACTGTAAATTTTTAAATGTCTTTATAAATGTGATGCTGTAATAAAAATAAATTAATTTATTTTCAATATTCTAAGACTGCTTGATTATTTCACAAATATATAATGCGGTACTCACTGACACATGTACCCCATTATCTCTCTTTCTTACTCCTTCTCCCACATATCAACATGATCTCACACCGATTTTTCATGCCCTGAAAATCGATTCACAAAAACCAGGGGTGCACAACTCCGGTCCTGCAGGGCCGGTCTGTGTGCGGGTATTCGTTCCAGCCAGTTATCTCAGTTTTCTGACAGCTCTATACCCATAAACTACACTGGTACATTCCTGTAACTGAATCTTTAGGATGCATGTGCAGTCTGTGGCTGTGGCTGGTGCTTTTACAAATGTCAGATCAAGATATGATTGAGCTAGTTAAGAATTTAGGAACAGAGGTTGGCACAACATCCTGAAATGGATTGGACCCTTGTTGTGCAACTCTGATGTATACTGAATCCTGGATAAGTTCCACCCCACAATGCCATTCTACAATTGCAAGGATAAATGTAATAGATATAAAATATGAACAGATATGCAAATTGTAGTAACAGAGGTTAGGGTTACGATATAACATTAACAATATAAATTGAGCATAGAAACACAAAAACATTTTGTACGCACATGTTGGAGTGTCTCAGTTTTGGTTGTGGAATTAGAACGTACTGTTAACTTCAGCCGCAAATAAACACTGTGAAATGTTTGCTTAAATACAGATCCTATAATCAAATTTGCCAATATAGCCAAAAGTATTATTATAAAACCTGGTTTTGGACCATTTGCCTTATCAATGCAATTGTATTTCATGACCCTTGCTACTTCTGTTTGCACAATAGCTAGCAGATCATGCAGTTGCTTAGCAGCAGCCCATATGATATTTTTGTGAACAAAGGCGACACTTCACACAGACTAGCTAGAATGTGATGCCATTTTTTGTGAACAATGTTTCAAGATAACTGGTATTTCAATGCATCTGATTTTTCAAATGATGCTGAGGGTTACACATTTCAACTTGAATATAAGGATGAGGAGTTCATTGAGAGGACAAGGGCAGAAAGTAATGGAGCACAACTCGCTGATGCTATATCAGCTGAGAGTGACATGAGGTGAAAGGTCAATTAAAACTTGGTAAATGCAAGCCCTTAAATAATAAACCTGATAATACTTCTTTTTTTTTTTTGCCTTTATTGGCAGATAAACGCATGACAAATGTTTATTGAAATTTGATTTATTCATAGTGATTTTACTAAATAGCTGTCAGGTGGTGATTGTCAGCCCATTCAAGGAAAACACATGTATCGCAATGATTGGGACTTTTTAAAACAATTACTGGTATATCCAGCCAAACACTTTCCCAGGGTCTGATCTGTTCACACATCCTATGTGCTGACTATTATGATTTCACCTAATCTCAAGAGGAAGAGAGAAAGTCCCATTTCAGTACACTGTGCATATATTAAAAGCAGGCTCATATTTTTCAGATGAATTGAGTACACCTGCGTTTTTGCATCACACAAGGAAAAACATACATAATGGAAACCAGCTTGAGAGAATAATCATTGCAGGTACAAAATAGAAATCACGCAGGAATATTTAAAAGCTATGGCTTTTGATGTAACAAGAACAGGCTAATACCAGTGTGACCAGTTTTCATTTTTTTTGTTGGTCGAACGTCACATTGAGGCTCATGTCCTTGTGACTGAACCAGTGAAACTATAGTGTGGTGATCAAAGATCAAGTTTCAGTCAGCACTTCCCTTTCTGCATCCGGACCAACGTTCACTGCTAGATTCAAATCAGCCAACTGTGTCACATGACCACAAAAACAGAGGACTACATTGAGATCAATCTCACCAAGATAACAGGATGTACTGTATAACAGTTAAGTTACAAGAAATGTATCATTTATTATATTATACCTGTATTGCAAGAAATTGCCTATGTAAAAATGTACCGTGTGAGAACATACAGCGACTTAAGAAAGTTTTCAGACCCCTGTACACTTTAATGTGTTGTAGATTCATCATGACAAAGTGAAAACATGTTTTTAGACATTATTTATTAATTAAATATGTATTCAGACCCTTTACTGTGACACTCCAAATTATAGTCAGGTGCTTCCTCTTTCCTTTAGTTATCCTTGAGATTTGTCTAGAACTTGATTGGAGTCCACCTGTGGCAAACTGAATTGATTGCACATGGCTTAGAAACGCACACACCTGTGTAGTATATACAGTGGTGTGAAAAAGTGTTTGCCCCCTTCCTGATTTCTTATTTTCTTGCATGTTTGTCACACTTAAATGTTTCAGATCATCAAACAAATTTAAATATTAGTCAAAGACAACACAAGTAAACACAAAATGCAGTTTTTAAATGAAGGTTTTTATTATTAAGGGAGAAAAAAAATCTACATGGCCCTGTGTGAAAAAGTGATTGCCCCCCCTGTTAAAGTTCCATCAATTTCTCTAGCCACACCCAGGCCTGATTACTGCCACACCTGTTCTCAATCAAGAAATCACTTAAATAGGACCTGCCTGACAAAGTGAAGTAGACCAAATGATCCTCAAAAGCTAGACATCATGCCGAGATCTAAAGAAATTCAGGAACAAATGAGAAAGAAAGTAATTGAGATCTATCAGTCTGGAAAAGGTTATAAAGCCATTTCTAAAGCTTTGGGACTCCAGCGAACCACAGTGACAGCCATTATCCACAAATGGCGAAAACATGGAACCTTCCCAGGAGTGGCCGGACGACCAAAATTACCCCAAGAGCGCAGGGACGACTCATCCAAGAGGTCACAAAAGACCCCACAACAACATCCAAAGAACTGCAGGCCTCACTTGCCTCAGTTAAGGTCAGTGTTCATGACTCCACCATAAGAAAGAGACTGGGCAAAAATGGCCTGCATGGCAGAGTTCCAAGACGAAAACCACTGCTGAGCAAAATGAACATTAAGGCTTGTCTCAATTTTGCTAGAAAACATCTTGATGATCCCCAAGACTTTTGGGAAAATACTCTGTGGTCTGACGAGACAAAAGTTGAACTTTTTGGAAGGTGTGTGTCCCATTACATCTGGCGTAAAAGTAACACCGCATTTCAGAAAAAGAACATCATACCAACAGTAAAATATGGTGGTGGTAGTGTGGTGGTCTGGGGCTGTTTTGCTGCTTCAGGACCTGGAAGACTTGCTGTGATAAATGGAACCGTGAATTCTGCTGTCTACCAAAAAATCCTGAAGGAGAATGTCCATCTGTTCGTGACCTCAAGCTGAAACGAACTTGGGTTCTGCAGCAGGACAATGATCCAAAACACACCAGCAAGTTCACCTCTGAATGGCTGAAGAAAAACAAAATGAAGACTTTGGTGTGGCCTAGTCAAAGTCCTGACCTGAATCCTATTGAGATGCTGTGGCATGACCTTAAAAAGGCAGTTCATGTTCGAAAACCCTCAAATGTGGCTGAATTACAACAATTCTGCAAAGATGAGTGGGCCAAAATTCCTCCACAGCGCTGTAAGAGACTCATTGCAAGTTATCGCAAACGCTTGATTGCAGTTGTTGCTGCTAAGGGTGGCCCAACCAGTTATTAGGTTTAGGGGGCAATCACTTTTTCACACAGGGCCATGTAGATTTTTTTTCTCCCTTAATAATAAAAACCTTCATTTAAAAACTGCATTTTGTGTTTACTTGTGTTGTCTTTGACTAATATTAAAATTTGTTTGATCTGAAACATTTAAGTGTGAAAACATGCAAAAAAATAAGAAATCAGGAAGGGGGCAAACACTTTTTCACACCACTGTACATTCCCACAACTCTCACTGCATGTCAGGACAAAAACAAGCCTTGAAGTCTAAAGAACTCTCTGTAGAGATAAAATTGTGGTGAGGCATAGATCAGGGCAAGGGTATGAAACCATTTCTAATGCTTTGAGCATTCCCAGGATCACAGTGGCCTCAATAATTGTGAATATTTGGAACTACCACGCCAAAATGAGTAACCGGGCCAGAAGGGCTTTTGTCAGGGAGGTGAACAAGAACCCAACAGTCACTCTCTCTCTACAGACATGGGAAAATCTGCTGGAAGGATGACCATCTCAGCAGCACTCCATCAATCAAGCCTTTATGGTATTTAAAGACTCGGAGAACAAGACAAAAAAGATTATTTTAAACCCCAAGCACTACTGCTCATGACCTGGCTAACACCATCCCTATGGTGATGCATGGTGGCGGCAGCATCAAGGATCTGAATACTTGAAATGAGAGATTTTAGTTTTAGATTTTTTTATAAATTTACCAAAATGACTAAAAAACATGTTTTCACTTTGTCATTATGCGTTATTGAGTGTAGATCCGCGGCAAAAATAGCTATTTAATCTATTTAAAATGAAATCTATAACACAATATGTGTGCAAAGAGTGAAGGGGTCCGAATACTTTCTGAAGCCACTGTACGTAACATTTTATCTGTCTGGAATCTGAGAAGCATAGGGTTAATTTATGGTCCCTCTGTGTAATGTAACTTACTGTAGCGATGACCTAATTAGAAAGATTCTTAGAGACTATCATTATTATCATGTTTGACTGAGATTGAGCATTGTGGGAATGGGTCATTTCCGGCAAATAGTCTGTTGTGTTTAGATCAGTAGGTGACCTAAATTCAGACTCCAGGTAACGTGGCATTAACGTCATCGATCTGGTCCCTGGTCTCCAGTTCCTCGCGGTCTCCAGTTCTAATTACCACCATAAGCCATTTGGAGTTCATGGAAACCCCTAACAGTCCAGATTCCAGCGGGATTTCTCAAGGGATAGAACTCAAGAGGAAGGCTAATTTGAAAACCTACACTGATTAATTAAATCATTCCTTGGCAGGATGGAAAATTGATAACTCTATTTACTTCTCTGCTTAATCCACACAACTTTTCTGCAGTATAAATCAGACAGTATCATTCAACTGAATGTTTTATTTAAAAATTGTTCTCTCACGCCTTGATTAAAGTAGGAGGAACCAGCTTTTCATAAACAGGATTATAATGCTCTTATTTATAATTTAATACATCATATCTATACTATGATAGGTAAGCAAATATTATTGGTAAGCCGTTTTTTGTTCTGCTGTAAACAAACCAGCAGCAGGAGAAGCCTAGTATTGTAGCAGACCGAGAATATGTTGAGAAAGTAGGAAAATACTGACTCTCTATCAAGTATCTATTCACTTCAAGTTCTGTGGAGAGAAGTGGCATTCTACTGTCAGGGCAAGTTTCTTGAGACTTGATCTAGAACCCAATGAAGACTGTGCCGTCTTTAAACATTTGCAGTCTTGAAACATTTTATTCACCCTTTAGTTTTGCTCTGTACTATGAATAATATTGGATGTGTTCATATTTTCTTTTGATGTTTGATCTGCCATTTACTGTTACTGTAAATATTATGCTGCTGTTACTATGCTGATACATGAACCTCTTGAAATTATATTTGTGTCACCAAAACAAGCATTTTCTCCAAAAGTCTGACTTTCCCTTTACAGCAAACTTTTATGAGGAGATTTCTGTTGCCAATACGGTAAGTGTAGAGCCGTGCACCAAAAATGAACTCCAGAAATGAGTGGTTTTTCATTGAAATGGCTTATTAATGGTAAATGTGGGGTTTTTCTTTTTTACCAAGAGCTGAGATATGTTGTCCTGTTGAATATGACTGGGGGATTTCCTGTATGAAGCTCAGCTAAGAAACAGGAAGTTTCAGTTTCACATAAAGCTAACATTTATGTGAAACAAACAAAAAAAAGCTGCCAAAACAAACCTTGCAGTACATTACACATCAGAACCTTATCCACCAGAATCACAGTCATGATATGATTAAAGGTTTGTGCTTGAGTTAGCATTTTGGCCAGTAGAGATAATACTAACAGAGATAATACATTATTAGAACTGCTGTAATAAATGTTCTGATGCAATGCTCTCTTTCTTCTTAATGATGTTCCAAACTGTTTTTATTTTTTTGTAAGCCTTTTGTGTCTCTGTTTTTATTTATGTATTATTATTTCTCAGCCTCCTAATGGAATCCTTGACTTTTATTGGCACAACTCTGGTCCTCAAGATGACATATGAGAATAAAGATACTGAAATATGTCTTATACCTGCACAAAGTGATACATTTGACTGATCAGAAACATCCATCCATCCATTATCTTAACCCGCTTATCCTGAACAGGGTCGCAGGGGGGCTGGAGTCTATCCCAGCATGCATTGGGCGAAAGGCAGGAATACACCCTGGACAGGTCGCCAGCCCATCGCAGGGCACACACACCATTCACACCATTCACTCATACACTCATACCCACGGGCAATTTAGACTCTCCAATCAGCCTAACCTGCATGTCTTTCGACTGTGGGAGGAAACCGGAGTACCTGGAGGAAACCCACGCGAACACGGGGAGAACATGCAAACTCCACACAGAGAGGCCCCGGCCGACGGGGATTCGAACCCAGGACCTCCTTGCTGTGAGGCGGCAGTGCTACCCACTGCACCATCTGTGCCACCCTGATCAGAAACAGCTGAGAATAAAACTGTCCAATTATTTTGGTCCCCTGAAATGGGGGACGCTTTAGAAAAATGGATGTAATTCCTACACAGATTACACAATATGGATGTAAATACCCTCCAATTAAAGGTGACAGCACTTTAACCCCTCATATTGTTTCATTTCTAATCCAATGTGCTGGAGTGCAGAGCCAAAACTGTGTCACTGTCCAAATATTTATGGACCATGCTGTGTTCATTCTATTATGTTATATACATTATTTCAGAGCTTCAAGTTAGCACACTACCACATGGAAACCAGTGGATTTGTTCTGACATATGCATGGATAGGCCTAGAAGCCAGTTTCACTCTTGAGATCATTTGTCATGTTTGTTTGTAGAATTTAGAATCTCATTTAACAATATTTTTGGCAAAGTTTTAAGAACTTTCTTCTGATGCACACACACACACACACACACACACAGACACTTGAGACATCACAATAAAGCGTCAGAGGAAGTTCTCCAAATTCATCAAGACAGCAGTCTGCTGTGCATCCTGTACAGTGTGTCACAATATCCGCCCACACAAAGACTCAGCCGAACCTGTCCAAAAATGTGGAAAACTTCTCTGGAACTATTGAAACTGGATTGAGCTAATAGGCCTTGCACACACTTTCTGATGCATCAAATCTGTTTACATTTAGGGATTCACAGGGGAAGACTTCACTCACTTTTAATTCTGAGATTTGCAGTAGGTTACCTCAGCCTATCAGGCCTTGCACTGATAGACCAGGGGCCAGCCTCAAAAATAATGGTGTATACCCAGCTAACACTAATTGGATTCAATAGGGTACCATTGGCTACCAAATTGGGAAAAAAAGGGAAAATAAAATGATATATATAAAATAAAATAAAAATAATCACAAAGTATTACTACTTGGTTGAACCAAAAGCCTGCATCCACACCAGCACCAGCATCTGGGTAAGATTGAGGACCCCTGCCTTAGAAGGTGACAGTAGATAGGCAGTGCAGGACTGTGGTGGTCGTGGTGGTCCATAAGTGAGGGAGCAACATAGAGAATAGGTACAGAGTGCCCACAGGGACATGAGATATTGCAGGAAACTAGTGGCCGCTAAATACAGGTATATTGGACATCAATCCATGAAATCTGAGTTTCATATATATTCATTGTTATGCTTTTTTAAAATAATTTTGCACAGACAATCTCTGTGAAGTTATTTGCATACATGTGCTGATTTTCATGATCACAAAGCTTTCGTAGTAAAGACAGGGAAGCTCACCTTAACCACCACCATTTTCTGCACCCGTGTGGGTGATGCACTGCTGTCACTGCATCACAACTTTGACCACACATCCTCTCAGGTTGGATGTATTTCAGAACCACTGTCTCAATTAGCTATTCTAACTGTGAGACACCAAGGATGTGACCCACAGATGCAACTTGTTCTGACTTTATCATTGCTGTGTCAAAGGTACAGCTAACGGCTTTCATGGTCTAAGCAGATCCATCTAGGTAATAAGCAGATTCTGTTCTCCTGCCTTAATGGCTACATACAACTAAATATTTGTCCATGTGTACATTACCTTAGACAAGATTCAGAAGAAAATAATTCCTTACTTCAAAATGGGAAAATGGTACCATACTTTAAAAACAAAAATAATATTTTAATAATATTTCATGACTGCACCCTGAATTTGAATCTAAGGCCTAGACCACATTAATCTCCCTGAGGCCTATGGACAATACAGAGTCTGTGCTTAATCAGCGGGTGGAAACTTATGATAAAAATATACATCTTTACATGTGCCTTGCACACATGCAAATTTCGGCCACAATGCAGAGCGCCTCGATTTTGAATATAGGCTATTTACCGCACGTAATATTCAAAGTTCAGGCAGTTCTGCATGCGAAGGAATGGAAAAAAGGTACACATTTGCATAAATTAATTTATTCGGATGAGGAATCGCATGCTCCTAAGCTTTTGGGATGTTTAGGTCTTTCCCTCAGACAAGGTACTGTATCATGTCAATGTATGGTAGGTAAAAAGGCTTACAGTAACTCTGTAAGGCATCTACACAACCACACCCAAAGTTATTAGTACAGTTCACAAGTTCAAAATGCATTTCAGCTGTGAAACATGATGTTTTTTGCCATCAGCTTGGGAACTTTTTTTAAGAAGGGCTACACCAAGTTTCTGCTGCATTAGCATATATTTCAGGCTGTGCATTATCTTAGTTGTCTGAGCACAATTATTATTATTTTTTACTCAAAAACTCTTGATGTCAAGCTATATCCCAATGTACAAATAAATTAAAAGGCTGGTTTTGCTCACTCCTGTTCTGGAAGTTGAGCAAGCGCTGACTCAGTAACATTAATTGGAAACTTGCCTGTCATTTTACAGGTCATTAATTTTGCTTTGTCACACAATGGTGCAGAACCAATAATGACTAAAAAAATAAACCATTATTCCCCAAATGTGATCAGTTGAACGACCAGAATTCATTTCATGAAAGTAACATGGCTTTTTGGCTCCTTTCAAAGAAATAGCAGGTCTAGTGTCATTTTAGTCATCAATTAATTCTAGTATTGCACACCTGAGCAGCTACCATGGTTGTTGTGAAATTGTTTTAAATTATGTCAGGTTTCAGATCATCTTAAAATAAATCAATGTTTAGTGGTAATTAGTGATCAAATTTTTGAATGGGACATGTATTAAGTTTCATTTGCATAAAAATGTCATTTTGCTGCTGAAATGTATGCATACAACTCACAGCCACCCCCTGGGGATGCTATGTGAATCATTTGTAATTTTGTTTTAGTACTAACTGGTAAAATCATTGCAAACCTTTTGTAGATTCCCCATAAGTGTGATATTGGGTTGTGAAAAATAGGCCCATACAAGCAGATGAAATATCTGAGTTTACAATATGTTCATCGTAATTGTGTTTTCAGAATAAATTCAGCAATTTTGCAGTTGGAAATTTCTTTGGATCCAGATAAACTGCAGCACATCTTTTAGTCACATAAAATGGAAATTATCATTGGTGAGACCTGCACAAATAACACCAATTTCGCAAAGGAAAAACATTGAACGTTATGAATTGTATTGCACAGAACAACTGCTTTCATTCATTCCACCCAATAGCATTTTTCATGTGTGCATACTGCTTGTGGTGAGACCGTGTTTACCTAACCCTCATTTCTAGGTTTTTGCTGATTGTAATACGTGAACACCTTTCAATGCTCTTCTTTTGCAGTGAGGCTGACAAATGACATGGGGCACATGCATTATATAATGCACGGTTGACTCTTGTGTTCAGAATGGTTCAGAAAATATGTCTTTATGTTACTCATAAAGAACCAAAACAATGTATACCATTCCAATATATTTTTTACATTTTGATCTGGTACGGAACATGATAACATAATTTGAACTCAGTAATGACAATACGTAACATCAGCAATGATAGTAGTTTGATAAGATTGATCAGTATTTTCATTAGTATTTCAAATTGCAATCCAAGTTACTTGCATGTCTTTGTAAGCTAAAGACAAGGCCACATGTCTAAGCCAACTTGGACGTCTGCCAGCATTGAGAATATAATGACATGTATCACTTCATTTCCTTATAGCCTCAGGCCTCACTGGAGACATGCTTACATAGGTGTGTGCCTACATTCCTGTAAGCCAGAACTATTGCTTTATATTTAATCTTATCGGTATGCTGTTATAAATAGCAGCCGTGACGTTAAGTTTGTTTAGGGCTGAAATGTTCAAGAGCTATGAATGGAATCAAAGACGAAAGTTAATTGACCTACTTTTTTTGCATAATGTTGACGTTTAAAACATGAAAAGAACAAATTCAGTTCTGGGGTAGATAAGTAATTAAATGAGTACTTCATTATTGCTTTCAAATCAATTTTTTTTTCCTGGAAAAAATTGAATGTGTCAAAATTATTGGCATCTACATCATTGAAATTTACAACGATAACAATACTTAGGGCCCTATTTTCTGTTTACTAAGGGCCTGGCGTGTTGCAAGCTGGCGTGCCAACAATTTAGTATATTCCAGACAATCCAGATGCCTCTGCTAATTTTGGGACTCGCTGCCCACTGAAGTGGGTGGAGGGCCGCTGCTCTGGGTGTGTCAGTCAAGAGCGAGCAGCTCCTTACCATTTTGGTGTAGCTTATTGCAATTTTCTGGTCAGACAGGTCTGTGTTTCACCCGCTGGCTAAACCCGGGTCTAAGGTGCAAGTCGCAGCACAGTCTATGGCATATTGCCTGTTTTCCGTTCTGGTTCCTCAGTGGTGCAATGACTTGCCTACCACTGTCAGGACAGCAGAATCCCTATTTCAAACTGTACCTTAGTCCTACCTCCTGATCCCTTCCCCCCCCCCCCCCCCCCCGCCCCCCTTTCCGATATCCCTATCCCTCTTGTCTAACCCCCCCCCCCCCCCCAAATTTTTTTTAAAATAATAACAATAATTAAAATATTGAATTGCACTTATGATGACTGTATGTTTAGAACAGCACTTCATGTGTATTTTCCTAGTTATGGATGTATTGCTTTAACTTGTGGAAGAACCTATGCACTTGTAAGTCGCTTTGGATTAAAAGCATCTGCTAAATGACTAAAATGTAAATGTAAATGTAAAATTGCATGGATCACTGCTCTCAACCAGCGGAAGACCGAAGGATACATTTGTGTTCAATGGTTATAGTTCCAACCGT
This sequence comes from Conger conger, assembly GCF_963514075.1. Classification (NCBI taxonomy): domain Eukaryota; kingdom Metazoa; phylum Chordata; class Actinopteri; order Anguilliformes; family Congridae; genus Conger; species Conger conger. The sequence continues at coordinate 48,553,639 of NC_083764.1, forward strand.
CTAACCTCTCTGAAAACAACGTCTCTCGTTTTTACTATTTCAAATACATGTGATACCTTAAATAAGACAGCTTCGGAGTTGCTGTAAGGTGTATTTCTTCACTTTGAAGGAGGTAGGCTACTGACTCCTATAGGCTTCAAGTATTTATGCTAAGCTAACATGTTATGCTAACATGGAAATGCAGCCATAAGCCTCAAAGAATTTACTTTGAAAAACACCTTTCCTCCCTGAATATATGAGCAATTTGCTGGGGCTGGATGACAAGTGCTGACGCACAGAAGAGGGCCACGGAAATGCTGTCATAGCAAATAGCAATAGCGGGTCAGGCAACACAAGCAATCGCATCTATTTTTAGCTGCTTGTGCTTTGTCTCTCCTCTCATCTGGGACTATTGAGCAATACCTGCTCATACCTCACCTTGCCTCAGATGTTTCTCCACGCCTTGTCACGTCATACCCAGGGTACAGAAATGCCACCCTTCCCTCTATGTAATCAAATGCCGCCAACCAATCGGATCAAGGATCAGGTTGAGACGCTGCAGGTCGGCTCCTCCCCAGACCTTGTCTTGAACAAAAAGAGCACAGTTTATCCTGGGCCAGAGTCAAGTGTGACTTGGAACAAGCGCTGGCAACACATTTGCATGGAGCTTTTGCATTCAATCGCCAATGAAAATCAACAAAAATGGACATAGCATGTGTAAATTGCGAGGACACATCTACGCTTCACGAGAAAAAGAGGATCAAGTAAGTCTGTGATGTTAATATTGGTGGTGTATTGGGCCCCAAGTTGTTACAGTGCATGTATTTACTGGCCGTAAAAATAAGAATCTCTGCATGTACTAACCAGTGGCCATCTTGCACATCCAGACATAAAACCTGGAGGGCCACATTACGGTACCTTTTGAAAAGATCCTCCTTGACACAGGAATCGGCCTCAAAGAGAAGATTTTGCAGGTACACATTTTTCGTGAGGTCTTTCAGAAACTTGTTAATCTCCATGAGCCAGGCTCGTTTCTGCTTACTTACTCTCATAGTAGCTGTGTGCTTCAGTATGTATTTTCTCTTTCTCGGTAGGTTGACTCTTGAAGAACTAAAGCAATGGGAGCTCTCTCTTGAAAGACTGCTGTCCAACCCCTGTAAGTATGGGTTAGTTCTATTTTCAAGGCATTTGCATTTAATTAATCTCCCATGTTTAAAATGAGGCCTCTTTTATAAGATTAAGGCACTGGGCCTTGTAACTCAACAGATGCAGATCCAAACTCTAACAGTTGTGCCATTGTGCCATTGTGATGGATAATTCCACTGAATTGTAACAGTATAAAATATACATTGTAAAATACGAACAACTGTGACAACTGTAATGATGGATTGTATGTAATATGCTCTGTAATTAGCTTCAGTAAGGCTGCCTACGATGCAAATAAACGCGAAATAATAATAATTCCAGACTGTGTCATATATTTTGTTGTCCATTTGTGTTATATGTAGATGGGAAGGCAGCATTCAAAGTCTTCCTGAAGTCAGAGTTCAGTGAGGAGAATATGGAGTTTTGGCTGGCCTGTGAGGAGTTCAGAAAAATCCGATCTTCGGCAAAGCTCACTTCCACAGCCAACAGGATTTATGAGGAGTTCATCAAGAGCGAGTCCCCCAAGGAGGTAAGATTACATTTGAGAAGAACTTTAAATTGTTGCCATCTGAATTATTGGGCTATCGGTGATGAAAATGAGAAAGCTGCAATATAAAAAAAAGTCACAGTAACTTCCCTGGTTTAATAAAGGTTAAATAAAAAATAAAAATCAATAATAAAAGAAATACTGCAATTCTTTTGAAATGAAACTTTTTTTCAATACAATCATTAAATCGGAAGCAACAGGGAGTCATCTAGGATTTAGTCAACCTTTTTTTCTTATCTTTGGCCCAGAGATAATTGTGTTTTCTTCTTCACAAACACTAGTTTGGCAATTTTAGCAATCACCAAAATGAACGTTCAATGAACTCAACATTGATCTGTGGGTCATGGGAGTGGGGGTGAGGGGTTAAAGGTGAGGGTGGAAACAACAACTCCAAACTACCAATCAAGGTTCAGGACACATTTTAACTGATACAAGGCGAAAGATGTTCCAAACTGGTTATTGTCAATTCAGTTGCAAATGTGAAACACAATACTCCTCTAGGTTGTGTGCTAGGTATATCAGGTAGTGGGATGAGGTGGTATAAACGTTTGGCCGTATTTCTATAATAATGCAGAATTGTCCCATGTTGTGGAGAATAGATACTTGAGCAAGCATCTAAATGATGTTGTGAAAAGTAATGTCACCTCACAGTTTAACTGGCAGGGAATATAAGTATTTTGCTCAGTGAACTCATTGCACTCCTTGTTTTGACATCATTATGGAGAGAGTCATGCTTCAAAACCATTGGCAGAACTATTCTTCAATTCAATAGGACAAAAGAAAGAGTACATATTGATATTGCATGATACATGTTATGTGCTGCATTTGCAGCAGAGGACACATTTCCTAATTCCATTTTTTTCTCCGTGCTTATAATGCTACAGATCAACCTGGACTGCCACACGAAAGACTGTATTGCACAGAATCTCAAACAGCCAACTCACTCCTGCTTTGCTGGAGCGCAAACAAAGATATACAGCCTTATGGAGAACTGTTCCTACCCTCGATTCTTTCAATCACAGCTCTACAAGGACTTCTGCGAACTGGCAGCCGGAAAAGAGACATGACCGAAGGCTTGAATCTGCTTTTGGAAGATCATCGGAAAAGCTTCCGCATTTTATTTCACCCACGCTCTGAAACTGAATACGCTGGACCAGAATAATTTCACTCATAATAGTTGCCCAAGTGTTCTTGTGTGTATGAAAAATATAATTTCAGTATGCAGAATGTGTTACAGGTGTACTTTTGTACTTAACTCCATCTACGGTGTTGAGAAATCTAAGTTCCAAATTAGTGTTGTGTTCCTATTTATAAGATAATAAAACTGCAATAAAAACAGGAGCAGCATTGGCTCAGGAGGTAAGAGCAGTCATCTGGCAGTAGGAGGGTTGTAGGTTCCACCCTGGGTGTGTCGAAGCGTCCCTGAGCAAGACACCTAACCCCCAAATGCTTCTGATGAGCTGGTTGGTGCCTTGCATGGCAGCCAATCACCGTTGGGTTGGTGTGTGCGTGAATGGGTGAATGAGAAGCATCAATTGTACAGTGCTATATGAATGCCAAACATTTGACAATGTGCAATTTATTTTAATCGTGGTAAATTACACTATTTGTATATTAATTTACATATACTTTAATTCCATTAATTGTTGGCGTACTGTACTTTAGCATCCTTTTTGAAAGTATACTTTAAATACGTTTTTATTTGAATGTATTTAAAGTAGACTTTCAAAAAAGGCTACCAAAGTACAGTTACAATTGATGAAATTAAAGTATACTTTCAGTAGTATACTACTATATTAGCTCTTTGTATCCATCCCTGGAAAGTGTACAATGATTACTTTTCTAACACTGATTCAAGCTAAAGGCTATCCGCTGTAGAGCCCTGTTGCCATATCTAATTATATTGTTCTTTTTGTGTCAATAATTGTATTGTTATTTTGTCTGTAATAATCAAGTGTAGTTTAATATATTAATTTTTTAAGTTCATGTATATATGTATGTGTATATATTTTATGTTTTTTAAGTTTTTACATAAAAGGTTTTAGAAAATACCTTATGTTTTTATACACTTCAAACTGTGTACTGTACTACACCAAAAATATCCTCAACTCCTACCTAAACAGTGTTCTCAACATGCTAAATACAGTCTCAATACATTTTAAGGACATGTAAAATCAAATATGAAAATAGGTTAATCGTACAATATGCAGACACTTGGCTTTCAGTATACTTAATATGTTATATGTTTCTATTGCATTAAAGATTGCATTTCACGATTATTTTTAATGTATCATAATAATCACCAAAGAAATATAGCCAACTTAAATGTTGATATAAATCACAACATGCCACACATAATATACAAGAATGTAGTATCACTCCATCCACTCCTTATCACTCCACGTCACCCTCCTGCTTACTTCCCTCCACTGGCTGCCTGTCATGGCTCGCATCAAATTCAAAACATTGGTGCTAGCCTTCCAAGCAGTTAAAGGGTCTTCCTCAGCTTATCTACAAAAAATCATCAGACCCTACACCCCTGCCAGACCTCTTCGTTCAGCCTCCACAGGCCGCTTGGCACCTCCCCCTCTCCGAACCTCCACCTCACGCTCACGACTACTGTCTGTTCTGGCTCCACGGTGGTGGAACAAACTCCCCGTTGAGGTCAGAACTGTAGAATCTCTCCCCACCTTCAAGGGCAAGCTGAAGACACACCTCTTCAAGCAGCACCTCTCCCCATCCCTCCCTACCTCCCTGTGAACCTTAATTGTTGTCTCTGTGACTTGCTTTGTGTATCGGTATTTTTAGTTGGCTAGGTAAGCAGTGTTTGGATAATTAACTTTGGTCACTTTGGTCACTCTGTTTGTTTGTTTCTTTGTTCAAAAAAATAAAAAAAATAATAATAATAATTGGCCCTCGTCCTTATCTTTGTTGTACAGGTAGCAGTTGAAATTGTACTTCCCTCTAGGGTCTTTCAGTGAACTTATCCCTGGTTATGGGTATGCACTTTGTTGTACGTTGCTCTGGATAAGAGCGTCTGCCAAATGCCAATAATGTAATGTAATGTAGTAGTGTTCAGCCTCGGGCCATTAACCACCCTGTAACATAACATAACATAACATAACATAACATAACATAACATAACATAACATAACATAAAGGCGAGAACAGGCCATTCAGCCCAGCAATGCTCGCCTTTTCCAACCCCTAATTGTACCTACTGCTTAAATTGCCTAAAAGCTAAATAAAATCTAAGACCATATCAAGCCTGGTCTTGAAAACCCCCAGTGTTTCTTCCTCCACTACATGCACTGGCAAGCTATTCCTATGACCACTCGCTGTGTGAAAAAATGCGTCATACATTCTTGTATATGCACAGACAAGGAGTGGTTTATATGTCATACCATGGCTATGGCTAAAATAAAATAAAACTAAATAAAATTAAAAAATGATGGCTGTCAACCAATCAGAATTGAGTACTTATCCAAACCATGGCATAATTGCGCACTCCAGTTTGAATGGATAGACTACAGGTTATGCAGATAGGATGGCCCACACATGAACTTATTTTGTTACGGCATAGCCTCCAAACATGTATTGTTGTTTATTAGTCTCTTTGATATTGATCGCTGGCTGTCTTTAGCACTAGTGCAACTGGGCTCCTTATTTCATCTAGGCAACAAGATTACACCTTCAACCCATAATTACAGATAACATTTTTGTATTTTCCTGAGATTCAAACAGGTATGATTATCACACAGAAAAGTAACAGCCCTACTGGGAACCCTGCATAACAGACTGAAGCTAGAACCAAACCCACAACGTTTGAATTAAACCACCAGGGTAGACCAGTGACTTATGATTTTATTTGTGCTTCTTGAGAAAGGTGTATTGAAGGATGATTGGTATTTTCCCTAACACAACTTTTTCACTGATGAGATCATGTTAGGTTGCAGCAAAAGGACTGGCAAAGGTTGCAGGGTCAGTTGTCCACTTGGGCAGTGCAATGATATCTAGTACAATATACATAACCTGAATTATCTCGGTATTGTCTCAGTTGTGTGAATAGAAGAATATGAAAATGTAAGCTATTTTGTAAGGTATCAGTAGTATGCTGACCGTAGGAATTTCCTGCTTTTTTTTCCCGAAAAGTGGCAAAAGAAAGAATTCAAAGGGCATGTGTTTAGTTACAGATGGGTTTGTACAAGCTTTTCACAATGAGAGAGAAATATACTTTTACAGATTTACAAAACGGTCAAACATTGATAGATTACAATCCTAACTCCATTTCACCTTCGTACAGGTGTGCCCAAACTCGTTTGCAGAACAATTGCTTGTAATTACTTTCTCTGTGGCTAATTATCCCAAAATGTGCATTTGTTATTTTGCATACAGTAGATACTGAGACAATTGGTATTTGCGCAGTTATAGAATGAATGCAAATATTCCAACAATAAATGGACATTCTTGCTTTATCCTTTTAAGATTGCGAATGTAAAACTAACACCGTGCATTGCACTATTAGGCACTCTATTCATTGCTGTTGTTGCTGGTATGAGATAAATCTCCTCTTAGTTGCAACTTAGTTGCAAAATTATTATTTTTTCACCACTGATTAAATGTAGGTATATAATGAGAAACTAAAACTGAAATTATTAAAACACCTCCTCTAATAACTATCAATTCAGTTTAGTACTTCCATTGACTCTATTAGAAAGTTAATCTTTTAAATATACACCATTACACTGGAGCTACAGTATAGCAAAACTACAACAAACCTTTGATGACTAAAAGACAGTTTTTTCCATTGAAAGGTAATTTACAAGGTTTGAATTCCTTAGTACTTACCAATTTATTTAGTCGTGGTACTTCTGCAATTATGTGCTATTCTTATCACATATTTGTCTCGTCCTATAGTACCTAGGGGACTGTAGGAAGGAAGTGTAACAGTACAAGATTTCAATCTGTTTTTGTCTTTACTATTGCCTTCAAGGGCCAACATGACCCAATGCACTTGAATGTTCTTGATGCAAAAGATATGATGACTAGGCATTTCAAATAGACAATGCATTTCAAATAGGCACATGCTGCTGCCTCACATTACATTGCATTAAATCATGTTCGCGTATGCGAAACCATGTGAAGGGATGACAGACTCAAAAAAATTGAATGAAAATGTAAAAGAGGCACGGTAAAAGTACAGGCACTTGTGGGAAGCCCATGAGCGTGAGATTGGTTTTGATATGCAGCTTTGAATTTGGGATAAGTTAATCTATGAAGGGTTCCCATATTCAAAGGTTTGTAAAAAAACCACGTTGATTAGTATGTTTTACTAAATTACACACAGAGAAAACTAGATTTAAAAATATATATTTATTTTTGTGATTATGGCACCTTTGACTGAACAGTCCATAAGTATTTAGACAGTGGTGCGATTTCTGTTCTTTAGTTTTATAATTATTATTATTATTATTATTATTATTATTATTATTATTATTATTCCTATATCTAAGCAGGTGGTCTCATTGAGATCAAGATCTCTCTTTAAAAAGAGACCTGTTACAACAAAAACAGAAAAAATCAGCAGACAAAGATATAGTATCTCAAATACACATTACCCATAACGTCAAACACAGACGGAAAAAGTCAAATAAAACATGTGCAAGCATGACTCTGGCCCTTATGTTGACCAAAGCCAATCACTGACTCCAAAGGCAATCAAATGCCTAGAATCAAGACTTTCTTATACCTGCACTAAGGAAGCAATTGAATACACCTGACTAATCAGAAACAGCTGAGAAGCCTTTTTGGTCCCCTAAAATGGGGGACTATGTATTGCATTAGAAGGGATGGAATTCCTACACAGATCACCTTTCTATGTCTTTAATTTAGTAAAACATACACTCTTAGCACTTTATTAGGAACCTGTGTACACCAACTTATTCATGCGATTACCTAATCAGCCAATCATGTGGGAGCAGTACAATGCATAAAATCATGCAGATACGGGTCAAGAGCTTCAGTTAATGTTCACATCAACAACAGAATGAGGAAGAAATGTGACCTCAGTGATTTCGACCGTGGCATGATTGTTGGTGCCAGACGGGCTGGTTTCAGTATTTTGGTAACTGCTCATCTCCTGGGATTTTCATGCACAACAGTCTCTAGAGTTTACAAAAAAACATCCAGTGAGCAGCAGTTCTGTGGGCGGAAACGCGTTGTTCATGAGGCAGGTCAGAGGAGACTGGCCAAACTTGTCGAAGCTGACAGGAAGGTGACAGTAACGCAAATAACCATGCATACAACAGTGGTATGCAGAAGAGTGTCACTGAACACAGAAAGGGCCAAACCTCTTAAGTGGATAGGCTACAGCAACAGAAGACTCAATAAGTCTAAAAAATATGTATGTATGTATGAATCAACATATTACAAACCGTTTGCATATGGGGTTCCTTTAACAAATTTTACACTTCAAATAACCACCTATTTCTTGAATAAAATAAATACACCTATTTATTGAATTCGTAGATCAGTGTTGGACAGATATTGACCCCTTAATGCTTAAAGATTCAGTGAACTACTGATCCAGAAGGGGATTGGTTTTGACAACCACCTTTTGATATTCACAGCAGGTCAAAGTTGGTCGAGTGAATAATAAAAAATATCAAAAAATAGCTGTGTTAGCAGCCACGCCTAAACATGGAAGCAGTCCAATGCATATGTCCATGTATTCTGTTGCTTTGAAATGAAAGATTAATTCCAGCCTGTTATCTTCCACTCTTGTCTAGTCAATTATCTAAGATCATTTTGTATTGTTATATTGTATTTCATAGAATAAAGCTATACAATGTTCATATTCCATGAGGTGGCATTCATCCAATGGAGCTCAGACATTGTATTCTAAACTCTAATGTCATCTCAACTGTCACTCTACACCATTCTGTGGTTTCCGTCAGATGAGAAAGTGAAAATAATTGAACCATGGTGTGCATTACAAAATTTTCCCCTCAACAATGTGGGTACCTGCATTGAGGTTGACAGGCTGTGGAGAATATTTTAGACAAGTTGAAGCTCATCCCTTAGCTGCAATGACACAGCAAGGGCACATAACAAATATCTATTTGACTATGAGATCATCTGGTCCTTATTCAGCAAGAGCACCTCCACCTTTGCTAACTGTCACGTGGATAGTTTATCCCTCTTATGCAATTGGAAGATCATTCAGAGTAACTATTATTCTATAATTAGGGCAACTTGTAGAGCCTCTCTGAGTTTGACAGACATATATTTGTCATTCTTGATAACATGACTGGTATGGTGCAAAACTCTTTTCCACTCTCTTTTCCAAGTTTTTGTTTATTTGTTTATTTACTTGCTGCTATGCATTGAGTTGCTACCACGTGATTGGATGATTAGATATTTGCTCTAACAAGCTGGTGTATATTCATAGGAGACTTTTCTTTCCATTAAATTAGCATTTCTCATTGCCCAAAGAAGGTTCATTAAGCACCCCTCGCTGAAGGTCACATAGTGTTGTTATGTTGGTTTTTCAATCAGTATTCTCAGTAGTTTATGGTCTGTTCTAATTAAGGGAATGCATGCAGTACATGGAATCTAGATCCTAAAGACTAATTACCTTGCAGGAAAAAAAAAACGCCATGCACAAAAAGAGTGCATCCCTGGGAAAGAGGCAAGTCAGTACATCCAGAGTACACATTGACTGTGGCCAGAAACCCCATAAGGTGAAAATCTGACCCCCTGCAACCACATAAGGTGAAAAACTGACCCTCTCAAAACCTATGGAGAAGCAGAAGGCAGCATTGTGTTTTGGAGGAGGGTGCATTCTTGTCTGTGGCATATGCAGCAACACATACATAGGCCTACACAATTGAGCATTCCAACCAGGAAGAAGAAGCTAAATATAAAAATCCTTTGAATTTAGGTATTACCCATTCAAATTGTATCAATTGAACAAATGTACTATTTAAATAGAATTTGAGTGTTATGGCTTCTCTTGTCTAAGGATTGCGCTATTGCCTAAAAACTCTATTGTTTAAACAGATCTCTGTCAAAATGTACAAATCTCTACACTGTATCTGTCAAAATGGAGTTGAGCATAGCAAGTAAAACAAAAAAAGAAAAAAAAATTTTAAAGTAAGGATTAGTAATAGCACTCTCCTGCGTCAGCTACCATTCTGGTAACATTTTCCGATGGGGAAAAATCTGTAGGAAAGAATGTAAACAATGCCTCCTCACCTGTGAGCTCACATATATTTCCTTGTAGTCATCACACTTGGTTGGCATTCAGATTAGATTAAATCATATCATCCTCCTTGAAACTTGGAATAATTTCAGATTGGGCTCAGTGAAAGACCTATTTCTGTTTGTCCTGAACATTTACTTTTATTTGTAAATCACCTTTAGCTAAAATCACCTGTAAGTTAATTCAGCCAACAAGACAATTGACCATTGTCAGCACTGTGAAGATTTTCAGAGTGGATACATGAGAACATCCCCAAATTAGTTATTCATCAAACTGCATTTCTTCGCCACATTACAGATGAGATGACACTTAGTTACACACCTTAGCATTGCATTTTGACGCTGCCACACCCAACTCTCCTGGGTGTGTAGAATTGCTAGCATGTTAATATTTTGGCCACGAAATATGTAGATTGGGGTGTACACATTCAAGGTAATTTCAGAAGAGACAGTTCTTTATTAATGTTCAAGCATAGGGCTATGCTTCCGTAATTAATGCTTGTGAAAGACAAAGAGTTCCCTGTATGCGTAGGCATATTGTACATTAATATTCAAATTAAACATATAATACAGGCATTGTGTAAAATCTTGGAGTATGAATATACAGAGATGATTATTGTGAAGGCCTTGTTCTCTTTCAAAGTTTTTGGGCCTTTTGTTGTCAAACCCATGTTTTTGAAAAGTCATCGACTATGCAAAGGAAACACTTCCTTTTGAGAAATTACCGCCTGGAGCAGAGTCACACCAGGTGCAGTGACAGCAAAACACAGACGTGCAAGCCAGCACCGCACAGCCATTAAAAACCACAGATATCAGCTACTCATCCTGAATCATGTTTAAGAAGTGCGCTGGTAGCTAAAAGGTTTGTCGACAAAGAACAGCCATCCCCTGCAGATTATCATCACTGCATCAGTTTCACGTGTGGCTACTTTGCTTATTCGTGTGTCCTGCGTCATCACCCTGTTAGATCACTGATTACATACAGAATTGTGCGAGCATGCATGCGTGTGTATGCTTCTCTGGTTTCTGACTGTACTGCAACCACCGGACATTTGTGCATCCCCTTTGGCTGTTTTCTGTATCATCAGTGCCCTCCAGTGCTACTTTATTGACCTTTTATGTCAAATTATTGGGCATATTAAGCCTGTCAGTTTGGCGTAGGTCAAAGATGATTCAAACGGTCTCTCAGTGTCACAGGAGGAGTGCATATGCTTCAGCTGTAGTGGTCCTTACATTGACTGCATATGCCACCTGACGATGACTTTATGACATTCAGCCAATGAAAAAGTATTAAAACCCTGTGCATTATTGTGACAATACAGTTCCCCCCCCCCCCCCCCCCATACAAGAGGAAGAATCTGTTCTAGCAGTCCTGGTCACTATTACCAAGCTTTTCTTATTCAATAGATCTATTGTTTGGCATGGCACGTGTAGGTCCCACAGAGTACGCAAACTCCAAATTCCAGCCTTTTCCATTAGTTACATGATTTTAAAAATCCAAAAAAATTATTCACAGTTTAATGGAAAACTAATGAATTCTCATCAGTAAACCATGTAAGAGGTGAAAAACTTGATTACACTAAATATTAATTTAATTGATATTGAGCTAAAGATAATGTTTAGGGAGAAAAAAATATTCTTAAACTACTTTCAGATGGTGAAACATGCACTGGGTCAATTTGACCCGGGAACATTATTGCTGTTCCTTAAAGTTGAACATAACAGGAGGGTTAGCTTACAATTCTAATCTAAATGCTTTTTTAAACTGATTTTATAATTTGTGGAAAAACATTGACATTCAAAACAATATGTGGTAAGTGCTTTATTTGGCAAGCAACATGACCTGATAGAGACAGATGGTTGCTGTGCCATGTAGGCTGCTGTCAAATCCTATACTTCAGTGTATTATATTCCCGTAGCCCTTGTGCTTACATGATAGAAATATAGGCTTTTCTTTAAAGCAACTTCAAATCTCCATGTGTGAGGTGGTTTTAAACACAATACAATATATGATTTAAAACTATCTTATTTCTCTCTTAGAAAGTGCAAGAAAGCAAAAGAAAAATGCCAACCAAAGTCTAAATGTAGATTAACCCAATTCTTATTACTTTATTGATCAAGACTGCCTTCTAGTGGTGAAATGGTTTAAAGCACAAATTTTATTCATTGTTTTCAATGATTTTTTCCACAGTTTTCATTCTTCTTCATATTTGTATTGCATCAGGCCACAGTTGTAAAAAAAATAGCATGAATCTCTGTTGTAAAGACTTTGATTTACTGATCTAATTAATGTATTCAAAATTGTTGTTTAAATATCAGACAAGCCTGTTAAGATTGTGGAGATAACCTGAATGGTTTCTCCTCCAAAAATGTACATTTTATATTTAAGGTACATTATTTGCAAGTCAGATATTATAAACCAATCCTCTAAGAAAACTGGGAGCAGACCACTTTTGCAACACATGCTTATTTGAGTTACTGTCACCTTCCTGTCAGCTTGAACCAGTCTGGCCATTCTTCTCTGAGCTCTCTCATTAAGAAGGCCTTCACACCCACAGAACTGCTGCTCACTGAATGTTTTTGTTTCTTTTATTCACACCATTCTCTGTAAACTCTGCATGTTGTGTGTGGAAATCCCAGGGGATCAGCAGTTTCTGAAATACTCAAACCACCCATTATTATTATTATTATTGTTGTTATTATTATTATTATTGGCATTTGGCAGATGCTCTTATCCAGAGCGACGTACAGTTGATTAGACTAAGCAGGAGACAATCCTCCCCTGGAGCAATGCAGGGTTAAGGGCCTTGCTCAAGGGCTCGAAGGCTGTGTGGATCTTATTGTGGCTATACCGGGATTAGAACCACCGACTTTGTGTGTCCCAGTCATTTACCTTAACCACAACGCTACAGGCTGCCCCGACCCATTCCATTCCCAGCATGATCTCGCACCAAATTTCATGCCCTGGAAATCGGTTCACATATTCAGAATCCTGGATAAGCCCCACCCCACGATGACATACAATTCCAAGGAGAAACATAATAGATATAAAATATGAACAGATATATTAAATATATAATAGATGTATTTACACACAATCCGTGGGTAAACAGCAAAAATTATGTAGCAACAAAAGTTGGGGTTACGATTAATGACATTAACAATACCAATTGAGACACAATTGATGGGCACACGTGTCGGAGTGCCGTGGATTCGGTTGGGAAATTAGAACTTACTGTTAACTTAAACTAGGGGCGGATGTTCAGATTTCAGAACACAGAGGCCGATTTCAGTGGTCAGAACATTCGGTCACCTGTATTCGATTTAGTTTGAGACCAGGCTCTCTATTCCATGGTCAAAGTCACTTCATCATAATTCCTCCCCATTCTGATGTTTGCTATGAACAACAGCTGAACCTCTTGACCATTCTGTTATGCACTGAGTTGCTGCAACATTATTGGTAGCAAATTGGCAGCAACTAATTAACAAGTTGATATACAGGTCAACATAATAAAGTGGTTACTGTTATAATTCCTGCTTTTGCAATCTGGATATGAATACGTATTGACACAATAAATATTCTGAATGTAACATTTTGCAAAGAATAAACCATGATAAAAATAACCATGATCCCATTGTCAGGAATAGTGAGAATGAAAATAAAATTTTGCCTGGATCAATGAAACTGTTAAAGACATTTGGGCCAAATTTGTGTGTGTGTGTTTGTGAGTGTGTGTGTGTGTGTGTGTGTGTGTGTGTGTGTGTGTGTGTGTGTGTGTGTGTGTACGTGCATGTGTGCATGCTTTTTTATATAAGAGGAAACAAAGAAAATAGGGAACCTCACAAAACAAAAGTTATTTTGAAAGATTATAAGATTATATGCCTGCTTAGTTTAAACTTCATATTTTAGAATCTATAGCATTCTAAAAAGAAAAATATATTCTTCTTGGAAACATCCACACAATAGTTAAATCATTTGTTGTGGATTGTGTCATTGATTTCTGGTTATCATCCAAAATTCCTAATTTTTGAATAAATGGAAACAAACTATAATCACTGGTGAGAGTTCTGATGCAAGCATTATTTGTGGAGGTGAATTATCACATTCATATACTCTTACATATGTTAGTATAACCCATCACATATTTCATAACTCACACATTCTCTCATGAACTCTCAATTCTAACCCTAATTTTATCCTTCTCCAGTGGCTTGCACATAACCTCAATGTGGCTCATTCAAACTCCTTCAGTTTCAGCTGTCATCTGGCTGCAGGGCTCAATTTCACAGTGATATAAATCATCTAGCTTCATGTAGTACATTGATTTCAGAAGTTTAGGCTGCACATGATATTGGACCTAAAATTGGGCCCAACACCAATACCTCTGGGGCAATTGATGTGGAAATTAGCTGAGTAAATGCTGATACACCCACCAATTGAATTACCGAAATAAACTTATATTTATTTACGTAATTACGTAATATAGCCTGAGCAATCCCTTTCACAACTATTTGTGAAAAAATCTGTATCACCATTTATGGATTACAGAATATTTTTCCAGTTTCTCCCACACTGACTTGAGTGAAGATGCATAACCTAAGACAAGTCATTGATTTCATTAATCATGTCAGTGAAACATGACATGTGTGTTATTGGTTGTGCACATACAGAAAACTTCACAGTCCAAGAGTAAGTATATAGTCAGACATAAGTGCTTACCTCCCAGAGGTTGTTATCCATAAATATTGTGACCAGAGAGCTCCTGCCCAACAGTGATATATTTCCCACAGCTACATGCTGGAGCTAACAGCTGATGCTGGGCATCTTCCACACTGCTGATACATGTTCTGTACATGTCTATATGATTTTTTAATAAATCATGCACAAAGCAGCGATCTGGCAGTTTGTTTCCTTAATAAATGATTTGGCCTGAATCATCTGTTTGAGATCTTGCCATGGGTTCAGGTTCTATGTAATTAATGTTTGGACATTCTAGCTAGACTTTCCTTAATATAATTTTTTTTATTTTCAATGTAAAATTAGTCATGTCATTTAGGAATTTATATATGCACTTTCTGTAATTGTATTTCTTAATGTAATTAAAATAAAAATGTTCTGCCTGGATGAAATTCTATGGTCTAATGATGCTGGTTTACTGTACAGATAGTGTGTTTTCCCCTCATATTCCCAGCCTTAACACCAACTGTGCCCTCCTTGTCCTGTGTGCCAGAAACTAGGCAACAGATGTTTTAATCAATTTCACCACCTGGTTTGCAAACAAATATAGGTGCGGGAAGGTGTTTTGACTAGGGGGTGCTGCTAACATAAATTTAAAATTATGGTGGCACTATTATTTTTTTACCAGTTGCTTTATTTGTTTCTCAAATTCTTTTGCAGGGTGGAGCTTGAGACTGGGATTCTCTCCATTAGAACTCAAGCACATAAACATATGAAATCGCAGTGGTGGAGACAAATATCACTATCGGAACACATGCTTTCTTATTGTTAGACACACACAATAAGTGTACTGGGCAGTTGCCTGTACGATAACAAGAGCTCTTCGTCCGACGATGTTCTGTCTTTCAGACCACAGGAATGTGTCATAAATGGTAGGCTACTCAAACATCATGCATTCTGAGAACAACAGCTGCACTATCCACTCCCAGCAACCACTGCGGCTGCTTGTTGTCACGGTTTAGTCCATTCCGCGGAGGCCCCTATGTTTGGAAAATTGCTAGCTAAATATATAGCTAGCTAGCAATAGCTATATTGTTCTTGGAGGAAAACGAGTTAATAACGAATTCCGTTGCGAGTTGGAGGTAAGATGCTGTTTTAAGTGAGGAAAAGTAGCGTTATATTCTGTCGCCATCGCCGGTTATATTATGATACGAGATGTTCTGCCAACATAATCATCAATAGCTGAGCTTTAATCAGTGCCTTGGTTGCTCACTGGGTCAGCATAATCAGTGTAATCTCCAGTTAGCATCACAGCTAGCTATTTATCTAAGGTCTCTGTGACCCTATACTGAAAATAGTGTCCGTTCACTTGCAAGCAATCACGAAAGGCGGATGCTTAGTGGTGTCGTTTCCAAAGCATCCCTTGGTCTTATCATCATTGGATGTGCATGGCCAGTTAGCAACCAAATTAGCTGTAACTTAAATTTCTCTTTCAAAATAGCTAACTGCCGGTCGTTAGCACTGGCAGCTGCATATCCACATTGTCGCTCTCTGCAGCCAATACAATTGTCATGTTTCAAATGAACCGCGGGAATTTATTTGCTAGATTAGATAACTATCTCGATATGATGCTTGGCATTGTCAGAAACGATTAATTACACCTGCTAACTAGATGGCCAGTTGCCATAACTTTACTGGGACACGCAAGCTTACTTGCAATTTGCTAACATATGTCAGCACCTACAGTAACCACCGAATCTGATGTGTCTAGTTAGTAGCCATCATAACGACCTAATCTGGTGAGTTTTCAAGTTTAGATTTACAGTGCTCTTAGCTAACAGATTGCTCTTTGCATTGAAGTCACCAGACGGATGAAAACTTTCTTGGACGGGTTGGACTAGGGTGTCTCTCCAGACACCAAGGAGGGCTATGTTCTCACGCTCTGTTATGGCGAAGCAGGCACACAGTATGAGGGATGAGGGATGTGATACTAATACTGACGTTCAATCATATAATTTTGTTGCTAAATAATTATATTTTTGTATTCACCCATTTTATGTAATGGAATATCCAGTCAGTATCAAATGAATGTAATTATATGACTATTTAGTTTACATATGGAATAGAATGTATTAGGGTACGCAATTATCTGAGGTTGATTTCATTGATTTATGAATGCTTTTCATAATATGAAGTGTTTTGTTTTTTTATGTGCTCCCCCCATTAGAAAAATAAACTCTCAGAAATGGAGACTGCAGGATGCACAGAGACACAGGCGCAATTGTTCAATGCTGAACAACAGGCACAAAATCCTGCAGGTGGATACAGCTGGGAAGTAACTGACATGACCCGACTGCGTCGTTTTCTGTGCTTCGGATCGGAAGCAGGTACATACAGTATAAAGGAGCACCGGCTTGGCATGGAGAATGCAACAGTGCTGATACGACTAATAGAAGAGGGCAGAGGCTGTGAAGTGGTTCAAGAAATAAAGAAATTCAGCCTTGACTGCCCAGCATCGAAGACAAACCCTGCTCTCTTTGCCCTTGCGGTCTGTTCTCAGCACTGTGATGTTAAAACCAAGCAGGCTGCCTTCAAGGCCTTGAAAGACATCTGCCGCCTTCCAACGCACCTGTTCACCTTCGTCCAGTTCAAGAAAGACCTGAAGGAAGGCATGAAATGTGGCATATGGGGGCGAGCATTGCGAAAAGCGGTTGCGGACTGGTATAACGAGAAAGACGCAATGAGTTTGGCGCTGGCTGTTACCAAGTATAAGCAAAGGACGGGCTGGTCGCACCAGGACCTGCTGAGGCTGTCTCACATGAAGCCTGCAAATGAAGGTAAAATTAAGCTTTGTTTTTTATTATTTTTTTATTTTATTTTATTAATGATGAATAAGATGTGATGCATTTCAATGGTCAGTTTTCATTACTCCTGCTAAAGGGATGTGTGTTCATTATTTGCATCCACAAAGGTCTGTGGGCAAGTAGAATCCAGTTTATTAAAATAGGCTTTGCTTTGGATATTGATGCCCAGGAAGGAATAAGCAGGTCCAGCAAATTCCATTAAACTACTTTCTGTTTTCAAACAAATCATTGAACTCATTACTGTCGGTATCAAGCTTATTTGTTTGTTCATTTGTTTATTTGCAATTATTTGTTCCTTGCCCAATGTAGTGTCTCAAATGTTTATTTAGTGTTCTCTCACGTCTGATAGTATACAGCCATAGTCTTGGAATATTTTCATAATTGTGGATGCTTTGCAGGAACATTATCGTCATAATAGCATCATTATTCAGCAGATTCCGCTTTTTTTCCCTAATTTTCTAGAAACCTAAGCAGAGTTCTTTACAGTGGGGTGCAAACATTTGGGAACCCCTGGTTTAAATGTCTGTTACTGTATGTGAAAGCAAGCCTGAGCTCTAAATGGTATAGAGTTAAACATGCTAAATTTAAAACAAGATTGATTTTTCTTTTATTTTTTTACTCTTTATAAATTATAAAGTGCCCACATTTTTGCAGACTACTGTAAGCATAAACAAACATTAAGCATGAATAAATATGGCCAGGTTTCCTTTTAACTAACCGATGGCTTTGTTTTCCAGCTATTGCAGTGATCAGTAAGTATGTAACAAAAGGGTGGAAGGAGGTTCAGAAGTCCTATGGCGATAAGGAGAATGTGGAGGAAACCACCAACGTTCTCCAGTACTTGGAGGCAGTGGAGAAAGCAAAACACTCTGAGGATGAGTTGGAAATTATCCACCTTATAGAGGAGCACAGGCTGGAGAGAGAACAGTTGCTGACCAACCACCTGAAGTCCAAAGAGGTTGGCAGTATAATGAAATGTACTATAATGAAAGGAGATGCAGTTATCCAGTCATGCAGATGTAGTTAGTTCTTGTTATGTTTCATTAGGTTTGGAAGGCTTTGCTGAAAGAGATGCCTGTGGCTGAAGTGCTACGGAACTTGGGTAAAATGACTGGTGACAAGGTCCTCGAACCTGGAAGTTCGGACATTGCTGCTCTTTGCGAGAGGCTGCAGAATGACTCCATGCTGAAGAAGGTATGGTATTTGTCCACTGACGGTAGTCGTTGATTTGTTGTGTGCTGATACAGAGATTTTCAGTGCTGGTCGTGTTTTCATGCTGAGACGGATACTACCATTGCAGATTGTTTGTCTTCATGTTTCTAAAGTTCCCTTAATAGCTAAATGTTCTTCACTGCAACACGGTCACATATGTGTGAATGTTGTTGAGATATTGTTAGATATCATATCAATGATTATATAATATCATAAAACAACTTGGCCTCAAATTATATTTTTAGCATCCTAGTTTTGTTTACCATTTTCATTCATTGCTCCATAGTATGTCAAATACAAAGTGTGTGCCTTAGAATATCAAATTATAAGTTATGCAAACAAGATATAGCATAAATTTCAAATGCCGGTAATGTGAAATGTAACTGATTGTTTTGTCTTTCACAACTCCAGGCTAAAATTCACCCCTTCCACATCCTGGTGGCTTCACAAGCCTACAAGAAAGGTCATGGGAATAGAGGAAAATTAAAGTGGGAACCAGACGAAGGCATTATCCAAGCTCTGGACAAAGCCTTTTACAAATGTTTTCTTGTGAGTATCACCCCCTGGCCTAACTGGTCTGTTTGCTGTTGTACTAATAATGGAAACTTTCATGTGCCGATAACATTTGTGTTTCTCAGTCTCCTGAAACTGGATACCAACATTGATGCAAATGGGGTCAATAATAAAAAATCAAAAAATGGCAGTAAATCAAGATGGCAGACATGGGTAGTCCCAATGGCAAAGGTAGTGTCTGGATCTCATCGCTGCAAAGGACGCTCTACTGAGCATGCGCAACATTGGCGCTCTGTGATTGGTTATGTGTGAATCATGAACAATGAGACTCTTCAAAGTGCTACACGCTGGAAACCCGGTGAATCATTTGAAGTAAGGGAGCTCATGATTTTATCAACAGCATTTGCAAAAAAACAAAATTTTGTGTAAAAGTTTAAAAGGAGTCTGCTTCCTAAGCTGTGTAGCTAGGCTAAGTTACCTCTCCCTCTGGGATTCTGAATGAGTTTGTGGCCATATCTACCTGGCTACATGTGAGCTAGCTGCAATATGTTTGCATACCTAGTTACTGTTGTGGGCCAGTAAGTTCTGTGTTTCATCTGTGCTAGTTCTGTTTTTCTACGCAATTGATAAATAAATGGGACTTTTGTGAATATTGGTAAATCTTACATAAGAGTTATATAAACACGGTAACTAATCATAGCATATGTTTATGTATTGTAGAGATTGATGGGGACAGAAATAACCATCTAACCCAGAGGGTGCTGACAGCTGAAAAATAATAATTATTAATTTATTATATTAAAAGTATTAAATGTCTGCTATAGATTCATTTATCTGTTGTTCACTTACTGTAATGCATTCATAATGTTACTAGAAATGCAATACAATTTAAGTGCAAAAGGATATAAATGAATATTTGCCATGGGTCGTAGCTTGCCATTGCAGGGAAGTTTTGCAAGGTTATCAAGTCTATTAATTCACTACACTATTTGTCCAATCTTCCCCTTCCTGTAATATTTTTCAAAATAAAGCCTATTATGAAACACACAGAATGAGTATTTCAGTGCATTTGCCATTCCGTGTGCTTTCACAGTTTATTCATAATAGTTGCTCAGGTGTACCCAAAAGCAGCAATGTGAAATGTCAGTGAAGCTAACATTAGAAAGCATTTTAGCTTTTTCCCGTCCATCTGTAAACTAGATGGACCAGCCATACTTGCATACATATGATGACACAATGAAGCAGGCTGGAGGCTGGCAGTGGTGGAAGGATGGAGGCTGGCAGTTGGTCATGGACCAAAATGTAAATGGTTGCATCATAGCACCACCATCTGGCCATGTGTGATACCTTTCCGGAGTAGTGGGGGCCATAGCAGCCCACCTGCCAAATATGGTTATTCTAGGACAGTGGTTCTCAAACCTCTCCTCGTGTACTCCCAGCTGGATCCAGGCGATCGATGTGTCCCACCACAAGCACACCTCATACAAGTAATTGAGCCCTTCATTAGTTGTAACAGTTTTGCTTTAGGCGGAAGACATCAAATGCCTGGATCCGGTTTGAGAGCCACTACTTTAGGAATGTTTTATGATTGACAGTTATTTTTATAGAAAAAAAAAAAAAAAAAAAAAAAATTTCCACTGAAAACATTAGCTTGGAATCCTAATTAGACTGGGCCTGGAGACATCACCTAAGAACTTAGTGCAAGGCAACCTGCTAATTAACAAGTCCTGTGAAAATTACTTCTCCTTGCCAGGATTTTGTGTATACATTTTGCCAGGCTTAAAGACGGCTCTTGTATCTACACAGCATCTCATTTAACACTGTTGAATGTTTGCCAACATTTGATATCAAACCCCCTTTTAACCTCAGAATGTTGAAGCCACCGGGAAGCGGTTTGTAGTGGGCGTGGATGTCAGCGCACCGATGAATGCTACAGGACTGGGGAGTCCCGTCGATGCGGTCACCACAGCTGCAGCTATGAGCATGGTAGGCCAAAATGTGTCCGTGACAGAAATGTGTCCGTTTTCAAGGCCAAGTTCCCTCAAATTACTTTTGCCACATGAATTATGGATAATCACCAGCAAGCCGAATCAGAGATTATTCCCCCAAAATATAAAAATAACGAAGTGACTTCTCAAGGAGCCTACGGCAGTCAGTGGCAGCTGCAGAGATGAAAATTGACAGACTTCGACTGATTATTGGTCTTAACCTGTTTTCAATCAAATAAAGTATGTATTACATCACATAATACTTAATGCCATCAGATATAGCCAGTTCTCTTAGGTTTTCAAAACATTTCCAGTCTGTGTAAATAAGAAGGAGATTGAGCGTGATTTGCTCTGCCAGGGCAATGTGCATCTAATTTGCATTTTAAATCATTTGTTGAAGGTTGTTGTACGGACAGAGGTGGATTCCCAGATCCTTGTCTTTTCTGAAGGAGCTGTCTCTCCCTGTCCAGTCACTGCCCACATGTCTCTCACAGAAGTAACAGAGGAATTGGTCAAGGTGAGAGTGTACATCGAAAGAATTTCAAATTTTATTTAGATTTGTTTGTTTTAAATACAGTCAAAGGGCAGATTACTGTAAGTTGTGGACAAATAGTGTGCTGGTCTTTCACTCTGCTTTCACAAATCCAATAATGAGCACTGACTTACGATTGGGCATCATCCCAAATTGGTGGGGGAAAAGCTGGGATAATAGTTTTCTTGATAAAATGGTTGGGTATTGAGGGTTTGGTACTGAAAGGCCTCTTAGCAGTTTGTGTTTATCTCTTCTCAGATTCCCAGTCTTAGCACAGACTGTGCCCTTCCAGTCCTGTGGGCAACAGAAACGGGGAAGGCAGCAGACGTGTTTATCATTCTCACCAACAACGACACCTGGTTCGGGAAGATCCACCCAGTAGAGGCCTTGCAGATGCACAGACAAGTGCGTAGTGGGGATATATATATATATATATATATATAATATTATTATTATTATTATTTTTTTAATAGTCGTTTCTAATGTTTCGGCTCTGAGTGTTTTTCAGGGAACCCAAAACCTGATCAAAAGCTTCTTCTTTTTTTCTTTTAGCTGTTTAATTTAATTACTCACTACTTTAGATGAATGTAGAATTTGATTGCACTTGTAGTTTTATAATTCTATTCTGCATTTATAGATTTGAATCTGTGTTCATATACACTCAGTGAGCACTTTATTAGGTATTTATTAGACTTCTGCTGCTGTAGCCTATCCACTTAGAGGTTTGATGTGTTGTGTGTTCAGAGATGCTCTTCTGCATACCACTGTTGTAATGTGTGGTTATTTGAGTCACTGTCACCTTCCTCTCAGCTTTGACCAGTCTGGCCCTTCTCCTCTGACCTCTCTCATGAACAACTCATTCCCGCAGAAATGCTGCTCACTGGATGTTTTCGCACCATTCTCTGTGTGTGAAAATCCCAGGAGATCAACAGTTTCTGAGATACTCACCCTGGCACCAACAATAATTTCACAATGTAATTTAGATCACATTTCTTCCCCATTCTGACATTTGGTCTGAAAAACAGCTGAACCTCTTGACCACGTCTGCATGCTTTTATGCATTTAGTTGCTGCCACATGATTGGCTGATTCCATATTTGCATTACATTAGGTCTACCTAATGTAGTGATCACTGAGTGTATTTCGGCGATCAAGAACATATAATTTTTTCAGGAACAATAAATGAAAGTCAATTAAATTATTTTTTAATGTCATTTATTTACTTTTATTTGCAGAAACTGGGAGTGTTCTCAAAGTTGATAGTGTGCGGGCTCACTTCGAACAGCCTCGGGGTTGCTGACCCAGATGACCGAGGCATGCTGGAGGTGTGTGGTTTTGACTCTGGAGCTTTGGAAGTCCTTAACAACTTTGTTCTGGATCTCATTTGAGAAAAATTAAAGGAGTTTGAAAATAACGTTTCAAAAGTAAAAAAACAGACATGCCATTGGATCTGTATGGCGGCTGAATTTTGTAAAGGACGGTGCCCAGAAAAGCAAACGACAACAAAAACACTGTAAACTGTAACACTAAACAAAACAAGAAATTGCAAAGTGGACCATCTGTCAAGGACTTACTTCAGTCACTGAAGAAGGAGAAACACTTTTGTTTTCAATGCTTTTTAAAGGTCCAGCAGGCTGGATATATCTGTATTTAAGTGTAAGAAGTTCATGTAATGAAATGTGAGTGTGGGGGTCGGTTGGGGTCAGCATTAAATTACATCAAAATGTAATTTTTCCATTGCGGCCAAATGGTTTTTCTTTCCGAATGTTGATTCAATGGCAAAGGAGTGAGGTCTGGTTTTGTTGTCTCAAGCAGTCAGTAGCCTAGTGGTGGGGCTGGGACTGGGAAGGTTGGTGGTTCAAGCCCCGGTGTAGCCAAAATTAACATCCGCACGACTGTTGGAACCCTTCAGCAAGGCCCATAATGCTCCAGGTGGGATTGTGTCCCCTACTTAGTCTAATCAACTGTAAGTTACTTCGGATAAAAGCACCAGCAAAATAACAGTAATGTAATAAGCAATTATTTTAGCTAAAATGTTGCGTTCTGCTAAAGATTAACACTTTATCGATGAAGGTTTGTGTGCCGAAATCCTTATGCCATAAGCAAAACAATTCTGTAGTTTTTTTTATATATATATGGTGCAATCCATAAGTATTTGGACAGTGACACAGTTTTTTGTTATTTTTTGCTCTGTTTCCAGCACATCGCATATGAAATTAAACCATTCTTTCATTTCCGTATTTACATCCATATTGGATCATCCGTATGAGAATTACAGGCCTTTTTTTTTTCTTTTTCTCTTCACATAGTCCCCTCCGTTTTAGAGGAGCAAAGGTAATTAGTAAAATGAACATCGGACAGAACGTTCGTCATGTTCAGTACGTGACTGCGCTTGATAACTGGCTTAAGTTCGGGACCCATAGACACACAGATTCTTTCCTGGTGGCTGGCAAGGCCGTCTTTGAGGGGGATTTTTGCTTTCTGCAAGTGAAAAGCATGTTCATTTGGATTCAGGATTGGCTCAATTTATGTATAATTCGTTATATCCAGCCTTGGTCACATTTGTAACATCACTATGCATCCATTTTTTCACACCCAATGTTTTTGGTTATGTCTCTAATCGATTTTCAGCCTCATATTGGCCTGCTTGACTGGCATCGACAGTGGTCCTCATGTTGACACAATGGCGACATACTCCAAATGCAAATTCTACACCTAGAATCAACTCTAGACATGTTGTTGGTTTTTTGTTTGTCCAAGAAACAGTTGTGCAGACTATATTGTCTAATATGCTGACTTAATTTCAGATTGTTAATTTAACCAATTACTTTTCCTAAAATTTGGGGGCTATGTAGAAGGGCAGTAATTCTTAACCTGTTCACCCGATATGGATGTAAATGCCCTCATACCCTTGGATGTTGTACTCATGGTTTCATTTCAAGTCCAATGTGCTACAAAACAGAGCTAAAACTCCAGCAAATGATGATGTTGATGTCTATATAGGAATTAAGAGATCACTATAGACTGGTGTTTTGTGTTGCTCTTTATTGAAACTTTCATTCTACTTGGTCATACCCTTAGGTCAGACCAATTGAGAGGGGTACTTATTTTAGGGCCTAGATGAGAGCACATATTACTCATATTAACATTACTATTATTGCTTAATAGGTCAGGTGATTATGGTTTTTGTTTTTTATTCCATTTTATCAGAAATCATTTTACACCAGTAGCAGTAGAACAGTAGCAACACATTTGGAAGATAAAGTCCTTTTGCTATTACCGTATTCTGTGTTCTATGTTCTGTTTATGCCCATCCATTTATGCTGAACAGTGTAATGTTTGCTATGCATTACCAATAGTGTTTTCTATCACTGTATTGTGCGTCTAATGTTCCAGTCCAGCTCTTTAATTGTCTGGTCAAATTAAGGCTGCTAGGAAGTGTGGAACATACTGTATTAAATTTAAGACAGTAAAAACACTTAAAAGGACATTTAAGAATGTTAGTTATGCAAAGATTAATTTAAACTAATGCACCAGTAGTATTTCACTACTTTTTAGATGTAACGGATACAACTGAATGTACCTTTGTAAAGTTTCTGTATCACTTTAGAACTGTATTTTAAATTGAAATGCTTTATACTTATACATATGGATAAATAAACAAGACAAATAGTAATACTTTACGCTGAGGGGTCAATTCAGTCATTGGACGATAGCTGAAGTTCATTCAATGACTTCAGACTAGTAACTCAATGTAACATTACCTCTTTTGTCAAAACCAACCAAATCTTTGTTAACTGTTCCTACTTGATTAAACTGACCCCTAAGAAGAAAATACTAATTGTCTGACCATTTAACTGTGATTTACGGATCCCATCTAATCTGTTGTCAATTTATGATTTTTTGTTTTATTTTGCAGTTGTTCCTAACAAGCATGCAGTACAGGGTCTTTCATTTCACAGATGGTCCAGCTCTCCAGTGACCTTGTAGTCATGCCTTTTTCATAGGCCATTAGACCATTAGAAAAAATGAACTGAAGTTGATGGACAAGTAACTTTCTCAATCTGAGGCATTGGTATTTCAAATTTGTTTGCATAGTGGGTAGTATCCTGTAGAAAAGAATGCATGTTGTGAACCTGATATGAAAAAAAGGGTTACTTTATTATGTATGTTTCTAAAACATTATGTAGATCTATACTCTTTATGTCTGTGCTGTAACAGTTTAGCAGTCAGTGTAGGCAGAATACCATTGCTAATTCAAATCAGCCTCAGAAACGTATCTGGACACTTGCACCGAGTAGATGTACATTAAAAAGCATTTAATTTTATCTGACACAATGTGACATTTTTTCAAATTCAAGTTGAACCAATCTAAAAATATTGAAAAACTGAATTGAATGTGTGAAGGTTTTCCTGACTATAGAACCTCTGTTTTAGGAAAGCAGTACTACCTCCTACTCAATCCTGTTCTCAGCCTTAAGCTTCCTTACTTCATTGGTCTCATTTGATCTTCCTAATATATAACAAACTTGCAAGCTTTCTAGTTTAGCTAGCTAGCTAGCTCGTGAATGTTCACCAGGCAAATTGTCTTTTTTTCAGGTTTCTTACCTCCATAGTGCCATATTGGTGATTGTGTTGGGATTACAGTAATTGTGAAATATTTGTCCCAACACTTTTGAAATAGCAGTTTTGTGTGTGACTTGTTCTGTACTGCAAAGTTGCTGTGTGCATGATGATATAATGGTCGCTATTGCTTCTGCTTTTTTTTTTCTTTTTTTTTTACACATTCATATTCCCATATTTCTTCCTGATACCATTTCTTGTCATAGCTTGATATAACATGGGGCTAATTAATTTCTCTGAGGGATGAGTTATAATAGGTAGCTAGCTACCCCTTTGATTGTTCAGTTTTGCTTGACTACCATGTAGCTATCATTTTTAAAGTAATAGGCTAAGTCCTTTGTCTTATTTATGTTCTAAAACCTGAGTAAAGTGTAAAAAAGTACACATCATTAAAGGCTTTCCTGTGCAAGACATTGTGATTCAGAGACCAAACCAAAATACAAGATGTTATTTCCTGTCTAAATTGTTATGGATTCATCATGTAGCTTGCTAGCTATATCTTTTTTAAACTACAGTATGTGCTGAAACAGTTCATTATGTTGACACTAGTAAAAACAAAGGAGTTTTATTCCTTGGAAATTATGTCCCAAAACTAATAAATCTGGAATCGATTTGTAAATCGGTGTACTGTTTTGCTAACATCTGCTAATGTTCACCCTCCATCCATTTACTAACTAAATGACAGCAGGAATTAAAACGCATACATTAACACAGAAAAAACAAAGGCCCGCTAAGGCATAAAAATGGGAGACTGGCCTCAGCAGAGCTCAAAACAACATGAATTAACACTGAATAAGCAACCAATGCGCTCGACAGCCATATTTATTGAAGCCTACTAATAAAATGTGTTTTGTGTAAACTTGTGTAAACTTTTGTGTAAACATTTTATTAGCACACCCGCAAACAGGAAACTAGTCCAAAAGATAAAAGAGCTTGCCCATGAAGGTGGTTTTGTCCATCATTGATGGTAAGAAGTTATGTATTAAAGAAAAATGGCCTTTTGTTTCCTCTGGTTATGGGAATATGTTCCTCTGTCACGGCAATGAAAACCTTAACTTGTTCTGGCACCGTAGTTGGGAAATTGCCTGCTTTTTTTAATCACATTAGATTTCCTCCTGAATGTGTGAAACCTGTGGTAAAGCCAGAAGTGACTTTTGAGCGCTTTACATAAACTATATAATAACAGCTAATTAATTGGAAGAGGGCAGATAAATAAATCATACCGAACATGTTTTTGAATGGTATTCTACTTTTTATTTATAATTATCTTGTATTAAAATGACTACTCAGGAAAAAGCCTTCATTAAACAAGTCCTATGCACTGGGACCATAAGCAAATGAAAAACCGAAAACCCTTAGCTGCAGACTGACCCATGCTAACCCATGTCCACCATTGAAAAGACCTACAATGGCCACATGAGAATCGGAACTGGACCTCGGAGCAATGGAAAAAGGTTGTCTCGTCCGATGAGTCCCGTTTTCTTGTCATCTGGGCGGCTGGGTACATGCTTACTGTTTATCTTGGGAAGAGATGGCTGGTTGCAGGATGCACTGTGGGAAGAAGACAAGGAGGAAATGTTATGCTCTGGGCAATGTTCTGTTCGGAAACCCTGGGTCCGGGCATTCACGTGGACACGTTTGACACGTGCCACCTACCTCATCATGCAGACCAGGTATACCCTGATGGCAGTGGCCTCTTTCAGCAAGATAATGGCCCTGCTGCACTGCACACATTGTTTGGGGATGGGTTTGAGGAACATGACAAAGAGTTCTGGGGCCTCATTTATAAAACTGCGGAGGATCCACGTCCAAAGGTTGCGTACGCATGAAACCCAGGACGTGCGTACGCACAAAAATATTCTGATTTATAAAACAGTGCACACGCACGTCCCATGCCAGTTTTCCTTTATAAATCACAATCAACTCTAAATGTGGTTCACCTTTGCCAGCTTCATGTCCCACCCACAGTTGCCTATAAATAGGCAGTGAAACACCCCTAATGAATATGCATTTCACGAAGACGACAATGGCAAACACTGAAAAGAAGGCCAAGAAAAGGGATTTCAGCCATTTGATTGCCTCTGAAAAGCTACAGGTGTGGGAATTACCCTGATTGATTGTAAATTACGAACAGTTCTGCACAACGGATGTGATAATAATAATAATAATAATAATAATTATACACGTTATTTGTCTAGCACCATTGAAAACACAGTTACAAAATTAAGAGATAAAACGAACAAAAATCCATAACAATAAACACATTATAAAACATAATATATGAATATGATAACAATATATGAAACTATGCACTCGTATCTGCCCGACTGACGCATTGTAAACGGCATCAGTGCAGCGTAATTTGTCGGACTGTTCATCATATTATTTATGAGAATACATTTAATAACATGAAGTATTGTTTAACAATTCGTCTACATATTTGAGGGATTATTTTACAACAACATCTCCGTTTATATTTATCATCCTAAATCATACAGCTGTTTGTTTATTCGTTGTAAGAGAGGCTTTTATCCGTTTTTGCAAATTAACTCTTCATATATGATACGTGAGAGGTAATATTTCGATTTATTTTACACAGTGGTATCAATTTCACACCTTTTCTCGCGTTTCATCCATTGCCATCGGAGTCGCAGTTTCTCATTTCTCCAGTTAATGTGCGTACGCATGGGTCAGAGTTTCCTGGAGGACCGCACATTTTCCCCTCAAGTTCGTTTTTCATGAATGCCAAAGTTTGCTTAGAAAGTGGCGTACGCATTCTTTTGTGCATACGCAACGTTTATAAATGAGGCCCCTGGCCTCCAAATTACCCAGATCGAGCATCTGTGGGATGTGCTGGAACAACAAGTCCGATCCAGTGCAGCTCCACCTCGCAACTTACAGGACTTGAAGGATATGCTGCCAACGTATTGGTGCCAGATACCACAGGGCAACTTCAGAGGTGTTGTAGAGTCCATGCCTTGGCGGGTCAGACCTGTCTCGGCGGCATGTGGAGGACCAACACCATATTAGGCAGGTGGTCATAATGTTTTAGCTCATCGATGTATTAAATGTATTACATTTTTAATTCAATGTAAAGTGCCACATTGCTTCAAAACATTTACCCATCCAACAGTAATAGCTTGACCTGGTCAAACCATGTTGAGTATGGAGCTGGTCTAACTGGTCAACCAGCTGCCAGCCGTTTCAAAACTTGAGCTGTTTTTTTCCGGCAGGGTAGGCTAATGCCGTTAGCTATTGTTAGCCTCGGGCTTCTTGGCACGTAAATAAAATCCCGTTTTCTGTGCGGTGACACTCAGTAGCTTTCTATCATTTAGAAAATAGCTATGCTTTTAATATATGACTACATTTCCTGCTCATGTAAAGTTTTGTAGCCGACTACTTTGTTAATTTCCTGATATGGGAACTTTCTGGTGAGCCTGGAAAGATTGTTACGATTTCGTGGGCGTGGGACTGGTTTTATGCAGACCATAGGCAAATCCTTTAGCTCAATTTCTCGGCCTCGGTTACAAATGTTTGAACTTCGTTTAGAATAAATCATGATTTCTGTTAGTCAGTTTCAAATACTACAGTATCCATGAGCCTCGGCGCCTGTGTTACCTCTACAAAATGGCGGACCTACAGAAAACTGAGCTGCTCTTCGGGACTTGTAGTTTATGTATCTTCTAAAATTGTTACGTACACAGTCTTGTCCTATTCCAATACACGGATTCTTTTCCAACGAGGTGATGATTTAACGGGTGGTTCATGCCCATCCAAGGTTGGGAAGTGCCCGCATTGCGCTTCAAGTTACACTGTCAAGGTAAAAAGCGAATGGAGTTTTTGCTTCCGGAAACAAATCCCCTCAAAATAATAACTCCGCCCACATTTCCACTATTTTTTAATGGGATCCCAAACATTCAGTTCGATGTATGCCTGCGAGACTATTCCAATTCCATCATATAATTCAACTGGACACATGCAAATATTGAGTACATTTTATCATGCCTATGTTATATATAAGTGTGTATAAAGTATATGAATAACTGATACAATCATTTGGAAAGTTTGAAGCGCACGGTTAATGGTGTCATTTTTGATCCGGCGCATTGCTTGACCACTCTCAATTGAAGAGTACTTGGGGGCCTAGCAATTTCACTCTGCGAAGACTATTGAAGATGGCGGACGTGTTAAGTGTTCTTCGTCAATACAACATCCAGAAAAAAGAAATCGTCGCCAAGGGTGATGAAGTTATCTTCGGAGAGTTTTCCTGGCCTAAAAATGTCAAAACCAACTATGTCATTTGGGGGTATGCGAACGCCGTTTTTCCAGCTGCCTACATACTAGCGAGTACACATTGCAACCCGAAAAAAACTTTTCCTATCTCCAAGCATGTCCGATGTTGCAAGCGAGCTAGCTAGCTAAGTAGCTCCAACTAGTTATATGCTTGGTTGTTAGCTAGCTAGCTTGCTTAATTATTAGCTAGTCGGAGCATTACAAGGGGTATTCGTTTAGCTAGTGCATGGCTAAACTTAATTTTCGGATCTCAACCTCGTGTTCAGTAATGATCAGGAGCTGGTCATCTTATGTTTACTAGCTAGTGTCTAGCTAGCTTGCTCGGGAGATTTAGCGCTCACCCTTTCCCTCGCCTGTCACATTTGACAGCACAACAGCACAACCCACATTATCTAGCGATTTTGAAAGCTGTCATGACGGTTGCCAACTTGACTGTAGTTGGGAGCAATAACTTACCGTGGTTGTCATTGGCAGCGTAGTCGTAATGTTAGGTCGCTACCTGACTTTGAAGATTAGTTGCTAGCAAGAGCTGTTTTGGCTCGGTAGCTTGGTCAAATAGTAAACCAGGCGCTAAATTGTTAACTTAATTGCATTGGGATCATCCTGCTTGTGAAAGGCCTGAGATTGCTGCCTTGTGTTAGATTATTTATCCTACCAACAATTACTTTTCTGAATATTGTAAGATTTGGAACCAAAATAAAAGCAAAGCGTTAAGCAATCGATATGGTGCGTTTAGATATATAGCCTATAGTGGGATCGCATTATAGACGTGAAACAACGCAACGCGCATGTTATTGCTATTTGCTTGTCAACTTTTTCAAGACTGATGCATGTCGATTATTTATATTATAGAACTGGCAAGGAGGGCCAACCCAAGGAGTACTACACACTGGACTCCATACTCTTCCTCCTCAACAACGTGCATCTTCCTCACCCGTCCTATGTGCGAAGGGCAGCAGTAAGTGGAACGCCTTTAAAGCTGTGACCCACCTTTTATTTACCACAGTTTAAAAAAAAAAAAAAAAGAAAGAAAAGATTTTGTGATCTTGAATGTGTCAACATTTTGTTTAACCAGTTGATTAGTTGTAATATCTTGTAGTCAGTCAGCAGTTGTTCAGTTATCGAGAGAGAGTGAAGTCGGTGTGTAATTATGAATTACACACTGCTCTATTGACCCCGAATGCATTACCCTTGTACAATGGTGAACTGTGTTTCTGTACCATTAGACAGAAAACATTCCGGTAGTCAGAAGACCTGATCGAAAGGATTTACTCTCTCATCTCAATGGAGAAAGTTGTAAGTATCAACAAAGCTTTTCATTTTTCATTATGAAGCTGTACTTTTAATAATTGACACACCCCTGTGAATGTGTGTGGGGACATATTTAAAAAAAAAAAAAAAATGTTCCCGGAGGAATTACTTTGTTAATTTATCCTTTTTTCCCCCCACACTACAGCAACTTCAGCTAGTATCGACAGAAGCGCTCCTATAGAAATTGGATTGCAAAGGCCAACACAAGGTATGTGGTCAGGACAAATTAGTTGTCTATTGGTTTATTTCTTTATTTATTTTTCAATAAAGCAGTTTTATACTGTAACCGTTGTTTGTCTTTAAGTACTTGGAGATCCCGGGTGGACATATTTTGCCATTTCACCAGGTTTGGATATGCTTGGCAAAAAATAACCTTTATGAACATGAATGGTGCCACAACTAAGGAATAGAGTGTCACTATGCTAAATGTTTTGTATGCTGTCAAATCTGATACATTTCTGTTTTGAGGCATTGCTTTGCTCACTGTGGTCTTAAGGAGGAAAATAGGTATTCTGGCACCACTCTATAGACTTTTGTTGATTGGTCTCTGTTTATAGTCTCTCTTAAATGGCCTGCACCTTAAATTGGCAACACACCTGGATTTATTCCCATCGCTTTGAGTGCAAGAAGTATTTCATATCATAATGGCAAATTACAGGAATTTGTGTTTGATATATTCACCCTTTTCCTTCTGTAGGTTAGATAGGCCCTTAAAAACAAATGGATGTAATGAAGCAAAGGCCTATTATAGAAAACCATGGCCATTAAAATGTAATAAAAGGTTGAGTTTTTACGGAAGAAGACTTTGGGATTGGAGATTAAATCCGGGACGGAATAACACAAATTATACTGTTATCAGGAAATTTAACATTTAACCTTTTGAGAGTTTATCGTTACTAACCTCACTAATTTAATCTTCCTTGATCATGCCCCTGTGCCATATTGAAATTAAATGCATGCATTTTACAATCAATATTAATACTTGCTGGTCTACTTCCTTCTTATGCTTCCATGCACTGTACAAATAGGTTTATTGCATTTCTGGGCTTTGTCCAAATTGCTTGGGGCTGCTTAGTTATGGCAATATCAAAATTTCAAGCATTAGAGAATAGTACAGGCTTGAATGTTTGCCAGCTTCATTGGAATTGATCCGGGTGTCTCTTTTGGTTTCAGTTAAAAGGGCAGCAGATGAAGTCTCTTCAGAAGCAAAAAAGCCAAGAGTGGAGGTATGGAAAGATCTAGATGGGTGACAGTCAGCTAAGATGTAATAAAGTATCAAAAAGATATATATATAACTACAAACATCAAACCAGTGTTGCATTGAAGTTTACCTAAATGACTACAATAATCGATAATAAAAAAGAGTTACATGGTCTCCATTAAAAAAAACTTTCAAGCCGGATTTCATCCCTTATGCATGTGGTAATCCGTCCAATCCAAATGTGCGAATGACGGAGTCGGTCAGATCGGAATCGAAAACTAAACAGAGCTTGCTCTCTAGCTGTAGTATCAGTGTTTATTCACTTTCTTTTAACTTAACTATCTATGTAGTCTCATAGCATTCCGATATATTTTAAGCCACTTAAAAAAAGTTTTATACTTACACGTTATATATTGTGCATGGTATTTTGTTTGACACTAATAAACCGGTCGATCGACCATTACGGCCTTCTTCAACAAAAAACGATGGCGTAGTAGGCGCTCGGGGCTGAAAATAATTTCCAGGAAGAATGCCAGGAAGGATGATCCTCTGTTGGTGGAGATCCTCGGGTAAATTGTGCACGTTGAATTTGTGACGTACTGGGAAGGGATATTTTTTCAGTCTGCTGTATTGTCAATAATAATGATCATTTTGGTTCAAATTGGTGAAATTTGTGCATGAAACATATTTCTTGCTAGGTTCACGCCTTCGTTATCAGATTCTGATTTTCGGGTTGAAAACTGCAGTCATGTGGACGAACATATTAACGTATACAAGGGCTATTTTCAATATAATTTCTTATTTATTTAGAGGAGGCTCATGGTTGGTACCCCAGCATGCGACTTCCACGATTTTAAATTCCAGAACCACACGAAAATCGAAAGGTTATTTTTATTGCATAAAATCGCCTTTCAATCATTTCAACATGCCACCATCAGTTCATGGATTTCTTTAAAAAATACATACCGTAAATCCTCAAATTGTGTCCGGGGTCTTTTATTTACTTAGGCTGCACAAAGCACAGGCCTTTATTTGGGGCAGGCTTGTATTTGAGGCAGGCCTTTATTTCTTATTAGGCTTCTGGTGTAGAATTTTATTCTTAGAAATAAAGTAAAAGGCTACACTTAAAGTGGGCCAACACTGTTCAACACTTCCTGTAACCGTTCAGAAATCAATTAGTGTAGGCTAATCAGGAAACACCGTTTGGTATGTCATAGTGTCAGTCTTAACAGACTTAGTTTATTGCAGATGTTCTCAAACACAATAAATCACATGCAAGCCCAGAATCCATAAAATAACAACTTGCCAGACACGCCTTCATGAACAATAAAAAATTAGCGTAGATAACAGCAAGTTAAGGATCTTTTTTTCCTAAAGTGCGTTTTATTGTGAGACATGCGTTTCGTTTGGAGCAGCATACCGGTAGGCTATCAAAAATGTTTTGCTTTGGTTTGGGATTTAATTTACTTTTGGACTGTTTGATTCTATTGCTAAATATTGGGTCTGATGGGCACTGAAATCTGGGGGGTATTTGATGGTTCACTGTTAAGTTTTATGTAGTTGTCGGGATTTCCACACGTCTGTTTATTGCAAGCCAAGGCAGCCGCTTTCATTCATTCATTGAACGTGCGCTGTGCTGTAAATACATGGAAACCTTATTGCGTAGCCAAGTAGCCTAAATTGAGTTAATTTTAAATTTTGCCTGATTTACGTTTTATTAAATTCGTAGGCTGGAATGCCTCGCGGCAACAATTATGTTTAAATGTATACTGCTTCACCCTTTGGCAAGCTACTTAGAAGGCGGTGGCAAGCGACTGGTAGCTTGAGAGCTGTGTTGGAGACCCATTGGCAACAGTATTAAACCAACCAACAATATCAAATATTAAGAAGAGCTCTTTTATTTAATTGAGTTAAATCGAAACAATGTCTTCTAGTGCTCATGGACTGATAGCCCTACTGGTAGGCAATATTACCCCGGCTTGTATTTGGGGGCCGGCCTTTATTTGTCCGAATCGGCCACGCCCCCGGCTATTATCCGAGGCCCGGCTTCAAATAGAATCCCGGACAAAATATGAGGATATACTGTATTAAAAGGGCCAATTTCTACTGCCCTATGAATCTTACACTTCAGCTGATCTGTCACCCAGATCTCATTTTGCCCTTTCGTCTTGTCCATGTGTGATTACCCGGTTTTGTTAGTACTGGTATATTGATTGGATGGCTTACAGAAACACATTGATGTGTTCATAAACCTGCTTGTACGGAAACAAAATCTTGGTTAATACCATGCATGTGTGTACAGTAGAAGCCTCATAGTTATAAAGCCTGCAATATTATGCTTTTCAAGCCCTGTTCCCTGGGGCTTTGGCTGCATGGGAATGGGTGAAAAATACAGCGGCTTTCAACCGTTGGGTTTAACAGTTCTCTCACACACATACACACAGGCTATAAAACAGGGAAAACATCCCAACACAGTTCAACAGTCCTCAAAGTAAAACTCTTAGCTGCACTGCAGACAGCGGTCCCGCTCACGACTTTGAAAAATGGCCCCGGTGTCACACATTCAGCCAGCATGTCACTGCTACACTGAACGGATGAGCGGCGTTGTTTTCTACAGGATGAAGAACGAGTGCGTTTGGACAAGGAGCGTCTGGCTGCTCGCCTGGAGGGACACAAGGAAGGCATCGTGCAGACGGACCAGATCAGGTCAGAGTCCTCGCTTCTCACACAAGCAGAGCTCTTCCATAGCTCAGCACTCCACGAATGCGGTTTACCTCCATTCCTGGTGGACTGGCATTGGTGATTGTAGTGACTGCTGATTAATGCAGAATATTACCTATAGTCAGTAAATTTAATACTGACAAAATCAAATGTCATTTTCCACAATATGGGACCTTTAACATTAGGAAGGCCAAAATGTTTAGGCATATTCGTACCCGTTAAAATTCTAATTAATTTCCCCTTTTGTGATACCGGATACCGGACTAAAAAACAAACATTGTAAAAAATAAATAAATGAAATTACAAATGTAACCAATGTCATCAAACCATCTGTGCGTGGCTGTGCCCGTGGGTAGTGGATTGTTCAGACTTGGCTCCATGAAGTCCATCAGAACTATTAGAAAAAGGCTTTTTGATCACAATGTGTGATGACTCCATCAGAATTATTAGACAAAGTCCCTTGATGACAATGTGTAAGACTTAGCTGTACTCAATAACCTGGTAATTACAGAATAATTGTGAGCAATAAAATGTGCAATTTGCACTGATTTTATCATTAGAAGACATTGTATTCCTGGCGGTGTCCTCTATAAAGTTCATTTTTCCAATACCCACTGCAATTCAGGCAAACCTTGCTTAGTAAATTGGATACTCCAGTGCGCTTTCAGGAGCCTGTATGGAGCTAGATTAGGGTCAAAGGGTTTGTAACTTCAATCACAGGAAAAGTTGGAATTGAGCATGCCCTGTAAAGAAAAAGTTTAAAAAAGAAATATACATGAAATCAAGAACATTGTATGAAAATTAGTGCAATTAGAACATAATTTTTAGGAAAAATATATTTACTTTGGAATTTCGTTCGTCTAATATATATATATTTTTTAAGCTTTGAATTTTCTCCTTTAGTTTTTTTTTTTCCAGTTTATGCAGTGCTCAGTTGCTCTCAAGTTCCCCCTAGGCTATAACAGAAGAAGCTCTGGCTTTTTTCTATGAAATTAATGGGTATACAGTTTACATAACTTTCAACCCAGTTACACCAATAATATAATAAGAATCATAGTGTGATTGTACTCGCTACAATTCAATAACAAATTTATACTTTAAATTTATGGGGAAGCGTCTGTGAACTGCCATCTTCAGGTCCCTTCACAGATGGTTTAAGTTTGGGCTTTGGCTGTGTCAAAGACTTGTCTCGAAGCCACTCCAGTGTTGTCTTGGCTGTGTGCTTTGGGTCATTGCTGTGCTGAAAGGTGAACTCTCACCCCAGTCTGAGGTCACCTGTACTCTGGAACAGGTTTTCATCAAAGATATTAATTTGGCAGCATTCTTCCTCTCCTCAATTCTGACCAGTCTCCATGTCCCTGCCATTGAGAAACACCCCTATAGCATGATGCATGATGCTGCCACCACCATGCTTCACTGCAGGGATGCTATTAGCCAGGTGATGAGCAGTGCCTGGTGTTCGCCAGACATAGGGCTTGGAGTTATGCCCAAAGAGTTACTTTTTTTGTCTCGGACCAGAGAATCCTTTAGAGTCCTTTAAATGCCATTTGGCAAACTCCAAACTCAAGAATCACTCTGCCTTAAAGGCCTTATTAATGGAGTGCTGCTGGATGGTCGTCCTTCCGGCAGGTTCTCCCGTCTCTGCTGAGGACTTATGAAGCTCTGTTAGAGTGACTCTCTGGTTCCAAACATCACGATTATTGAAGCGGCTGTGCTCCTAGGAACATTCAAAGCTTTAGAAATGATTTTATACTCTTGCCCTGATTCATGCCACACCACAATTTTTTTAGCCAATTTTATCCACTTAAAATTAAATCTACAACAAAGTGCAAAAAGTATACTTTGTCTGAATACTTTCTGAAGCCACTATGTAAGACAGCTTTCAGTATCTAGTCTTGATTCTAGGATTTTGATTCCCTTGTATTTGTCAACATGTGCTAAAAAATTCAAGGAAGCCATTATGAGACTGATAAATAAGAAAAAAACAAGCAATTATCTTACTGAAACAAAGTGTTTGGAACATCATTAAGAAGATGCATGTGCATGTTTGGGGTCATAGCCTTGCTGTGGGATGAAGCATCATCCAATGAGTTTAGAGGTACAGTGAGCACCAGTGAATTGGACAGTGACACATTTTTTGTTATTTTGGTTCTCTACTCTAGCACTTTGAATTTGAAAGAACATTTTAGAACATTTTGTACATCATATTCATTTGTGTCGTTAGTGAATGCAGAAGAGAGCTGTTGATGTCTCGTCTTGATTCTAGACTCTGTAATTTCCTTTGGAGATTGTTGTTGGGGTGTGACAACATGAGGAAGACAGTAGTGTTGATGCAAATTAAGCTGGCCATCATAAGGCTCAGAAATGAAAATCAATCAATCAGGAACATTGAACCGTGGGCATGCCCACGCCGAGAGTTTGGTTCATTATTAACAACTGGTGAACTCAATTATGTCAAAAGACCCGGTAGCCCGAGGAAAACCTCTGTAGTGGATGACCGGTGAATACTCTGTGTGGTGAAGAAAACTCCCTGACTACAGCCCAGCAGATCAAAAACACTCTCCTAGAGGCAGGTGTAGTTGTGTCACAGAAAGGCGAGATTACAGTTTGCTAAAATGCACCTAAAGGAGCCCCAAGAGTCTTGTAGACAGATGAGACCAAGATTAACATGGAGTGATGGAAAGAGGAAAGTGTGGAGGAAAAAGAGGAACTGCCCATGAAACATGGTGGAGGGGGTATTGTGACTTGGGCCTTTGTGGCTGCCAGTGGAACAGGCTCACTTGTCTTCATCAGTGATGTGACTGCAGACAGAAGTAGAACAGCCAAAAAGTGAAAAATCCTTGACTGTCCGAGTCAATCACCGGATCAGAATCCAATTCAACATGAATTTTACATGCTGAAGAGGAGACTGAAGGCAAAAGTCCCCAAAAGAAGCAAGGACTGAAGATGGCTGCAGTACAGGCCTGGCAGAGCATCACCAGGGAAGATACGCAGTGGCTGGTGATGTCTAGAATTCAAACAGTCATTGCATGCAAAGGATATGCAATCATATAAAAAATGATTACTTTATTGTACATTATATTAAACTGTCCAATATATTTTTATGCCCAAAAATGGGGTTGATTATGTACAAAAAAAACAATATTTTCTAAATGGTTAATCTGGCAGTGCATGACGCTGACGGTCTGCCCTTCAACTTCCTTGCATCCTTTCAAACTCAAAGTGCTAGAGTACAGAACCAAAATGGCAAAGAAATGTGTCACTGTCCAATGATTTATGGTGCTCACTGTATTTGATTGAACTTCAGCAGGCAAGATGCTTGTGTACACTTTAGAATTAATTCTGCTGCTGCTATCCGCTGTTGCATTATCAATGAAGGTGGGCCAGCACCTGCGGTAAACAATGTTTCATGGATGAGGGGTGTGCTTTGGTTCTTGGGCAGTTTCTTTTAGCCTCCACACTGCTCTTGCCATCACTCTGATACAAGTCAGTCTTGGTCTTATCCGTCCATAAGACCTTGTTCCAGCTGTTTTTTTGCAGCTAACTTTTGCAGTGTTTTGCATCTTGCCGTCAAACATTTGTTTGCAACTGACAAGAATGGAAATCTTTGTCTCTATTGTTGCTCTTTGTTTCTCCCAGCTTTTAGAGACATTGTAATAAGGCATATGCCTATACAAGTAACATTGTGGACTGTGTTAAGGTTGAGTTATCATTCAACAATTTTTCAAAATCACCAATGGCACTAAAAACAGAAGAAATTGTGGAAATGACAAAACATGGTAAAAGTTGCAAAACTGCCAAAAGAAATAGCAAAAATGACGCAATCTGTCACTTCCGTGACAAACATTCAATTATGACACGTGCCTCTGGAAACTGAAACTTTTACCTTATCAAGCGGACATGATTGCAAAACTTACTAATCTAAATAAAGAATCAACAATTTAATTTTGATTTGATATAAAATGTGGATATTTATACAAATTCAAAGATACAAATTCCTGAGCTTGACTTCCCATGGAAAGTTTCTGGAAATGTATGCCATATTTTGAGGTCCTTGGCAACCTTATCTCCACGTATTTCTATGAAATGCAATGGGGAGAAAATGGTTTGAACCTGGTTGTTCAAAGTGATTTTTTTTATTTTTTAAATTGCTCATGGGATTTAAAAATAGAAGAAATACTGAAGAAATTGCTGAAGAAATACCCTGAGATTAGAGCTGACTGACA
The DNA here is from genome assembly GCF_963514075.1 of Conger conger. Classification (NCBI taxonomy): domain Eukaryota; kingdom Metazoa; phylum Chordata; class Actinopteri; order Anguilliformes; family Congridae; genus Conger; species Conger conger. The sequence goes on from NC_083764.1 coordinate 48,593,734, forward strand.
GCGGATTTCACATCACGCTTTTAAGCTTTCGTGAGATATTCCTCTTCACTAAACGGCCATGGACTGTCACATATCACTAATTTCATTGTCATAAGAGACTTGTTATCAAAAGCGTAAATGTGTCTCTTCTATACTGGAATATTCATTGTCAGCTAGGTGTATGTATGGGACTTGCCGTTCAGTCATCTTTTTCTGAAACAGATGGCGGTTACAAATTTTGTGGCAGGTGGTTTGACCACCCCCCCACCCCCTTAGTCGCTGCCGTTTGTCTATATCAAATCAAAACAGTATTAGTTTAAATACTCCACGAGTATTCAATAATTCAATGCCAAATGGAAATGAATAGCTAGCTGGTCTGTCTGGTCTGCGCAAAAATAAATGGACTTCTCACCAAGAGAAGTTCTGTTAATTCTTTGAATGTCGCATGAATTTGGAAGGAATAAGTATTTTTGTGGTCTGTTGTATAATTGGAATAGGCCTCAAAATCTAATTTCCACTCTACGCTTAAAGCCTGATGACGAGAAAGGGTAACATTTGAATTGCAAATGCAGTTTCTCAATCTTCAGGAATAGTCGGAGGTGATTATAAATATGCTGATTTTTCCTTTTTTCTTTTCTTTTATATTTTTGCTGCAATGGCTCCTGTCATTATGAATTATAAATTAATAATTTCATATTGTCATTGTTTTGTCCTGGGCTTCATTATGTTTCCAGAACTTTACTGTGGTCACCGTCTTTGACTGGAATGTTTTAGCAGCACTGCTGTAACTGGACAGATCATTTGTGCTCACCTATATATTAAATGCATTCATTCTCATGTTTGACCACCGGATGTCACTGTTTCTCTTTTATTTCCCTCCCCAAACTGCACTTTGTAAATAGAATTCAATGAAACAATGAAACAAATTAAATGAAACAAAGGGTATTTTATGTGATTTTTTTTCACTGATGAATAAACTTTCCACCAAAAAATGCATCGAGATTTGGATTTTGCAACTAAGTTGACCTCTTTTCTCAAATCCAGGTCTTTGTCCGAAGCCATGTCTGTGGAGAAAATTGCCGCCATCAAAGCCAAAATCATGGCCAAGAAACGGTCGACGATCAAAACGGACCTGGATGATGACATAACCCTGAAGCAGAGGAGCTTCGTGGATGCTGAAGTGGACGTGACCAGGGACATTGTCAGTCGAGAGCGCGTGTGGAGGACGAGGACCACTATTCTGCAGAGCAGTGGAAAGGTGGGCAGAGCCACAGGCAGTTACCGTGAAGAAAGAGCCACTGTTATACTAGAACCAGGCTGTCAATGCTGCAATGCTGTAGCTGGTTTGCGCCAAACTAACAGATTTATTACTTAAGCCTGGCCCACATGAGTGATGTCACAGCGCTTATACCCATGTCATTCTAATGGACCAGGAGAAAGCTCACAGGTCTGTCTGATGGCCCAATATCAGGCTTACAAGTGTGATGCCAAAAGTTCTTTCTCATGAGCTGTGTTCCATTATGCATACTTGAGTTCTGTGTACCGTACTTTCAACCTTGGTACATACTGGAGCTGATTAGTAAGATTAGTAAGATTAGATTAGTAAGATTCATTTTTTAATAATTATAGCTAGCATCAGCTAAAGAATTGTTACAAACAATAAGGTGCTTCCATAACCATTTCTTGCTTGTGGTTACAATTAGGTTTAGTGCAATGATCTCCGGGAACGGAGAGCACATACAAGTGTGCATCGATGCATACTTGAAATTCTGGCTCCTTCAGATATTGAAGTATACATCTGTATTGTTATCACTGTACGGTAAATTTAGTATTATTAGCCATCACAGCCTACAGTTGGGAAAATACCCCAGGATTATGCCCGCTCAGGACTGTAACAAGCAAAGCCTTCGCGTTTGTTTACAGTGTAACATTACTATAACTCATTGAATGTTATGGTAGATAAGGACATATGGTGATTTTTGTCTGTTATCGTAAACATAAAGGCTGGCCATTATTGTTCTGCACATTTGTATTTCTGCTGAGATTTTGCAATGCTCAGATGGATAGGGGGAAGGGAAGGTGGGGGGGGGGGGGGGTAGTTGTAATTGCTATTGATCAAACCTCCCCCAGGCTTGATTTGTAAGTGTTGCAATTCTGCTAAGTGGACAGTGTTGTAGGAGTGCATAATCAGTCATTATTAGCCCCGGCGTAGATAAATGAATACTAAAATCCATAGGTCTGACCAGGCAGCGCTGCCATCCAGCCAGCCCGTTGCATCTTTCAGGTTATTACTTTTTTCTCCCCTCCATTTTAAGTCGGGAGCTGCGCCGGAAGGTTCCGGGTAGCGTTTACTCGGACGCGGCTGCCCACTTCGCCAGACTGGCCAGACAGGTCTCTGCAGGAGCATCTGTTCGGAATCGCGTTGGCGGCTTTAAACGCGGGAAGTCAACAAGCCGTCTGGTTGTCACGCCCCATGTCAGCTTTTTGGAAAGGAGACTCTTCCTGCAATAAAGAGAGAAAAGGGGAAAAAAAAAAAAATGGGTCACAGTTTACAATAAAGGGATATGAATTGGCATTAACTTATTTGTTAGCCTAGTTGTTGCTAACATTGTAGTTGTTGACATTAACGCCACATGGCTTTGACTGCTTTACACCCTGCGTGCCTCACTTTAGGACTGGCGACTACGTGGGTTGGTCAGAGAGACATATCTTTTGCTGTTAAGTGTTGGCGTGAGTCCACTCGCCGCGTTGTTGAGAATACCTAACGTAACGTACCCTCTGCGACCCCGCAGAAATGAAACCCACCCCTCCAGCGTAAGGGCAAACCCTCGGTCAGCTGGCTAATGACAACATGCACTTGTTTTTTGGAGAGTGTAGCGCATCTCTCTATTACCCTACCACAGGTGTGTTCGCTGGAAGTAATTTCCTATTTCTTCCCGCACCAGCAGATTGCGAAATGCGGGGTTAATCGAACAGAAAGGAGGTATTAAAGGCGGCTTTTCGCCACGGACTGCTTCTGTCAGGATTTTGACACCTCTCTACACTCGTGTGTGGCAGCTTCCCGTGTGGCATGGTAAAGCTATTCACACTGCAAAAAACGAAAAAAAGTCCTATTATAAGACTGAAGCCGTTAAAAATGGTTAAAGACCGTGAGTGGGCCAGGCCTAAAGACCATTAAGATGGTCGCTTTTTGCATCTCCCCTGGTATTCACACCATCTTACCGTCTCACCCCTCAGTCTGCATGGACAATGGAATCCATGAGATCCGGATACAGCCGGAGCGTAACGTTAAAGTCTGCTAGCAACTCCCGGGACAGCGCTCCTATTAGCATGCATGCCAGTCTAATTAAACAGTTCACTATTGACATTAATTGTACTGTACAGTGTGTGTTTGGCAGTTAAAAAAAAAAAATGTTTTGCTTGCGTGCTAGATGACGTCAATTTACATTTGGAGTTTTCACAGGAAGCGTATTCTCATTATGTGGCACCTGCATGTCTAAACCACTGGGGAACCCCTTTTGAGGAACTGTGGAGACACCAATGTGAGAATGCTATTTCCACCCCCATACGACTTCAGCAATTCGGCTTTAAAGCGACCACAGTGATAAAAATGTTTGGCTGTATTTGCTCACCGCTGGGTCTGCCCCTTTAAGGTTTCCCGGCAACACGGCCTGGATTAAAGGCCTCATTATTGTTCTTTTACAACCGGGGCGTGAAACTCATATTCCAGGAGGGCCAGTGTATGATGGCTTCAGCGCCAACCTCCAGTCCTAATTACTTAATTAACTGAAACGTTTGCTTGCCTCTTTTGCATATTTCACAGCAGTGCACTTTGGGAGGTGCGGTTGCACGCGGCTAATTAACCGACCGGACCATTTAAACTGTGGGGAAATGGTCGGGAGAAAATCCGTCCAAAATGCATTCGACCCTCCTGGAATTGTGCTCGACACCCCATGCTAATAAGTGGAACAGATGTTGAAGATTAGGTTCAGTCAATGGGTTCATGGTTTCATGGGATTTGTTCCAAGATTAATAGTCAGATATATGTACGTGCGCACACACACACACACACACACACCCCGATATGAATAAACCGCGTTTTGTTGATTTTATTTGTTACCTCCAGACCCTGGCACTCAGCATAAATATTACATTCGACCATATTCTTTACCACAAGTACGAGCGAAATAGCCTTTCCCTTGGAGAAAGCTGTACCGAGATCATCTGTACGGGAAACCTGCAGGACCAGCGCCGTTGGAGAGCTGGGAACAGTATCAACATGGCCTCAAACGATACAGGAAACTTTCCCGGTGTCGGCGTGCCCTCCCAAACGCTTACAGGTTAAAAACCTCTCCCTTCCCTGTCAGAACCGATCGGCCGCGCACCTCCGACGACCCGCTTTCTGTCTGAGGCCCGCTCTCCAGCCAGGCGCTAGGCCACGATGACGAGGCACTTCTGCTCGTCCTGCCTTCTCCAAAGCAGAGATGCTTGGCAGGGCACAGATATTTTTAAAGAAACGTATCCAGAGAGGAAATGAGTATCTTTTTCTTTCTTTTCTTTTTTTTTTCAGAGCAACCCTCGCTCTTTCCGTACCGCGATCCCATCTCTCTATCTCTTAACAATGTTACGGATCATTTTCTCTAGCTCTCTGCTTTCCACATGTCTGAATAAAGTGGGAAAAAAAATATCAGGAACGCAGACGGTCTGCTTTCCATTAAAAACAAGGAAATGTAATTAAATCGATACGATATCTGACCTGTGAATCCTCAGCCGCCGTCTCCAGTCAGGAGTTATAGTTGTTGTTTTCCTCTGCCTTTCAAATTTTTTGCCTGGTAACACCTTACATGTTACATGAATGGCCATTAAATAATGTATTTGCTAACTGACTAACAACTGAGAAGTCACTCGTTACATCTTTGCTTATGTATTTGTGCATCATTAATTCATGTTTACATGTACAGTAGTTAACTATATTAACTAATGGAAAGTTAATTTCATGCTTAATATATGTATACATTAATTAATGTTAATTGCATTAGTTTATGCCAATTCCCTTCCCATCTTGACTAATTGCATGCAAATATGATTGTGGTTAGATCATTAAAGCAGTGTTTTCATTTTTAGATTTATTTATATGAAAAAGCTATGTCTGTCAGTGTTGGGCAGCACAGTGTTTGTTTTTTCTCATTCTGTGCAAAAACCTGTTTGTTCCTGCAGGGGGCAGAGTTGCTCTAAGCAAATGTCTGAACCATGTGACTTTGCCTGCTTTTATTAAATCCTTTTATGTTTGTGTTATTCTCCAGAGTATGAATGAGCTTTTCTGAGAGGGAATATTCTCAGAAAGTGGCAGTAAATGTATTTTTTGCAAATTGAATTATTTTTAAAACCTCTTGGTATATTAGGACCGAAGCTATGGAGGGTTGTGATGGTCATAAACATGCGCATGCACATGCACTAATATAGTTATACCAAACCGAATATTCTGCATTTGTGCCAACACAGCGGACCACACCAAGCAGTGTTGAATATCCTATATACACATAAATATGGCATGTTTTTGTTCAGGAGACACAAAAATAAATTAACCATAGAACAGTAAAAATTACTCGTAGAACAACACTTTACTCTGCTGCCATCTTTACGGAGTGGATTTAAACAACTTTTTATAACATGGAATTAAAATTGTTATTTGGAACTTCAGTGTTACAACGTCAACTAGTCTCCCTCTCCGTTTCTGATCTGCAGGGATCACGCCCAAGCATCGAAAGAAACTAATGTTTTGCTCATGAGCAGGAAGTAGACCAGTTCTTGTGCAAAAAGGTGCCAATCCTCAATACTTATGCCTTGTACTTTCTCAGATACAGATACCACACCCAAGCAGCGGAAGACCTGCATTTTGGTTGTGCAAAGGCAGTGGTCCAGTTCTTGTGCAGACCATCGTTAATAACTGCGATATCGACACAATGTACTTTTCAACAAATAATGTCATATTCATGTTGCAGTACGGCAAATGGAAATGCATTTGGTTTAATTTATTCCAGTTTCACAATTTGTGAATCTTGGTGAAGTCCTCTTTGAATTTATTGAGAGAATCACTTCAAAAAATATTAACACCGTTTCTTAGAGGCCATGTCTTCCTCTGCTTCGTACTTAATTGTGATCAAAGTCGTTTGTCTTCACTGAGCTCTCCTTCTTTCTCTCTGTCTCTCCCTCCATCTCTTTCTCTCTCTTTCTCAGCGGTGAAACCAAAATGGAGCGGTGTATTTATTACCAGGCGACAGCTGGGTTAATTATAATAAATAATGTCAGCGTTTCTTTGCAATGCGGGTGACTTGATTATCAGCACAGAACCGCTGCTCTTGGAAGTGTTGTTGGTGGGGGAGCGAGGGGGAGAGGGGTGGAGAGGGGGCCGGGGAGTAGGGGGGGCGGGGGCCGCGTGCAGGCCTAGTTGTAACTCCATTTCCCCCCCCCCCTTCCCTCAGGGCACTGAGGATCAAATATGAATTCATTAATCATTCTCTGTTATTGCAGAACTTCTCCAAGAACATCTTTGCCATTCTGCAGTCGGTGAAGGCGAGGGAGGAGGGACGAGCCCCCGAACAAAGGCCGACGCAGAACGCCACCCAGGTGGTGAGTACAACATGTCCCCCGTGCTCGTCAGGCAGGTTTTATTTTCAATTACTTAAAATATATATATATATTTTTTTTTTTCATAAAACTGTATTGAAAGCCTTTTTTCTCTAGTGTGACGCAATTGAATTAAATCGAGGTTTGTATTCCTCAGTACTTGGTCTTGTTATCGTACATGTCTAATTTTAGCTTGTAATGGGGTGTGGAGGTGTGGAGGGTGTGATTAGTTTGTACTTTTGAAAAGCCGGAACCGCTACCATCTCTGCTGAGCTTTTTTCTGTCCTATGCTGTCAAGAGTAGGCAGTGTAGCCTTCCGATGCTGTCGTCTGTTTAAATTAAAATAGCGTGAAATAGTATTCAATTAAATGTATTTGTATGGCACTTGTTGCGACACAAATTTTCACAAAGCAGCTTTGCATAGATCCCGGGCCTGAGACCCCCCTCGGAGCGAGCCTAAGGCGACAGTGGCAGTGAAAAACTCCCTGACTAACAGGAGGAAACTGTGAGCAGAACCGGGCTCTGAGGGGGAAGCCCCTCTGCCTCTGGCTGCGACTGGGCTGGCTGAGTTAAACAAGAGAGCGAATACAGTAATATACTGTATAATGAGCACTATAAATAATAATTACACCTTCATGAGAATTATGCCAAAAACTTCTGAGGACGTGTTTCTGTACAGATCTGGCATTTGAGGCATGCTTTTTGCTGGAGCAGGTCACATATTAAGGCATGAATTCAACCGAGAAACCCAGCACTCTCTCCCCCCTTTATAAAGTGTTTGTGAGTGCAGAAATTGGCAAAATAAACCCATTAGACTGGGTTTCTGAACTACTTAGAAAACCTGTTTGGGAAAACTACATCCTTGCATTTATACGTCAGGCAAAGTTTTCGGGGAAAAAAAGGAAATCAAACGATGAACCGTTTCGCATTCACTAATGATGTAATTTTGTTACCGTTGACCGTATGGCTCGTTTTTTTGTTGATTACAGAATGGTATTAATTGCGAGTACATTCTCCCTGCTTCTCCCCAGGACCCGTCCGTAAGAAACAAACAGCCCGTGCCCGCCGCGTACAACAGATACGATCAGGAGAGGTTCAAAGGGAAAGAGGGTGAGTACAGTGTGTGTTTGTCTAGCTGTGGCCCACCCACTCCCATGCCTCCCCCTGTCCTCCCCTAAGCAACCACACGTTAAAACCATTTGATTCAGAAATACATCTTCCGGATTGTTACACGTATAGATTTTAAATGAGGAGAATAACATTGTACGGTGAATAAAATGAAGGCCCTTCCACCCTCCCCTGTATAATAAAAGCAAGGGACATCATGTGACAGTGGTATCGTATCTTATCTTAAACTTGTTGGTAAACAACATCCTCCATGTGGGATCTTGTCTCGTATTCCGTGGAAGTTTTATTTAATTCAGCCCTTATCTTTCAGGTATTATTATCTATAGTATTATAATATTATTTTTATATCCTGTCCTGCTTTATTAATTTGCTGATCTCAGGATGGCATGTATCCTGTCATACAGGGTCATACCTGTCATACGATTATCCATCCATCCATCCATCCATCCATTATCTGAACCCGCTTATCCTGATCAGGGTCGCAGGGGGGCTGGAGCCTATCCCAGCATACATTGGGGGAAAGGCAGGAATACACCCTGGACAGGTCGCCAGTCTATCTCAGGGCACACACACCATTCACTCACACACTCATACCTACGGGCAATTTAGACTCTCCAATCAGCCTAACGTGCATGTCTTTGGACTGTGGGAGGAAACCGGAGTACCCGGAGGAAACCCACGCAGACACGGGGAGAACATGCAAACTCCGCACAGAGAGGCCCCAGCCGACGGGGATTCGAACCCAGGACCTCCTTGCTGTGAGGCAGCAGTGCTACCCACTGCACCATCCGTGCCGCCCATACGATTATTATTATCTTAATTTAATTGCAGTTGCAATAAGTTAAGATGGCAACTGATTCTCTCTTTGTATGTTTTCTGGCTTTCTCTCGCTCAACTTTTAGGATTCTGTTGCCACAACCTCATCAAACCGAAATTAATCATTATTAGGGCAAAGTAAATATTTATTGGGTTACGAAGAAATCGGACTGGAAGACAAAATTCAACATGAGGGCAGCTTGACCAAAAAGAACATTGTAGCGCTCAACCCTTTCAAGCCCTTACAAAAGTCACACGAGAAAGGGACGTGGTTTGTTCATAGCATAAAGCAGACATATGGCAGATTCTTGTAATTTCTCAGATTGTTGCTGAAGAAACACAAAAGGTTTTCTAAGTTGAGTTGTTTATCAGCATTACTACGTATACCTATGCAGCTTGCTACTTAAAAACAGTTTGAAAACTGCAGCACAGGATTTGGAAAGCTTACTTGAAAGATTTATTATATAGACACCGTTGTAGTTCTAAACAGCAGAGTTATGGTTGAAGTGAATATTGGAGCTTGTGATGGAAAATTGTGGGAGGACGAGCCTGCTTACAAGAGTCCAAGGCTAGACCCTGGGCAAAGGAAATACTGTTGATGACAGCCAGAACGTCACAACATTGTTCAAGAAGGCCAGAACATCATAACATTGGTCGACCAGCGGCCACAACATCAGCACTTATTGTTTGTATAGAACCATTGATCTTGTGATGACCTGAGGTAATTATTATACTATTTTCCATAGTTGTAAATGTCATCGATTAAGCAGCAAATTGACATTTTCATCTTGAGTCATGAAGGAAGTTAATACTATGATACCCTCCCTACCTCCCTGTAAACCTTAATTGTTCTCTTCCTGTGCCATTTACTTGTATCAGCATGTTTAGTTTGACTAGGTAAGCAGTGTTTGGCTAGGTAAGTGGTTTGTTCTTACATTTGCGTGTTGCGGTATTACACCCTGTTGATCAAATAGGCCCTTTGTTGCACAGGTAGCATTTGAAATTGTACTTCCCTCTAGGGTCTTTCAGCGCACTTATCCCTGGTTATGGGTTTGCACTTTGTTGTACGTCGCTCTGGATAAGACCATCTGCCTAATGCCTTTAATGTAATGTAACGATACTATGGTCCATGGTTGAACAACTGTGGTATTTTTGCAACTTGGGTGTAACATCCGGCTTGTGGTGAAGCATGAATAAATAGGCTACCCGAAGGTACTGAGGTTAGAATTACACTTCTGTTTTTCACTTAAAGTGAGCACCGTCCTGTGGACACATTCATATGAAACACACAGCGGATTGCTTCTCCACAGCTGCGTATGGAAAAAGGGAGCGGCAACTGAGAACACAAAAGCTCTTTAGGATTTTTTACCCCTCTCCCGAGGTCAAGATGGCCGCCGCTTTCTTTAATAGAGTGTACTTTCTCAAGTCGTACACACATTCCGAGAAGTGCAGCCATCGTGACCGGGAGAGCTTATTATTCTGTGAAGTCAAATGTGGTTATATATCTCACAGATGCGAGTACGGTCCTGTCTGGCACCCGGAATAAATTAGTTCCTGGGCTGTGAGCAGGCAAAATGTCCTGATCGGCAATAAAAGGGACAAGTTTCTGAAGTCTCCTCCTTGTCATCGGGATTTTTTTCTCTCACTGCATATTTTTGTCCTTTTTTGGGGGGGGAGGGGGGAATTTGAAATTTAGAGACAACCTAGTTCAGCTGTGAGTCATTTCCAAAAATTTGTGGAGCACTAAAATTTATGGAACACATTGGGAGGCATTTTTGTCCATGATTCCATGCAGAACTTTTCAAGATCATTGATATCCTTAGGACAGTTCAGACCACAGGTTTTTGATGGGATTTAAGTCTGGAGACTGAGATGGCCATTGCAGAAAATTGATTATGTTTTTACTTGTGGCTATTGGGGCGACATGGCTCAGGCAGTAAGAGCAGTTGTCTGGCAGTCGGAGGGTTGCCGGTTCGATCCCCCGCCTGGGCTGTGTCAAAGTGTCCCTGAGCAAGACACCTAACCCCTAAATGCTCCTGACGAGCTGGTCGGCGCCTTGCATGGCAGCCAATCGCCGTCGGTGTGTGAGTGTGTGTATGAATGGGTGAAAGAGAGGCATCAATTGTACAGCGCTTTGGATAAAGGCGCTATATAAATGCCAACCATTTACCATTTACTTAATGTGTGGATTTTAATGTATGTCTGGTTAATCCAGTCTCTGCTTAATCCAGATTTTCTGCCAAAGTTTTCTGGCAGAAAGGCATTTGGCAAACACCAGATTCTTGGTTTTGTTTATTGTGCTCAGTAAGGGGTATCACTGTGCCACCCTTTGAAAGAGTTTGTTGGTGAGGTGGTATGCCATTTTATGGATCTTACTGAGTTACGACCCCCTGATGCAACCAATCTCTGCATTGCTTAAACTGTGATTCTTTAGTTCTTTATGGGCCTCCCTTATGTATGGCATCCCCCATCTTCATGTATTGAAATGAAAGTATATATTTTGCTAAGAATTGAACGTACATTTAGATTATCATACGTGTTATTTTTTTATAATACCTATAATACATATAATACATTTATAATACATATATTTTTTTCCTTATGTTTATTAAGGGTGCCATTAATTCTTGAGCCCACCGTACAGTACAGTGTACAGTTTCATTCATAATGTTTGGAACAAAGACACATTCTTGATTTGAAATTCACTAGATTCTCAGCTTTTATTAGGTTATAAGGGTATTTTTATACATTAGCTTCACCTTCACTAACATAGCCCCTCATGTTTGGGACAAATGGCTTCATGTGTTACTGATTAGTCAGGTGTTTGGTTGCTTCCTTAGGTGTATTCCTCGTATTGATTCTATGTATGCGCTAGGTTGCCTTTACAGTCTGTTATTGGTGTTTGTGAACATGAGGACCAGAGTTTTGCCAGTGAAAGTATGAAAGTCAAGGAAACCATTATGAGGCTGAAAAATAAGATAATTTCTGAGATTGAGATGCATTTACTTCCTGTACTACATTTTGAATAAGAAAAACATGAAACGTATGACTGTTTAATCACACACATTGACGTATAAAGAGAAGTTAAACGTGTAGGAAATAGAACCATTATTAGTGACAAAACATGCGCATGACAGGTATAACCATAGTGCTTGAAATGAAATTCCAATGCTGGGTGAATTATATAAACTTTTACTCCGAAAATTAATGATGTCGTCATAATGTCTTTTAACATTTAAAATGAGGGGACAGGAGCCAAGTAACGATGGCGTTGTATCCAAATTTGCAAGTTCCTCGTTATCCAAGAGAGGAGTAAGTGTGTCCTGCATGAATAATGGAAAGGCACACTCATTCCCTCTCTGGAACATAACCACGTGGAAGACGGTGAGGGGACCGGTACATGATATACCATCTTCCTCCAATGATTAATTTTTCTCGACACAGAGATGACAGCTAACTAAAACCAGGCGGATAGCCCATTTATGCTAGTTGCATTTAAAATGTATACGTAGGGGGGGAGGGTGTTCACTGAATCTAATGTTGGTGTGGCTATTTCTAGTCAGGTTTCAGAAGTGTCCTCTCCCATTTTGTTTCTCGTTTCCTGTGGTTTTCAAATGAATGTTTTGAATGTCTGAGTTCAGTTCCGTTCGATTCCTTCACAGGATTATAACACTGATATGTGTTTTTGCAGTTATATACATAATAGCATGTAACTGTAGCTTAATTAAATCTAATAATTTGCTTGTGGATACATTGTCTATGCCCTTCTGTTCTATGCATTCTGTGCAAGTTTTAAATTAATATTTGCTTTCAACTGCTCAATTTTTGTTAGCCTTCACTTATCAATCAGTTACGTTGTGGCATAGCGTGATGTATTTTATGACTTCCCAACTGCAAAAAACTAATCAAAATGACCAAAAACTAACTTTGGGCCTTCTGTAGGTATTTTGATAGCATGTAGTTCAATCGCTGTCTGTACAATTGGATCCTGGTGTTAAATTGATTGACTAAATTGCAGCTCCACTCTTAATATTTTCTGTAGGCTTCACTACACGTGTACACACACACACGCATCGCACACTCGCGGATGCCCAAGGTTTTTTATGGAGCAGCCGCTCAGAAGTGTCTTGGAGCCCTAAATTTCTGAAATTACTTTTTTGGCATCAAAGTCAAGAAGACTTCACATTAAATTCCGTTGAACTGGGCATAGCCTTAGCCATCGATTTGATGATTGGCAGTGAATAACTGCTATTCAACATTGGCTAATCGCAAGTAGTATGAAATCTAGCTCTTAGCTGTAACTCTTCTAGATGGGTAATGATGCAGCCCAGATGGAAATTGATAGATGATAATCCCCTAACAAGTAACTTGCATGATATTTTGATAGTGATGTGATGTTGGAAATAGTTAAAGTGATACACGTTGTCTTGCTTTCAACAGAAACCGAAGGTTTCAAAATCGACACCATGGGGACTTACCACGGCATGACCCTGAAGTCTGTGACGGTAAGCCTGAAACCTTTCTGTGGACAAGCATCCATTTTCCTCACTGTTCAGAATGGAATTGACCATTGGCGAAATTGTGTGTGGGCTTGCGTGTGAACTTATCTTGGCTATGGCACAAGGCCTGTACAAACATTTTGTCATAATGGAGATTTAAGTGGTGGCTGTGTGATGTGATTCACGTGCATACATAGCGGATTTTTGTAAAAAGAAATTGTATGAAATCCTTTTCCTGTGATCTGCTGTGGTAAATTGTGTCGACTGAAAGACATTTTTTGTGCCTTTCGGTTTTCAAGGAATGTCTGTCGAGTGCTCCGTTTCCAAGATAAACTTTTCGCTTTGAAATTCCCTGCGCGTTTCTAATGTCTGGCTTCTTGGTTCTGGTAGGAAAAAGGTCAGCTCTTATGGGCCAGTAAGCTTAAATTAAAAACGCGCTGATCTAAGCAGTCACTTGATTCCTGTTGAGAGTGGCATCAGGTAAGAGTGTTCTGTTCCAGTTCCAAATCCTTGCTTTTTATTTATTTTGTGACACCTAAGCAGAGATTGCGCCATTTCGGTTTCTCCCCCGTTTTATTTTCCGTCTTTAGAAGACTGGGCTTGTTGTCTTGGAATGGATTGGTAATGTATTGCCTTTTGTCTTTATGCGGGTAGCTTTCAGTTTGATTTATGTAGCCATACACAGTGCAGTGAGGAAATATACTCATGATTTTCGTGAAAGTCTGATCTTTTTTTGCGTATCGGTACTTTGTCATGCCGCGTTCCTATAGACATTGGAGTTGTATTTTGGTGGTTGCACTTAATTTAACCCTTTATGATGGCGAGAGAGAGACCAGAGGTTTGCAGCTCCTGTGATGACTGTTGACTAGAAATTAATTCCTGAATTATAAAATTTTTGCCATCAGCATTACATTACATTACATTACATTATTGGCATTTGGCAGACTCTCTTATCCAGAGCGACGTACAGTTGATTAGACTAAGCAGGAGACAGTGCAGGGTTAAGGGCCTGCATGGATCTTATTGTGGCTACACCGGGATTAGAACCACCGACCTTGTGTGTCCCAGTCATTTGCCGTAACCACTACGCTACAGGCCGCCCTGCATGTAACCTTTGAATTAGTTTGGGGTGGGAAAAAATAGCTGCAAATACTTGTGGAGGAACCTATGCACTTTTAAGTGGCCGTCTGCCAAATGACTGAAATGTAAAAAATGTAGATGTAAAAATACCTTAATTGGTGACGTGCTTCTTCTTTCTTTTACTAATGTTGTAATTGTGGCTTAATTTTCTGACATCGGCCACAGATGTTTGCACGGTGGATTGAAATGCGTGTACATTGGTTTTGCTGTGACCGTTCTTCTCTTCCACCTTACTGTAAACCGCTGTTTCCCCATTGTTGTTGGGAGCAACCCCCCTGCATCCTTGAACTGCACATAATGCAGGGGAAATGAGCACGGGGGGTGGAGTGGCAGAGGTTGTGATTGATAAGCGAAAATAAACGCCCGGCGTCTGATTGATAACTGCGTACGGTGATGGTGTTCATTGACCTCCCGCTGGCCCCTAGTCCATTTTCCTGCCCCCCCCCCCCACCACCCCCCTCTTCACCGCCCAACACTTGTGTCGCTGGCGTGATTAATTACCCTCCACGGCTTTTGCGGTTCTCATAAGGAAGGCCTCCGCTCCATTAATCACTCCGGCAGACAGCGGAGCATTCATCCCGGTTCATAACCACCTCCAGTCTGCCAGACAGCCCGGGCCCTGGCCAGATCTTCCGCACATAATCTGGCCCATCGGCCCCGCCCGCTTACCGCATCCCCCCCAGCCCCCGCCCCGTGCTTCCGCCAACTGGCAGGACAGACGGCCGCGGCCCGGCCCGGCACTCCAGATGTTGCGTTTCCTCGTCCGCGCACCTCGTAAACGGCGCGTTCTAAACACCCTGTCCGACCCCGGCCTTCTCCCTGGGAGAATTCAGATTAGGAGCGAGAGCCAACTGGACCCGACGTCCCCCCGGCTGCCGGTTCCCCCGCCGACGGCGAAGCCGCGCCAAACGAGCGCGCCGCGGAAGAAGGGACAGGAGCCACTCAGGCTATTTCTGTCCTTTTATTCTTTCTGGGTTTTTTTTGAGAAATGAGCAACGGGGGAGAGAAATGTGCAGCCGCTTCTCAGAGCCGCTATGTCTGAGGAAGCTGGAGAGGATTTGTTTTAATCTTGTTGCCTGTTAAGTGGCACATTTATGACCTTCCGGTTTAAGATTTTTCTGTCATCGCGTGGCGATGACACCGCCTGTAGGAAACAGCCGGGGTCGGAAGGGTAATGTAAAACCATAATTGGTGCGGGCGCGACGTGGGCAGCGTCCGCCAGGGCTCGGGAATATCTTGCTCGTAGCCGGATTTAGCCGACTTCGCCGCAAGTCTGACAGTTTTATTTGCTTATTCCGTCACCCGTTGAAGGGGAAAAGAGAAAGAAAAAGGAGGAAAAACAGCGGCTTGTCTTATTTAGGCCTCCGTTTCACTTATCTAGATTTTCACGATTCATCTTTTAATTGATGTGGGTTGCGGTGAACGCTGCCAGACCACAACATCAGTCGCACCAGTTAGGCTGAGACTGGGGGGAGAGCCACATCTGGAAAACAGAAGATAAACTTGATGTACATCTAGAACCAATAATTCTATTCACGTTGATTTCCACACATTTTGTTTTTGTCTGAAATTCTGTAAAGCTGGGGAGTTGCAAAAAATTCCAAAATCAGAATGTTTTACTGGCTGTTTTCTTTTATTCAAATTGAACATCACAGTCAAATGGAGACCCTGATAAAGCAGTTGCCTCTGGTGACATTTGGTATATACAGTTTGATGTAGAACAACGCCATTTTCCTGATGAATGCAGTAAGCTGGTTTCATCATGGGTCACTAGATTTAATGTCCTCTTTGGAGGTAGTTATTAAAATTATTTTCATCTGTTCACTGTTTTTTTTTTTTTTACATGTAGGCCTAAATTGGAGAACGTTCCATTTCTATTCTCAAATTTTTCTCCAAAGCATACCGTGTTGTGGAGCCGGAACAGTATGAAGTTGACGCGTGTAATCTCCGCAGCCTGTAGTAGTTCTCATGTGAAATCACCTCCCTACCCCTTCCTCCAAATGAAACGAGCCACGTCTCGCTGAATGCTCATGTGGAGAACCGCTGCCTTCCCCGGCACGCCGATTCCGTCTGCGTTTTATTAATGCTCTCTTTCTCTCAGCGTTAGCAGCTAGGGGAACAAAGTGCATGTCCTCACTTCTCAATATACCTCTTATTCATCTGCTTTCTTTTTTTTCCTTTTCCCTTTTTTCCCCTCTCCCTGAGGGAGGATGGCTTGGATTGTGCGGATGGACTGGTTCCGCCGCGTGACGGAGAGGGGACAGAGAGGATTTGTCGGCTTTTATTCGGGACCTTAATAACACTAATGTTTCCCCTGCTGTATTTTTAACCGGCGTCGCTGACAGTATTTCTGCTGGGAATCAGTCACACATCAGTAATGTTGCCTCGGCATAAAGAAATTGCATATTGTGTGTGCGCTCCCCCCCCCCCCTTCCCCTTTGGGATTTCTAGAAAAGACTTTGCTTCCTGTTTAGTTTTGGTGGTATTGAGTGGGAATTGAGCTAAGAATGGGAGCGAATACTGAATGGGGAAATAGGAAAACGTATCATTCACTGTCGCGGGAATTCGCTTTTCAATACACGAGGCTCTGGAATAATAGAACCTGCCTATTTTCCTTCAGTCAAATCAAAGTGTATGTGGCTTTGAAAGGCTGTGGATTTGACTTATTGATGTGTTTTTGAACACAGAACTGTTGTTCAGGTTCATACCTAAGATTGTTTACATATTGTAAAAGGGTCCATCTTGTGGTTCAGCTGAAAGAGTGAAGGTTTGATGTAGACTGAATATCAGGTCCTCTTGATATTTCTTGGATGGTCAGCATTAGTGTTGGTGGTATCTAGATTTTCACAGCATTATTGTGACATGCAGTCACGTTAAGGCTTGCCAGTTTAATAGCGCCATTGAAAAATGTTGCCGCATTAACTTTTGTATTTGCTTACACTTCATAAACTGCATTTACGTAGCTTATTGTAAACCACGGAGCTGCAGTGGGTTTTAGACAAAAGGTGACCATTTATAGGCTTGTTTATTTCTGCACAAAGATTTTATGGTGACTCATCGGTAACGGGTGCTCCGAATCGTTTTCCACGGAAATATTTAGCCTTTTCTTGTCTCTCGGTGTCTGGCACAGGTTTCACCCCTTTGGCCACTACATGTGTCATTGCCAGGTATAGTCTATACTTTAACTACAGGTTTATTTATATATTTTTTGTGGGTGCCTTCCATTTTCCAAATTCTATGCATATAGCAAATTGGCTATAGCAAATTGTGTCCATATTGCATGCTGGATAGGCTATATTAAAGTCGCTAGCTAGCTCATTATATCAGAATGTATGCATATAGCCTTTTAACTATATGAACTTTCCAGAAAGAAATTACTTGCAATATTCGATGGCTTGATGGGCAGAAATAAATTATTTTTTTCATCACCGTTTCCATGGAAACTCGCACTATCCCAACAAACAAAAGGGGTGTGCCAGTAGCCCTGTGAAACCATTGTGAATGGTCAAATAAACTGCATGGATTTGTGTCATTTTTGAATTGCTGAATATTAATAGTAATTTGATCCAACAACATTCCTTGCTCTGTGTTGATCATAATGTCATGTTGAGTCGGTGCTTTGCTAAGAGATGCTGTTTGCCAGAATGCTTCTTAATACACGCTCTATGAAACAGGTGCACTAACTGATTGAATGAATCTGAAATAAAACCGGAGGCATTGTTACACGCCAAGTTTTATGACATTACCAGATATCGGCCCAAACCTAGGCAACAAATTAGTTTTCTCATTAGTTAAATAAAATGAATGTCAAATTTAATCCCCAAGTAGACGTTGGCTCTTGGTTGGATTATAATGCTCTTGGGCCTGGAATCGGTCTGTGGATTCGCTCGGTCTGTGTGCGTGTGCATGTGCACGTTCGCGCGAATGAGTGATGTTCCTGCTGAAAAGCATTTCCAAGCTTGTTTGTCTGTGCTTTTATTGCGTTAACCGGCCTCTCACCTCTTTTATTAAATCTGGGGAGGTTTCGGCCCCGGCCCAGCCTTAAGAGTGCATGCACAGAGTGCTGGCTTGAAATCCCTGCGCTGGAAGCAAGCCACTTAAAGAACAGCTGGGATCAGGCTAGTGGCAACGGGTTGCCAACCCAACCCCCTGTTCACCGTGATCTATCCTCACATTACCTTAAATGAACTGTGCTCACCATCCATCACGGGGGGGGGGGGGAGCATTTTTTTCCTCAAACTATAAAGCGAATTGGGAAATATAAGTCATTCCCTCAGGACCTTACCGCTTTGGCCAGAAATGACGTCTGGAAAAGGTCAGGGCATTTGTCCCCGTCACCACCGGCCGTCACCGTCTCAGTCGCTGGCGAGGCGCGGGGTCGAAGTCGTCGTCCGAACCCCCCCCCCCCACTTCATCACCACCGAAGTTTCAATCAGTCACCGGGTTTTCCTTTTAGCCGGTTTAGCGCTGGCCTGTTAGCCTCCGCCGATCAGTCAAGAGCCTCACGTTCATTCATTCATCAACCCCCCCCCCCTCCACCACCCCGCCAAGTCCTTCTATGTCCAGCGTTATTAGAACCGCCGGTCCGCTCAAATCAATATTTAAAACGTAAATGGCTGTCCTTGCTCGACTCTGATGTGGATGCTGAAATTATAGACGCCTTTTCCTTTTCTTTTATTATTATTTAGGGAGTTCTTTTGTTTTGGTTTTTTGCTTTATTTGTTCAGCGCTGTGCTTCTCGGAGGAGCGTTTTTGTTTTCTCGAGCCCTGAGGGAGAGTATCGTCTTGTTCCTGTAGTCTTTCCAGCTTAATTAAAATTGGTGTTCTGCTCCCCTTTCTGCTCCAGAGACACTGCATAAAATCAATAACTGAAGTGTGAAAAACTGTCGTCATGCAATTCCGAACAGGATGCTGAGATGAAAGATTTTTTTTTTTTTTTGTCGCTCAGTGTAGTGGCTTTGTAGCAGAAAGGAGTCTGATTGATTTTTTTTTTTTTTTTTTCTTTTTTTTATTTATCCCCCCCCTTCTTCCCAGGCCCTGTGGCCCTCTGGGATGGAAGCATCTCTTTATTTTATGTTATTTTTTTCCACCTTCTTCTTTGGCTAACTGACATTAGCCCCCTTTACATGGAGTCTTTTATTCCATGTTTAATCGGATTAACAGGCCGAACGGAATAAAAATGCCTTGTGTAACCACTCAATAGGAACAAATTATCCTATTCCGATTTAAATTTGGTTATTTGGTTTTAAAGGGGTAGTCTAAACCTTCTGACAATCCGTTTAACAGAAGGATCTATGCCATGTAAACACTTAAACCGACTACTTCCTTTGGATGAAATGCGTAGGGTAAGTGACGAAATCTTTTCACCCAGCCGGGGAAATCATCAGATGCCTCTGGGAGACTTGCTTTTTTCCTTTTGCGAACAACATTAAAACAACAAAAAAATTGTGAAACGCTTCGATGGTCGAAAGGCTCGAAATAATTTTTCAAACATGAATGAAATGAACGAAAACGGAATCTACAGAAATATCAACCAAATAAAAAACTATGGAAAAGTTTAAAGACCGCTAAAGGGCGAGAAGCCAAAATTAAAAAAGTGGTTCCGAACCAGCCGTTGAAAAATTTTACGAACTTACGGATGACCTTCAAAGCGGTAAAGCAGCTCTTGCGCTCGCCTTCTCTCGTTTAGTTGCAAATAATTATATTCACCTGGCTCTGCTGCCTGAACAGCAGAAATGCAAATATTGTACTTAATACACAACATAATTGGAGAAGTGCGAGAAATGTGTATTGTGTAGCTGTGCAAGATCATTCTGCGCATGTCAAAATGTTCTATTCTGATGAAATGATTGACATGTAAACGCTGACCTTAATCAGATAAAATGTATTCTGCTTGAATGGTAAATGGTTCATTTGCAACGTTCAATAGGATGAAAATTATTCGGAATGAAGAAATATTCTGAAATTTGAAATATTCTGCATGTAAATGTGACTACTGTCCGTTTTCAGAGAAACAGTCAGTTCTTGCTTTTTGGAGATGATATATTATATACATTTATCAGATGTGTTTAAGTGGTCAAGTGTGGACTATGGGCAATTTGTTTTAAAATAGGTCTTTTTTTTTTTTTCTTCTTCCAGTACTTAGGTCGAATTTGCAAAGGAAGTAGACAAAAAGCCTGGCATCTCATATGTGGTTAATCATCCTGACAGAAATTGCATCAGAATGGTTGCTGTCTTATTTGGTATTGGGGCCCATTCCTCAATGACCGTATTTTGATGTTTATCCGTGATGGGGGACACTTACTGTACCTGTCTCCTAAATGTTGACCTACCTTCCAATCACTTGTCAGGTCATTCATAAGTTGGCATGCCTTCTATAACCATAATTGGCAGAGGCACTTGTTTTGGCTGTCGCCTAAACTACACTTCTAGAATTAGCCTGTCCTGTTAATGCAACACTATATCACTTTGCTCATCAGCATTTTTTCTTGACCAGATGACTTAATGTTTGTCACATAATCTGCCACTGTACAATCATTGACATGACGTGTGATGGAGTGATTACATTACATTACATGGTGGTGACTCTTGCTTGGGCAGGCTTCAGATCTTCCAAAAAATGAAGTGTAAAGTATATTAACACATGCTGGTCAAGCCCTTCTTCCTGCCCGCTGTATAATCCTGTAACCTGAAACAACACGGTTTTCTGAAGGTGTAGGTGTTGCATAGATCATCTAATGCAGGACTTCCCAAACTCAGTAAAATTGCTCTCAAACTGAGACTTGGCAAATGAGTATGAGATGGTTTGAGGCCCATTGCAAATTGCTAATGAACTGCATGCTGTGTCCTTATCTAGCTATATCTAAACAGATCTTGGCCTTGGAATGTTTTCACTGTGAAGGAAGCCATTTAATATGTTGGAAGGTCGGTGTATTCTGTTGCAAGTCCAATGACAATGACTCATGGAAATGGAATGCGGTCAACAGCCCCAGTGTTTTTGGTGGAGAACAGTTCAGTTCACCAGTGTTTGACACTGACTGCAATGTCTATTCACATTTACTGTGTGAGATGATGCTGACATAACACAGTCCCCATATCCTTGAAATTAGCTCTGTTACAGCAAATGCTTACTATCCCGCATCTTTGTTGACCAGCAAGAACATTGGGCTTCAAACAGTTGGACATATTGGAATGACTGAAAAAGTTTGAATTGCAACAGAGAGAAATGTAATGGAAACCAAATTTTTTTCCCTGCACGTACAGCTAAAATGGTCGTCTTTATAGGTAGCAAGTAATCTTTATGGTTGGCATGCTGCTAAAGGGAATGTTTTAAGTGTGTGTGTGTGTATTCTGTTCATTCTTTTTCTTTCATTCTTTTACTAATAATATTCAATAAATTATACAGATATGTATGCTGATGTTAACAAACTCAAGCTTTTTCATATTCTATTACTGTATGCTTTGCTGGTTGTGCTGTAGCTTTTCATTGCACAATTTCCTTCCCCTGCCTTTTGAATCCCACCAGAAAACACAGAACCATTGCTGGTTTTGCAACTTTAAAAAAAAAAAAAAATTTTTTAAAACACCACCCTTGATGTTGATTGTAGATTGCATGACCGTGGGCCTGAGGTACTGTTCAATCAATCTCAGACTTTCACAGGATGATGAACTGGCTGCAGTGGTGAAGCCCACATTCTCCTTACAAATCAATCGGTCTCTAGCGAAGGAAACCATTTCTCAGAAATCAATATTGTGTGGATTATTATTGTTTTTCCAAGATGTCCCTTGGTTCTTTTGATTGCGCTTTTGATGGTGTTTAGAAGTGGCTTCACCTTATTGCTTTTACCAGCTTTAGATATTGGATCCACAATTCAAATGGCACAGTTCATTACTCGGGATTTCAAAATGAGTCGATGTCTTTGTTTCTGAAACTTTAATTGGCACCTCAATCGGCATATTTATTTATTTTCTTTTTTTTGTTTCGTTTTTTTGTGCATGCTCAGTATTGCACATTAACATTTTTTTTAATTTAACCATGTTTTCCCCTTAGTAAATACCATCCCAACATTTGTTACAGGTCTACAATACAATACATCTCTCTTAAACTGAAAAAATAATTTCAATTGACTGCATCAGATCAAAGCCAATGTACCAGTCGTCCCATTTTTTTTGCTGTTCACTGTGACACGCACGGCCATTTTGTGCAGCGAATCCAGTTAATCACTGGTGCCTCCCCCAGTGCAGCTTCCTCTGGCGGTACCTCCCTGCCTTCTCTTTGGCAGCCTTGTTGCAGGCGTTGTGCTTGTTGCTTTGCAAGTGGTTCCAGTACTTGACGAGCTCGTTGGGCTGGAACTGGTGGGAGGTGATGAGTTGGCTGTACTTGCAGCTGGAGTAGGACACCCGCCAGTGGTTGAAGATGAACTCGTTGGGCGGGGGCACCGGGTCGATGCGCAGCTTGGCCAAGCAGATCCCCACGTACACGTCCTCCAGGTGAAGGCGGCGGATCCCCAGGGACACCCCGTAGATCTTCTCGGCCAGGTCGGCCGAGAAAACGTAGCCCGTCCCCGAGCAGAAGACGGGGTACCTCTCGCTGGGGTAGAGCTCCGGGGACATGTACCACTTGCTGTCCTTGTTCCGGTTCGGGGCGTAGCCCCTCATCAGGTAGCCGGTGAAGAAGTTGTGCCTGGGCGGGATCCCCGGCTTCAGCAGCTTTTGGACCAAGTACTCCGTGTTGACGAACATGTCGCTGTCGGTCTTCATGACGTAGGCGGCCTGCGGGCAGTGCGTGGCCACCCAGTTCATCCCCATGAGCGTCTTAATGGTCAGGTTGTAGTAAGTGTCCATGTACTCCTGCTGGACGATGTCACGGTGCCGCCGGCTCTCCTCCTCGATGGAGCGCTGCAGACGCACGTCGCCGGGCCTCCCCAGACCCAGCAGGAAAATGCGGACCAGGCCCAGGGCGGGGATCAGGCTGTGGTTCCCCCAAGTCTGCCGGATGGCCTTTCGAGCCTCCGCTTGCCCGGGCTCGGCCGCGATCAGCAGCACCAGGAAGGGCTTGGCATCCCGGCACACGTCCGGTTGGTTGATGATGTAGCGGTAAGGCCGGGCAAGCGGCTGCCCTACCGCCCCTTTCTCCCGGTACAAGCTGCTGTTGGCGCTCAGGGAGTTCTCCAGTCCCGTCACCTCTTGCACCTCCGCCTGGTTGGAGCTCAGGTTAGCCCCCGGCTTCGGGGGCACCGGCAGGGCCTCTCTCCACGGACTTCTCGGCGAGCTCTGGTTGGTCTCGCCCCTTGGGGAACGGAAGCCCCTCACGGTGTATGCCACGGGGTTGTCCCTCCTGCCGGGCAGCCAGTCCTGGCGGCTGACGAAGAGGAAGACCCCGGCGAGAGAGACCAGGGAGAAGATGCCCAGGGCGTGTGTGCGGAAGAGCGACCGCTTGACGCTCCAGGGCGTCTTGAAGGGGCAACAGTGCCGCCGCCTCCACTGCATGTTGCTGGGCAGCGCGCTGGTCACATCCAATCAAATCAGACATGTACGGTTAGCAGCCAGACCCTTATCGGAGTTGGCAGCTCGACGCGTTTGGGGCCCGCAGTGGAGCTACCGGGGGGATGACACATTTTCCACAAGAGCCACTTGGAACGACTTCTCAGGGTTTTGTGCTTTGGCGTAATGGGAAAAGAGGTCGATTCTTCAGGCTTCCGTCTTTGCCATCTAGAGAAGAGGGGGAAAAAAAGGTCAACAGCAGAAGGAAAACAATGAAGGCATTCTCAGTCTGTAGATGAGGAGCTGTGTGGTAATGTGGACATGATTTCCCAGTCCTGCTTGTGCCTCTGGGTTGTTGTTTCGAATTCTTGGTTTATACGTTTATTCAATTACAGTTTCTTCGATCACAATATTAATGCAGCCTTAAATTTTTTTGAAACTAAGCTCCTGCATGACAGTGGATCAATGTTTAGGATACACAAACCATCTCCGGCTGATCCGACTTGAGCCTTTAGTTAATATCTTGAGTTGAGTAAGGCGTGAGAGCCTCACTCTTGGCAGAAGGAATCCCCCCTCCCCCTCCCCCAGGCTTGGACAATTTGTTGGTCACACAATATGGCATTCTACTGTAGCCTCAGTCTGCCTCTTTCACAGCTGCCCATTGCACTCCCACATCAAGGGAGAAAACGCCATCGCAACATAACGGCCTGAATCCACTGAGCGCTAGAGCAGAAACCCGGGCCAGTGCTAGTGACAGCAGCCGTCAGTCACCGCTCACCTTCAACCTCGCTTCAGCGTGCGCCGAGGGCCGTGGGAGAGAGGCAGACTACCCACAGTGCATTTCTCTTCATAACGCTGCTCTCACTAGGATATTGTTATACCGTACGGGTTAGTGTGTGCTACTTTATCTTTTTTGTACTAGTTTTCGTAAGTGTTACATGCCCATTTGTTGGCTTGCTTCCCCCACCTCCCCACACCGGCACACGGTCTGGTTTTCGCTCTGAGCTGGAGCAAAAGCGTTGTCCGTTCTCATTCTGAGATCTGGCTTCTTGGGGGATGTGACTGTTAGTCACGGCTGCATTACGCCAGGCTAACCTTTTCAGTGGTGCGTGTTTGCACTACCATGGCAAGCCCCGGAGAGGAAAGGTAGGCACTTCTTCCGCGGCAGTGGCAGATCTGTGCCAGCTTGATGTATGAGCGGTTGTTTTCCCCCCCGCGCACCCCCCTTCCCGTCCCCCGAGTAAATGTCCCCTAATAAAGATGTCTTGTTCTTAGTCATATTTACATTGTATATTTAAACATATTCCTCTCCTGTTTTGTATTCCGTTGTCGTCGCGGATGTCATACAGATTTCTGTATGTAGTAAAGCTGGCGGAACAATATACAGACATTTTTCTGCAGCATAAGCTAAACAAAGAGCTTTCTGCAAAACAGTGCCTCAAGGCACGTAACGTCATTCACAGTTGGCACTGTGGAGGGGAGGTATTCGCAAGCTGCTATAATGTCAGACATGTTCTGTGGTTAGTAGCATGTAGCGTGTGTGGTCTCTTGCAGATGCGCTGTTTCTTTTTGCTTGTTGATTGGATGTGGGCAGAGGCTAAGGCCGGGCAGATGCGTTAATAATCTGCCAGTGGGTTTAAGCCGGTCAGCGCGGTTTAATCCATTGGTTTCAATCTGAATTGTCATCAGTCCAATTGTGTCTATACGTGATATGCCACACCGGGAGGAAATGCCTTCCCCCATCGGTTATAAATCAGGGGAACAGCTCTTTGGCTCTCCTCCGAAAGGTCATTTGTGACAGGCACCCGGTCAATGGGAGGTGCATACGCGCTCATTTGTCAATCGAGTGAGACCCCTTGATGTCTGCAAACAAACGAGAGAATATTAACAGACAGCATGAAGTGCAGGATAAATATTAGTGCTGGATAAATATTTGGAAGGCAACTGTTTTCATTAGCTGTATCAAGGTGTGTAAGCCTTTGGAATACTCAAATAGAATGTGTCATTCATGCAGTTGAAATCTGTCAAAAAGCGGGCTGACGCATCGATTCTCGAATTGCAGTCAGCTGAAAGAGTAGGCTCCGATATCATTTGTAATGATGTAAATGACGAAATGTAATTAACGTGCTCCTCCTGATAAGGCTTACGTGTGGAATAATTTTGTGTTCGCCAGCCCCTTGGACCGGTGTTCCTGAGTTAGTGCTTTTGGCATTGTCAAAGGCTTTCTGAAATCCAATAGGTATTATATGACTGTAACCGCTGAGTCAGGCATCTTTGCAGCCATTAGAGTCCTGGTCTGACCACTCCTAAAGCCCTAGTGTTGATGGTGCCCTGTCACCGTTTGTATAACTTTGCATTTATATCACCCCCTCTCGTAGTGGCTTCCCTCGCAGGCTGACTGTATTGACAGTCCGTCTGCTGCATGCTAATTATTCTCCAGCACAACCATGGGTCGCCTGTCAGGAACAAATTTATTTCTTACTACTACCCAAACCCCCCCCCCCCCACCCCACTGCTCTACCTGCGAAGTCGTGATCATTATCAGCCATTGATTTTGTAAGATTGCCAGCAGGCAGAAGACCTCATGACGCGGGTTAGAACACTTCATTTGGATCGTATTTGTATTCAGTCCTGTATTTCGGTATAAATCAAAGTTATAGATATTAGGACTGCACGGTTTATTTTGGAACATGCATGCGATCTCTTGATTAGGATTTTCTTTAAGGGAGAAACCTCAAGTATCGGCTTACAGCATATTGTCTTTGTGTTGTTTTCATGTACATTAATGTACTTTTTGTGTTGGTATATTTATTTATAGTGAAAATAAATAAATATTCCATGGCTTATGAAAATGTGCTGGCTGGCAGAACGGACGTGCGGTTGTACCCTGCCTTTCAGCATATGTGAACTTTTTTGGCTTTGTGGTTCTTGAAGCGGAGGGGCGTGAGCGCTCACACAAACTGGCCATTGTCCTGACACTGTGGCCCATTCGGCTTGTGTTCACATTGCTGCTCACACCATCAGTTTCAGTCGGATAAAGTCACTAGCTGTTCTTATAATTGTTATCCTTCTTGCATGAGTGATAGAAGCAGTGGTAGTAGTTGTTGTTATTAGTAGCATTATTGCTAATGTTTTCCTTGTAATTGTTAAATAAGTAATTTTGCTGAATCTTTGATTGAAAATTACTGAAGTCACCATGATGTGACGTACTGCAGACAGACGGGTGTCTGTCATCCGCCCAATATTTGCGGTTCACCTTATTAGTCTGCTGTTATGATGAAGTGTTTAAAAAATGTTTTTGAGATTTTTTCTCAAATGTGTGGTGAGGCTGTCCTAGTGTCAGCTAGGGTGAGCTCGAGGGGTGTGGGGACCCTCGGTTCAGCCTGTCCGAGTCCGCCGGCCTGCGTTGCACACTGCACTTTTTTTAACGCTTTTTGAAGAGACTGCAAGCCGTTTTTGACTAGAGACCCAGGAGAGAAAAGGGGGGGAGGGGGCGTTTCACGAGACGTACCTCTTCCTGCGGCAGACCCTCTGCTCGTACGGAGGCTGGCGCCGTCCCTCCAAACGCTCGGCACTCCATCACGCCGGCTCCCGAGAAAATCACGAATTGCTTCACTTCCCCCGGCCCCCCCACCCCAAGCACCCCGCTAGAGCCCCCCCGTTCGGCCGCACGTTCTCCCGTTACACGTTTCTTCCCAAATCCGTTCCGTTTAGTCGACCACCATCCTTTAGTCGCACAGCCTCAGCGTTTGTGCTCTTCCCGTCCTTTATCCCTCTCTCTGTGCGCCCTCCTCCGCTCCCCCCTTATTCGTTCTCTCCGGTCGGAGTGGATGCAGCTGGAATGTGTCGAGAGAAGAGCGTCTCTTTATTTTCCCCTGTTGTCTTCCTCCGTCCTTTCGTTTATTTCGGTTCCCCGTCACGGTTTAAAAGCCCGAGCAGCTGCCTCCTCTCCGCGGCTGAGCTCTCGTACCCCGGCCGGGCGAACCCGCGGCTGCAGCCTCAGACGGACGGCGGAGAGATAACGCATACCAGCCGCCAGCCGCGGCCGCCGCGCTCCTTCATGTTGCTAGGCAGGAACCGCAAACCAGACTGAGAGAAAGAAAGGGAAAAAACCGGAGGAGAGAAAAAAAGAGCTGCGCTCACAGGCTGGCCGCACGCTAGCAGCCCGCGTTCGGCTCGCGGTCTGGGGCTCCGGAGAGGAGAGGCAGCTGTGGAAGCACAGCTTTCGGAGGAGCAGAATCACAGTGACAGAGCGCTCGCGCGTCACCGCCGTCTTAATAGACCTCCTCACGTGACCCATTCATATTCATTCCCTCCCCCCCGTCACCCCCTCCCCCAAAAAAAGGATTTAACTCTGCTCTCTCTGCTGGGCGCGGGGCTTCCCGCCCCTCTGTACCACACGTGTGTTCTCATTAGCTCTTATCTCCCGGCTCACGGCTTCTGGACAGATTCCAGTCTGTCGAGCATTTTTTCCTTTCCCTCTCATCTCCTTCCTTTAGCTACCTCCACCTCTCTGAATTCACCGTCGCTCATATTTCACCACAAGCGGTTAAGCGTCACATTTCTTGGGCAGGACTAGGCTGGGGTTTTTCTTTTTTATTTATTTATTGATTTATTTATTTTTTAAATACTGTTTTACTGCGCCTGAGTTACTGAAAGTGTGTGCCCAAATGTAGTCGATAGGGGTGTCGGCGAACAGTCACGCCCTGTGTGTGCACGCTCTCATCATCACCCTCGGCTGGCAGGGCTTTCTCGTCTCGCTCAGAAGAGCGGCTTTGCGGCTCAATTTATTTCACCGCTCCATATTCGACTGGTGCGCGGAGAATTTTCGTCACGCCAACAGCGGTTTACATTTTTTTCCACGAATTAGTTTAAAACGCCGGCGCCGATTTCCCAAGCAGTGACCGCATTTCCGGACGCGTTCAGCACAGTTTAATTAGGCCGCGCCGCACCGTAAACGTGAAACTGTAGACGGCGGCTAATATTCTGGGGTGGGTGCCTCAGTCAGTTCACTTAATATGAACCACTGTGGCGGTTTGTGGCAGGCGCATGATGTAAGTACCACGGGGCAGTATTGTAGCGGTTCGGAAACGTGAGAGACTGAATAATTAATGTCAGACCTCTCTTTGACTGAAGTCCTTTGGAGACCATTAGTTCTGCTACCAAGCCGAGGAAAGCACATTTGTCAGAAGGCAGTAATACCGGTATTGAGTATAAGAGATGGAGCTTGGGTGTCAGGATAGTCAGCAAAGCGGCCCCATTAGATTAATCTTGCGGGGCTCCAATTAAGTGTATATTTTGTTATCCCTTCATCGGCATGTTTTTGCGAACACATCAAGATCAAGATGCTCACTCTCACTCGCTTTCACACACACGCACACACACACACACACACACACACACTCTCACACACATTCACTCTCACTCTCACTCATTCGCTCTTGCTCTCGCTCTCACTCACTCTCACTCTCACTCACTCACCCACTCACACTTTCTCTCTTAAAAAGAAGAGTATATATTTTCCCACTGATTTCTTTGCTGTCTTCAGCTGCACAGGTTTCCTCTCTCTCTGTATTTGTCTCTCTCCCTCTCTCTATCAGACAGGTTTAATGAGGCCATAAGTTTTGTGATCCAGCACCAGCAAGTGCATTTACGTAGCCTTCGACACAAGAGGCCCAGGAGGTCACTTGGGGGTTCCCAGTGAGGCCACTATCACCTGATCTCATTTCCTCTCAGCTTATTATGGTGAGGGGGAGACGGCAGGGTCGGAGGGGTACTTCCATTTTAGGGTACCTTTTTAACCTTAAAACAGTCAGACCTTGTGAAATCACTTGAATTTCTTCTAAGACTACTTTCATGGTTTTTATACATTTTATACAATATTTAATAAATGTTAATTGAATCAATAAATTCAAAAAATTCCCTCCTGAGTTCACTTATTACTGTTTCTTCTTACTTCCATAAAACACACAAGTTTACATCCAAATGTTAAGTCTGAAAAGTTGGCAAAATAAAACTCAAATTGGTATGTTTCCATCAACTACTTATGGGAATATTCTGAAGAGGATGCAACACAATTATATAATCAAGAGCCATCGTTTGTGGTATTTCCAGAGTAGGTCCTCATCACATAATTGTATTTAAAAGTAATGTGTTCCCGTCGCCCTTTATCACATCTTCTCATTATCAATAACAACAAATTTCTAAATTTACAATTCAGGTGCTTCCTCTGTTTTTTTTAAGTGCAAAGTCAAAATTCACACAGTTGGATGGGAAGCCCACTGCAGTGTTTTGCCTTGCTGCTTTATGCTGGTGGCATACAACGTAAAACTACATTAAGGCCCTTGTCATTCCCCCAGTCTAATCAAGATGTCCTCAGGAAGAAGGAAAAGCACAATAGCTGAATTTCCTGCCTGTTTCTTATACTTAAATGTCCTCTCAAAACCGTTTTTTCTGCTCATCTGCCGACATCGGTCTACGCATCTGCCCCACATACAATTCATCACACCTTTGCGAAATGGAGTGACATTAGTTTTGGGGACTTCATGCTTCTTCCTCTTTTTACTGCATGGCTGACCATACCCATACCCATTCCCATTTTGCCCTTACATGCAACACACCAAATGCAAAACAAAATCATTTACAGCAAAGAAACTAGGTTCTCCCAACAACGACTAGTTTCATTGTCCCTTCTGCTAATTATCATTTCATTGGCCAAATGATTTAGTTAATCTGACATTTGTGTTAAAGTTACAAGCATATGTGTCCCAGAAAAAAACAGTTCCAGTACAGGAAGAGCCAGAGCTGGTGTACAGCTATTGAGAAAATAAAGGCAAATTAATTGGTTGGAACAAAAACTGGCATATGCCCGGACCGGAGTCCGGTTATTGTTATGGCTGGGTTTTAAATTCAGTTATATTCATAATTGCCACAAATGGCGGAGTCATACTCGAATGAAAATGATCGCTTATGGCAACACAGGGATAAAATTGTTCAGACAGATGCTTCTGAATGCTCTACAGAAATGTTGCAATACATCTGCCACTTTTAATCCTAACTGGGTGGCAGACTGTGTCCTCACATTAAATAAATTATTAAAATGTCCACAATGATGTTTATGCTCATATAAATAAACGGATCAATTATAGAATCAAAAAGTGAGGTAAAAAAAAAAACCTTATGAGCTTTTATATACGTTTTAAATATATACGTTTTGGCTTTCGGGTTAATGCCAGGTGCTCTTTAGATAGGGGTTATGTTATTTTAAAAGATACAGGCTATGCATACGTTTGAGCAAATTTTTTTTCATCCAGAAAGAAGATGCATGCATTTGCTATGACCACTGTATAGATTATTGGTACCATTCTATGACATTACTACAAATTACAGTTCAGTCGAAAGTAGCAGGATTTAAACTGTTGAAATGTGCCCCGACTACGGGGCTAGTTGAAACTGTATTCTTTGATTGATAAATATCGTTCTGTAGCATTCAATTCCCTGCGGTATTTACATTCTGAACCCCTTAAAATGGCCACAGATTGATTGCTTGTTTAGAATCTAACTAGCGTATTGTTATGTTGCTTGCAACATTTGTATAATGATGTATTGCTTTATTTGTTTATATATATATATATATATATATATATATATATATATATATATATATATATATATTTATTTACGGCATAGTGGAAAGCTACGTTCAGTTTGCCAGTAGCTAGTTTGAATTTGTGTTTCAGCGAATAAACATGGATCGTCTGAACATTAAGAAACTACATAACGTTGCAATAAGCTATAAATCAACCAACAGCTACTGAAATTCTTTGATAACTATAATACTTACTTTTTTGTAAACGTTGACAACTTAGTTTCGGTTAACCGTTTAAACATTTACATGTTCACTCGCCTAATCGTTGTCTGAGTTTTGCTGCTGCTGTAATGCTGTTCAATTGCAAAGCATTCAAGCTTTGCTTAGAGACTGATGTGAAGTGGAGCAGCTATGTAACCAACTTAAAATTCCATGATCTCTCCTAAGCTTCCATTATGCTGTCTCGTCCAAAAAATGTTGTGACCATTGATGTCATTTATAATCATTGAGTATAAATTTAACCCAGTTCTAAAATGTCATTTTCCCTTTTGGTACATTATTGATTTAGTGCTTGATGTTTCAGCGCTTTACACTACTGCTTTACAAACGATGCCATTTTCTTTCATATTGGTATACTTGACAGGAATTAGATTGGGATTTTTTACTCCACATAATATTTTTTCCCCCCGTTCACTTCAACCTAGTAATGTAGGAAATTATTTTTATTGTGTCGCCCCATTTTGTGGGGTGTTTGGAGTTTTGTTTGAAATTAATCCCATCCACTCTGTACACTACCTTATCTTTGAGACTAAGGGCTCAAATAATTAATTAGTGACAAAAATATCCTGTAGGAACCCATTTCCTCATCCAATTTATATTCTTGTGTACTGTGAAATTATTTGTTATTGTTATTTAAACTTGTAAAAGCAGTTTGGTGTTTGTACTACAAGTTGTACACTGCCATCCTGAAAAATAAACAAATGATTCTCTGAACGATGACTGCTTTATTTAATCCCGTACTGTCTCTCCCTTTCCGCAAGGCTTAAATGAAGCCCCATTAACTCACCATCTGCGTTCGCAAACGTTGTCCTCCGCAAATAAGGCGTTCTCACGGCAGACAAATCTTTAGCTAATTTTAGCTCATCGCTTTGTTTGCAATAGCGTTTCTTTCCTTTTCCTGTGTATTTGATGTGGCGCGGCCATGCCTTTATCGGTGCGTAGGCAGATTTTCGTACTTTTAGCTGTACTGTGAGTGGAGGGGACCATGCCATTTGAAATGTGCGCTTCACACACAGAGCTGTGGAAAGCAGCAGCGATACTCTCTGTTGACTCAGACACTGCAATTATCGTCAGTGGGATATTTAAGGTTCTCCACCAGAGGAAAACCCTCAATTTGTACAATTTCTACATTTCGGCGATGATGCTAATCATTTGCACTGAAGTTCTCACATGCAGTACTTTTTTTTTTTTCCTCTCTTTTTTTAAATTTATTTCTTTCTTTATTTATTTTCTTCTCTCCAGTAAGGACTAGTCCTGTAATTTCATTTCAGCAGTGACACAATGTGTTATACCTCAAACACCTACCAAAGATATGTGCATATACCGAATAGGCTGTCACTTGAAATGTAATTTTTTTTCTTGGAATGTTACCAGCCTGAACTCTACAATTGTGTGACTTTATGAGCTTTGTTTAATGGGGCTGTCAAGAGCTTAGCTAGAGAACATTGTATTGTATCACCTACCGAAGGCCGTGCTCATGATGCTAGTGGCTGTGCAAGTCTGTGCTTGATATTTTGGGACCTTTTACCATTGATCCCTGGCAGAGCCCAAAGGACGGAGGTTGCACTCCTTGAGCCCAGTAGTCCAGAGGCTAAATGGGTAGAAACCAGACCAGGGTGTGATGCATAGGGCGGCCTGTAGCGTAGTGGTTAAGGTGCATGACTGGGACCCACAAGGTTTGAATCCCGGTATAGCCACAATAAGATCAGCACAGCCATTGGGCCCTTGAACAAGGTCCTTAACCCTGCATTGCTCCTGGGGAGGATTGTCTCCTGCTTAGTCTAATCAACTGTACATCGCTCTGGATAAGAGCATCTGCCAAATGCCGTTAATGTAATGTAATGGAATGGAATGGAATGCATTATTGTTTTGGATTCAAATACTCTTCTGTGCTCATTTGATCTTGCCGTTGAGCCAAACAAGAGGACCAGAAGGCATGGTTTGAATATTGTAATTGGTTCCAATGCACCAGGCAATCCCCACAAAGTGTAGAATAGTATTTGAATCCAAAACAATTACATTTTTGACCCAGGTCTGTTAGAAACGCTCAACAAGGAAATTCTCCTCAGAGGAAGTCATCAGTTATTCCATTTCGTACAGTATGTTTGGGATCCAGAAGGTCAAACAAGGAATGCGCTTATGAATTAAGAAACTGTCTGCAGCAACTGTTTTAGCAGCTTTGTGTGTTTCAATAGCATTGAGCTTGCAATAAGTGCTGAACTTAAACAGCCCTGATCTCACCGTGGGCATTGTGCCCTGTCTGTGATTGCTCCTGTCTTCTTCCTGTGCCTTTCTCTTAGTGGAGAGTAATTGCAGACAGAGATTTAGAACGCTTGGAAAAAGCCCACGAAAATCTCCCAATTTTTTTGAATGTCAGTGGAACAAGCTTGTTAGTTATAAGCTGGTACTCAAGTGTCTCCATTTGATGCGATTGGTGCTCTTTAATATGAATCCTAGACAAAATGCCTTAATCATAAAGCCATTTAACTTCTGCGTCTGAAAGTACATGCTGCCGTTTTCCGTCATCTTTGGGTACACGCTTCTTTAGGTGTGCTTTTCGGTTATTTCATCTCATTGTCTTTATTTTATTTCAGTAATTTGTAAAAAATAATGGGCTTCTGCTCAGTCTTACTTCGGCGCATGTTCAGGCTTCAGCTGTACCATTAGCTGACTAGAAGCAGGTGACGGTTGGCTTCGTCTCACCGGCAGTAAGGTGGCTTAAGCCAGCTGACATTCCTCATGGCATCGCCTTAGTTCTTCCCAGCTTCACGACAAGCGCCCGCAGTCTGTCGGTCGTCTGTGAGAGAGGCACCTCTCTGGTGTGTGTGTGCTTCAGTCCCCGGGCCGATCGCCAGAGTGCGGGGACCCCGCGGTCTCTCCCGGGTCAATGGCCGATTCTGACTCGGGGAGGGGGAAAAAAAGGTATCGATCGACTCTTCTTGCTAAGAGATACAAACCTACACTGCTTTTGCATTCTGGCACACCTGTGGTCTGCTGACGGCGGTCACGACACGGAAATCTGGAACAGGCAGAGTATTTGACTTTGCTCCATGCGTTAGATGCCATGGCCTCTGTGTTTGAGGAGAAAATTCCCTACTTTCAGCAACGCTCCCGTCACGCTGAAGAATTCTGAGGAGACCCCTTGGGAAGGGTCATGGGAGTGGAAGCCGTTACTTACAATCATAAATACTCCCATCTGTATTTTTCGAGGAGTTTCCTCACATATGTGGGAGAATGGCACTGAATCATGCAAGTTTAATAACTAGAACTGTTTTTCTTATTCATGGACAATTATGAGGCCTAGGGCCCCCAGTCGCAGAGTTTGTGTCATAGCGTGTTACGGCTTTTGTGATAAACAAGCTAAAAACAGTCTTGCTGGGTTGTCGGTGGATTTTCCTGTAAGATAGGACTGGATTATGTGCATAATGTTTTTATATCTCTCCAAATATTGTAAAACCGTTTCCCAGTTGTAGGATTTTGCAGCCATTCTCAGCAAAATACTTGGCCATGGTTATGTTGCGAACATTTAGAAGGGCTATGAAGAATATGTAATTAGCATTCATACGGTGTCTGCTTCAGAAGTGCGGTCTTGTTTTGTATTAAATGGGCTCTTTGAGGCAGTCGGCTTGCCATCTGTCAATGATTCAGTATCTTTATCACGGATCCATCATTCTACAATGAACACAGGCTTGTGTTGAGTGCTACGTTTTCATTGTTCTGATAGACGTTTTACAGCTGTGATTACGCTTTTAAAATGGCAGTAATAAACATCGGATGATCTTAGTTTTAAGGCAGAAATTGAGCCAGTAATTACAAGGTGAAAAGTAATGTTTTCTCTCTTTCTGTAAGATGTGGATGTACTTTATAGCTGCTCATTTGTGGGTGGAAGAAGAAAAATGAACTCCGGGAAAGTGGTATTCCAGTTCTGAGAGGAGTCAGTTCTGGTTGTGCCTTTGAGCTGTGCTGTTCAGCTGTTGCTAAAATATCCAGCTATGAAAATGGATAATGTGTGGGCACAGGGAATGCAAGCTATGCAAGTGGGATGCAAGCTTTCCAGAAAATACAAAAGCGTGTCATGCTGTTCTTGTCCGGGTTTTGTACGGGACGGGTTTTTGTTTTTAAAGTACTGTAGCTCAGTTTTTTGTATGTTTGCCTTTAGCTGATGTTTGTTTATTCCTTTCTTCCAGGAAGGAGCTTCTGCACGGAAGGCCCAGACGCCAGCACTGCAGCCTGTCCCTCGCCCAGGTTAGTGTGCACCACTCATTCCCCGCTCACGTCTTAACTCCTGTCAAACCCAACGCTGCCTCATCTTTTTTTAACCACGCACCCAACCCCCGCCCCCCATCCTAACACGGCCAAGATAGCGCCCTCCTCCCACCTCCCCGCCCACTTCCTGTTTCAGCCCGTGCACCTAGCCGTACCCCCGCGGCGTTCACGACAACCCCCATTAGCGCCGTGGCGCCACGACACCGCTACGCCCCGCGCGTGTTTGACAATTCCGCTCACCGTAAACATGTAAAACCGCGCCCCGGGAGAGGCCCCGTCTCCGTTCACTCCGCTCTGCTGTCATATCGGCTTTTTTCCCCTTCCCGGCTCTGGAAGCTACGGCGTTCCGGCTCCTTCCGCGGCTACGGGGGCGGGATGAAATGTCAGCCCGTCTTGCGGCGCCGCCAGATACCGCGCGTTGTTGGCCGTCACTTACAAATGTCGGCCCCACCGTTATCTCCACAATGGAGCCGACGCGCAGGCCGGAAGTGCAGAGGTCGGCCCGTCAAGCAGGGCCCCGTCACTGCTTCTCTCTGAATCGCCGCCTTTGTGTCGGGTTATGAATCACTTTCTCCGTTTCTGGGGTGTAGATGGAAAGATCAATAGAATATATGAATTGGAGGCACGGAGGGGGAGGGCCCATGAGAAGTGGAGTGAGGTTGAGCCCCCGCCGGATTCTGCAGAGGACTGGATATCGACACACTGTGCCGGTTTTAAACGGCTGTGTTTTTGTTCCGCCTTCCTAACTCGCCGGTGTTTTTTTTGCCCGTCGGTACTATGATTAAGAACAGCATTGAATTGGCCCTCAGCTGTCAGGAGTGACCCTCGTGCACTGCTGTCAGAGACGGGTCTGTTGCATCCACAGTAACGGACTTGTCAAATTAACTCCGGCTTTTGCCTGTCCTTAAATTCCCCCCCCCCCCTTTTCTTTTGAAAACACTCCGGAGCTTGTGTGCTGCACTATAACACCGGGAAACGACAGCCACCCAAATTATTTCTCCTTTCCTGCAACATTGGCTTACACCTTTTCATTACTGTAGCTTAGGCCACTGCTGTTATTTTATGTATCCAATGTGGTTTAATGTTGTTAAAACGTCTGCAGCGGCTGTTTGACGGGCATCCATGGAGGCCGAGTGTATGTTTTCTATCTGCGGACAATTCGATACAAAGATCAGAAATAGCTGTTTCCCTGATTCCCATTGATGCACTTCCAATGGGAAAAAAGTTATGTGCATTGTTACAGGCCTATGTCCATTTTGTTTGATTTGACCTATACAATTTTTATTTTAATTAGGGGTATAACGGTTTCATTTATGATTGACCACTGTCTGTTTTACTGATAATGGGCAAAAATCGTGTTTGTAGCCATTTTGTTATATTATATTTTGTTATTTTTCATGGTTAATGGGCTATACCCCATTTATCTGTTTAATGTAAGAGCACATAAGCCTTCGTCTACGAATTTGATTTGCGTAGCGAACAATATTAGTTGCCAAACATCCTGAATACCTGTTTGTAGTGCTGAAAAGCAGGGGAAAAAAAGAAATGTTCTGTGATGTGAACTTTGAGTGATGGTTGACTGCTATGTTTAAAATTGTATGGCTTTCCCTCGTACCACCATGCAGCACTGAATGCTAACTTGTATTTGTAGGTAAATCACACACACATAGTTTTATGCATTCCTTTGCTCAGTTAAGGGGGAACAAGTTGTACAACGCTATACTATGAAAAGTGTTAAAAATGAAGTGAAATGTTGATGGCAGTTCATCGCCTGCTTGAGCCAGAGGACTGTACATTCTGCACTTGGTTTCAGTACATCAGCACATTGTATACTAGCTTCTCTCCCACAGTGGCAACAAACACCAGATCCTTCATATTTTCATTAGGGATAATAGCCACCACGCAGTTTGCTAGTCCAGTTAGATGCATCCGTCAGCATGCGTTTATAAGAACAAACCTTAAAACTCATGACCATCACATTACCAGGCTAGGGGATTTTAGACTGTTAACATCTCTCAGCCGGTTCGGAGATCTGATGTTACCTTTCAGCTTTTTATTTTTCTCTCCTCTCACCACTCAGCACGTTCTGCATTATTCACACCGGCTATTTCGGTACCATCACATTTTAAAATTTTTAGGACCTGCATCAACTCCAGGCCAGCCGAAACAAAAAAAAAAAACAGAAAAACGAAAGGCTTCTGTGTGAAGTCTTCTTGTTGGGATTTTTTTTTAAATCTGAACATTAAGGAGACATTCCGTTTATTTTTGGTGGGTGTGGGGCGGGGGTGCATTTGAGCAGAGCGTCCTCATCTTGTCACATCAATATTAATCTGGTGAACACTTACATAAATCCCTGCCTGGCAGATGGAGAGATGAAGCTCCTACCTCCTGACATACACACACACACACACGCAGACACACGTGTGTCTGCATGCACACACAAACACATATTTCCGTAGAGAACGTATTAGGCGGTTATAAGCATGTCTGTTTCTCCTATAAGGACTGAAAGACTAGGTTTGGTAAATCTCGTGCCAAAAAATGTCCCTGTAATGTAAGAAGCCTGCTCTCGTGATGGTGCGTTACAGCCCTCCCCTTTCTCTCTCTCTCAAAGCCTTTTGTTTGAGGCTTCAGCGTGTTGTGTTATACAAGACAAAATGCATGAGGATTGCCTCCCTGGCTGAAAAAATAGTCCTTACTCTGAATGCACATGTCACACTGTCCGCGTATTGTTCTCTCTTTGAAACGTTTTGTTTTTTTGTGTGTTTGTCTCCCCTCCCCCATCCCCAGTTTCTCAAGCCAGACCACCGCCAAACCAAAAGAAAGGTATGTATGAAAGGAAAGATTTTATTCGCTGTTCACTAATATACGCTATGCATGTTACTACTTTTATTTATATTTTTTTAACATTCTTTTAGTAGTGTTTCCAGATAATCACCCACAGTTGTAAACTTCCCGTTTTCCAGTGGTAATTTGAATTTAAATTACTTCAGCAACTTCACCTATGAAAGGGAATATGTGGGATTAACTAAAACTGTGCCATGAAATACTGATTGGCAAACAAACAAACACACCGCTCCCTCATTAGTGCACGTCTGTTCGCTGTATTTAGTATTCACGGTATAGGGAATAGCCTTTTATTGTCTTCAGTGGGGGGAAATGGGAGCCATAAGCTTCAGCAGCTTAGTACAGCTCCACACTGAACAAGGTCAGCTTTTAATGAGGAGAGAGCTTGTAGATCTGTTAAAGGATGACTGTAGCCACTCTAAAGGGGAAATACATTTTTCACAGTATATGTAATTTTAGGAAGGCGGATAAGTGGGGAAGAGGTAGAATAACCTCCTTGAACTCAAGCTCTACTGCAGTTGGCGCAAAATTCCCAGAACAGGAAATGTGGACTGTGAGTATCATTCAGACTTAAAGGGATATGTTGTGGACAATCCCTTTAAAGCTGAATGAGCTGAATTTCGTGCAAGATTTCAATTTATGACCCTTAGCCTAATGTGCCAGGAACAGAGCCCTTTTCTCCTCCTCCCATTACGGCTGTAGTTGAAGACATTAACACATATTATGGTAAAATCCTCCATTAAAACCCCTTCAATGTTAAAATTAATTAAATTGTACTCATTAGCTGCATGTCGGAGTATGTCCTGGACAGTCTTTAAATTTGTTTGCCATCAGAACCGCATTTCAAGGGAACAGCCTGTTTCTAAAAGTAGATCTGGGCACAAATAACCCGCTTTATACAGGTCTTCAAAGGGTATATATTGATTAATTTTTAAAGCCTTGTCATTCAGGACATTGAGTTGGATTCAACGCTGGCACTGGAACTGAATGCAGAAATACAAAGCATTACACTCTCTCACACCCTCTCTCTCTCTTGGTCTATCTCTCTTTTATGCTCGCTCTCTTTCGTGTTCAAAGGTTCTCGAACGCCCATTGTGATCATACCTGCCGCCACGACGTCGTTAATCACCATGCTAAATGCAAAAGACCTTTTGCAAGACCTGAAGTAAGTAATTTGTTTGTCCTGTTGCGGCTGTAGACTTTTCAGTGCTAATACAAAGAGGGAAATGGGGAAATAAGAGGGTAATAATTCCTATCTAAAATGTGACTTTTTAAAGAAAAGAAATAGTTTGCTATCAACATACTGTTGGGGTGATTTGTTTTCACACATCCTACCTTATGAGGGAATTCCTGAAACTGTCCTGAAAATGAATTGGCACTTTCAAATGAGCACGGTTTTAATTGGTACGCGATCTACAATGTTCTTGTTCGCTTACATCCAGGGGCACTTGGGCTTTGCTTGAGAGATTACGTTACATGAAGGGAAACCAAACCAAACATGCCTGACGGATGACCGTAGCAGTTTGTGTTTGGCCACGCGTGGTAAAATGGTAAAACGGTACGATTGGGACACGAAGGGAAACCGTATGCCTTCATCCTTCCTGATTGGTTGCGGCTTGATGCATTGGTTCCCTTCCTGAGTTGACACAAATCCCATGACACATAGTCCCTCAAACCCTTGGTGGGAGGACTTTGCATTTAAAGTATACAATTAACTGATCCTCTCTGGCTCGTAGAAAACTCTTCTCTTGCACAGTTCCTGCAGACAGCAATGCCATTTGACAACAGTTCACAAAATGTATTGTAATGTTGAGCTTCTATTTTGAGTTGAACATTTGCAGTGTCCAATGGTCGTGCGTGTCCCAGTGTTTCGTGTAAATTGTAACCCATCAGCCCTGAGGTTTAATCATTAGGGTTCTTGAAGCTGAAGAGCCGGGAAAAGATTGCAGTCCTTATTGAAGATGGGAAAATTAGTCAGTGATTAGGACAAAGGCATGGTGGCACAGTGGCAATTGCCTGCAATACCTGCTGGCATCATCGACCCACACCTACCTCCACAGCGTGTGATCTGCAAAGACATCCAGGAACAGTAGACAACTTGCGACAGACTAATTACTCAAGGCCTTTATGTGTGTGTGCCAGCACCTGTGCACATGCATGTTTAATATATAATGCATATTATTCCCAGATGTCCAGGATAATGTTTAACCTTTGTGATTCAGAATATGCAACGTAAAAGAATAGCCACTGCTTTGTTTGCGTCTCATGAATATGCTTGAATTGAATGTTCTTTTCGTACCAATGCTTTTGAGTTGGGCTGCCCAGGCCTGTTCCTGGAGATCTACCATCATTTTCAATTCAACCGTAATTCTGTAGTCCTGGTTCTACTTATTGGCAGATCAATCCAATCTCTTGCTTTTGAATGATGTGTACTTTGTTAATCCTACTGGAATACATCTTTCCAGGGGGACACTATTTATTATTTTGCTATTATTTTTTCTTTGGTAGATTTAAGGTGATCCTGGGTGGAGATCTGATCTACGTTGGGGGTTAGGCTACACGCCGCTTTGTGTTTCGTAAACCTTCAAAGATTAGCCCAGGTTTATTCGGTTTAGATTAGGCAGATGAGTTACTGGTGGCCTTGCAGTGTTTGTTCCCACTTCCCAGTCTACATTCCATTCTAAATTCCTGTTATGTCCTGACCCTAGACCCTAGGTTGTAATAGTTGGAGTGAAAACCTACAGGACGGTAGATCTCCAAGCACAGAGTTGGGCAGGACTGCTCTTGAGGATATAAGCAGACGATGAATTTAAGATTTAAGAGAGTAGCATCAAAAATTATTTTGCACCCTCCCAGAAAAATAAATAAATTGAAGTAGAACTGTCTTCACCACGCTCTAATTGGGAGACCACTGAGGCCAGAAAGTATCGCATTGATCCCCCCAAAAAAAGGGGGAAAAAAGTTTCCATGGTGGCCGTGACATGTAGTACTCCCATGTAGTTCTTTGTCAGGCACTGCAGCTGGTGCCAGAACGACTCTGCTGAAGCCCAGTATGAGTCACCCTCTAGAAACGGGTCATTTCTCTCCCTTTGTCCGCCCACGCGTTAGGGAAATGAGACATGGTGTTTCAGACGGGCATAGATGTACGTTACTTCAGTACACATTAGCTCCAACAACAATAACAACAACTGCTCCAATTTCCAGGAGCAGGAACGGATATATACCCGTGTGTGTATTTTGAAGCCCTGTCTTTTATCGGTTTGATATATATCAAATGTATGCATATGTACAGTGCATATGTACATTGTTTTATATGGCCAGATTCCCTCTCTGGAAGACATTCCTCAGCCTAGAGGGAAATGGTTGCAGGGACCCAACAGAAGGGCCAGTAGGAGCAGCAGTGTTATTTTTCCTTGGAAGGAGTGCGTCCATTATTCTGTGTTGATATCTGTTGGCTACTGTAAATGTGTGTCATCTGTGAATTTAGTAGGAGTTATCCAACCATCCCTGACAATTTTACTTCAATCAAGAGGAAAATCTGGAAACATGTGCTTTGTCCCATATTTGTTTTGGGGAATGTTCGATCTAGAACATTGATCTAAATAGCAGTGATGATAAAGTTTAGGTTAGTTGGGTTAATTAGCTTTGGTTGTTGTTGTCTGGGTCTAGTCCTGTCTTATAAGGGTGAGGCAGATGATAAATATTTAGGTATTGTAGTTTCATAGTGTGTTCAAGTACTCTGTATAAACAAAATTTGAAGGCTATTTTTCAGTGTGAGGTTTCTCTCAGTCACCCCCCATGTAATTGATATTGCAGTGGT
Source organism: Conger conger (assembly GCF_963514075.1). Taxonomy (NCBI): domain Eukaryota; kingdom Metazoa; phylum Chordata; class Actinopteri; order Anguilliformes; family Congridae; genus Conger; species Conger conger. The sequence continues at coordinate 48,636,206 of NC_083764.1, forward strand.
ATTATAATGAATGTGTTCCAATAGTTACTGGAAATAATTTCAAGGACCCCAGGGGTGGCGGAAAAAAACAATTATTCTAAGTTTGACCCAGGATTTGTCTCTAGTTGGATATGCCAAGCATACAAAAGCAGTCCTTGGTACAAGTTTCATTTCCCTGAAGAAAATAGACTTTCTGAAGATATGTCAGGACCTGAAAATGTTGCCACTATAAAGTGCAAGTGGATAGCTATGCTCAGATTACTTCTATGCTTGTACTACTTATTTGTCCTATTGAGATGCTTTGCCGTTATGCATATAGTGTGCATAATATGGGTATGTAATTGAAAGTGGGATTTGGATTCGATTCTGCGCAATATATCAAAGCATACAGCTATAGGAGTGGATTCTTGAATGATAGCCCAGTTTAATATTTCCTGGGTTGAAATTATATCCATTATATCTATTTTTAGGTGGAAAGATTATCATGTTCAGATTCTGTCTTATAGGACTTAATACGTACATATATGTTAGGCTGTACAATCATTCGCAATTGTGCGTGTGAACTATTCTGGCTAATTGGCATATATTACAATCAGTCATTCCCAGTTTATGGAAGGCAACATCTTTTCAGAGAAGCAGTGGCTCAAATCCCTATACACTCGGATTAAACTAAAAGTTTTCAGAGTATTTATTTAACCTTATCTTGAACATTTTCCCCTTTCACATCGCACAAAGTTATTCAGTGCCTGTATGTGATAATGTTGCAGCTGCTTAAAATATGTACCCTTGTCCTCTTGAAGCATGTTCTGCAAGTCACTGAGGAAAGGCTTCCTTTGTCTCTGCAGTCCATTTGATAACATGCGCATTCCTTGCGTAGGAGTCTTATACTCCACATGCATTTGGCGCAGACAGAGAAAAATTCCACAGGGGGCCATACTTACTGTAGATGTCTGCATAGCAGTAAGCGGTCGCATTCTGTCAGAACTGTTTCTTGAAAACAGACTGCTAATGGGGGGAACCTGAGTAAATCATTCTTGGATTTGCTTTGGATTTTATTTTGGGAAGCACTAAATGACATGTTTATATTTTCTGTATGTTAAGGATTATTAATATGACACTAAAACATGGTCAAACAATCACCGGTTTGACTGCCATTACGGGTTATTTCTCTCCTCCCTTTTTTCACACTACTCCCATCAGCAAGGAGGCTGTCATCTCAGCTGGAGGTGCAGTTAGACAAAACGAGCCTACCCTAGACACAACACATCTCCAGTTTCTAAAAACAAAGTAAACTTTGTTTTCTTTTTGGAAATGCATTGAGTAAGCCAAAGACCAAAGCCACATCATGGGGTCAAGCGCAGGTTTGTTTCTGCTGTATAGAAACAATGTTGTTGAATTCCACTTCGATTATGTCCCAAACTTGGTGCGATCTTTATCATACTGCCTGAAAGTAGAAGGAAAGTAAGAAAGAAGAGTGTACTCTGTAAGGGATGCTAAAGCATATTTACAGAACTAGGATTGGCATGCTACATGTTTATACTTTATGCTGATAAAGGTTTGTGCATTTCACTATTACTGAACTGAGTCCTGTTCATGTCAGCACACTTTGGTCTAAATGGTGAATTAATGCGAATGTGTGTTCATCTAAGATACATGCCCATCAGAGGAGTAATTGCCATCATAAGGTTTTATTAGATCCATAAATCACCAAAACACTGGCCAGTGTGCCCGAGCCAGCCTCTCATGCAGTGTATATGTATTGCAACAGGGAACCACGGATATTAAAAAGGCCCCCGAAGGCCGGGTTGGGGGGAAAATTTGGTTCATTACTCTGAACACTCGGTGGAATTTCTTCTCATCTTCCCTGACACACTCTTTTAGACTCATAGTTTTCTTTTAGTTCTCTTTTTTTGGCAACCAATTAATAAAAATGTGTATTATTTTACTAATCTGCTAGCTTGAATGAACCTGATAAGCAAATTGAAACAACTATCAGGCATACAGATATGTGGCCAACAGCCATACAACTGTGTTGCTAACTGCTGAAGCTAGGCAGGTGTGGCTTTGGATAGTATTTGAGACTATTAAGGTGCTACTAGGAGTGTTCGTGGGGCAGGAAGGGGCACTCTTCCTTCTGGATGAAATGGAAAGCCAGTGCCCTAGCGCTGTGATGGGGCCACTCTCCTGTAGAAGGTGTCATCCTTTGGACCTAGGTCCTGATGCTGTCTTCAGTAAAGATCCCATGGCACTTTTCAAAATAGGAGGGATGTTAACTGTGGTGTCCTGTTAAAATCGCTTGCATTGCCTACCCTTTGGAGAATAGTGTTCTGAGTTGATCTACCAAGTTAAGTAAAGGAAAATAAAGTAAAGGGCATGAATAAAAACATGTCAGTGAAAAAAGACAACAGGCTGGAAAATGTTAAACTTCCATTTTCAACCTTTAAAATGATTCACATGGTTAAATACATATGGGTAAATTTGATCATTGCATTATATCAGCATTAGGTAAAATAGGTAAAAATTGGCTGTTTGTCACTGTAATACACTGTGCAACAGTTTTACAGTTAAATTTGTTTCCTCAATGTTACATGATGCTTACTCATTTTTCATCTTTAACTCCTTTATTCTGGAACTCAGCAGTTATCTGTTTCAGAATAAAGTAGAAGGAGAGATGTAAACCATAGAGACAGGGATTGAATAGAAGTTATATTCCATCAATATAAGCTCTTCATTAGCACTTCTCCAAAATCTTGAGCTTTTAATTCAAGGTAAAAATAAATGGAGAAAAAAAAACTTGAATGCTGTGAAAATTATTTGCTAAAGATAACTGCCGAAGAATAAAATGTGGAAATGTCAATGGTGTTTGTAATAGTTGTCGAAGTGTGAGATGCATTTAAAATGAAATAGGGCGAGGGCAATTTTAAGTATGAATTCTGTTTGTTTTTAAATTGCTGTACTTTGATGTCGTTTCCAATTATTTCAGAGTTCTGAATGACCTCTGTTCCCCATGCCATCATGTCTGAGGTTCCACTATATTATTTCTGCACCAGTTTCACATTGTAAAATCTAAGCCAAATGTCTTTCCATCGTATACAGTAAGCCATTCTTACCCCTATGAATTTTCAGTGCACTGGCGCCCTCTCTTCGGCTCAGTTAATCTACTTTGACATATGCAGCAGATCTGACATGAAAAAAAGACTTCGTTCTTCGGGCACAGTTCTTCAGTGTCATGCATTGCATATCAATATATCGGGTTCTGTTGGGAGGACGCAAAGGCTGTCTGCTGATGCTCGGGTACCCGCTGGTGCAAATCGAAAGGAGGTGAATTGGTTATGGTGTTTCAAGGACTCTTAAAGCATGTAGCATTGGCTATTGGCATCAAGGTGGCATTAGCTTGATAAAATACTACAGCCCCATGCATTTGAAGCCATTGGTGCCGCCAGAACACCAACCCGGCTTCCTTTCCTTCCACACGGCAATTTATTTTCCTGGATGGGAATACCATATTTTCTACAAATATCCTTGCGTGGCTCTGCATCACTCCAGAATATCAATCCCCGCTTCTGATACCCGTATACCTGTGTTTGTGTTTACAAGGGGTTTCTGCATCCTCAAAATGTAGTCCAATATCCATATATTCCATTTGGCGGTAATGCATGTAAATTGATAGGTCACCGTGCTTGGTACCTGAAGTGGCAGCAGTTATGATATAAATCTGTGGAGCGGGGGAGCTTCAATAAATTACGACAAATCCCTGAAGTGATTTATTCCCAAATGTTAATTGCCTGAAAAATTCTGATGACCTATAGAAAGTGTTTTGTCAAGTTGCAGATGCACATGGGCAAAATGATTGCAGAACACATTTTTCTCCGTCTTCCCAAGACTTATAAATCTCTTCATTTGAAAGTGCAAAGAGCAATTGTAAGATGGAAGACTGTGACAAAAAAAAACGTATTTGGAAGGTGCAACTTGTAATTAGATGCATTTATTTATTTTTACTTTGTGTAAAGCAAATCCGTCTGTGGCAATCAAACCACTGAGAGAAACTGGAACTTTGCTGAATGTCATTGTTTTCAAGAGAACAAGCATCTATTTTTTTCACGCATTTGAATGCAATGTGATTTATTTTTAACCATAATTACCACCATCCGTTTAATCGAACAGCTAATGGAACGACTATGCTCTGCCCCATTTTGTCACACACACACACACACACACACACACGGCATACACTCACACTCACTACACCTTGTAAAATTGGACAAGGCATAGTCATTCTTTTGCTGTTAGATTCATTTTAGGGCTGTTGGACTTCAGTGATTTGGGATTTTTTTCCGACTTCGATGTGGGATAATTATGCCTTTTCGGCTACCTTTTTTGGAGCATCTGCGCTGTGCAGAAGCGCGATACGTTTGTATGGTAACGGGAGGCCTAATTTGTATCTAATTGACATGCAAAAAAAAGCTGCTTCTCCCATCAGAGGGCCTCAGAAGAGCAGTCCTTGCCCTTCCTGTGAGCTGACAGTGAGCTTTTATAATTAGCAGGGGCTTGAAAGGGAATATTCTTTGATGTTGGCGCACAGAGTACGCGGCATTAATAAATTAGAGGAGAAAAAAACATTTCTGAGACACGATTTTTATTCCGTGCTCCACGAAGTGCCTCAGTGGGCTTGTACACCATTTGATGGGAAGCCATTTGGGATCTCCTTTGACCCAGCGCTCCTACACCTTACCCAGCCGTACCTGTTGCAACCTCGCGGGACCCACCGGATCGCCAATGCTGTCAGTCACAGATCGGTCTGTACCCGCTCGTTTTGACCTTGGCCAGTCACGTTCAAACAGAGTCCTCTTGTTCCTTGCTGATACTTGACAGCTCGAGTTGAAAACGCGCACCCAGCTCTGTCCAGGTCAGCATTACTGACACCTGACAGAATGAGCCTGCCATCATGAAGAGGGACAACTCCGGTGTGGGAAAAATAGCTTTTTCGTGCTCGGAAAAAAAACATCATATAAGGGGGAAGAGAGACTTGCTGTTTTGAGAATACCACTAAAGGATTCCAGAAAGGCTGATGGTTAAAAAAAAAAAAAAAAAAAAAGATAAAATAAAAAATAAAAAGCAAGTAAGACTGCAGGGCAAGCTGTCGACCCTCCGTTGGCTTTTTCTGACAAGGATATTAGCTGTGTAATATAAAACTTTTCCAGTGAAGAGCACCTCGGTTTTCTCCAGAGACCCTGTTGAAAATTGGGGCCCGTAAGCAATGCAGCACAATATTTGTTAGTTAAGTAATGTTGCCAGTGATAATTTGAAATAAATTAATTCAATTTACATTTGCCATTATAATGTGACAATGCTTAATAACAACAACAAAAGTAATGGACTACATTCTTGTAGAGCTTTTTCATAACATTATGCTCATATTGTATATAGTGAGGGGGGTACTTACCCTCCACAAGTTTGTTCATTTGAAGAGACGTTTTATCAGTATTTTATTTTATTTTTTAAATCCTCTACACATATATATACGAGCATTTCTGAATTACAATTGTGCTTTCAGATGGTAATAAATGATAAAATATTTAACACCAACCTGAAATATGCATGATTGCCATTTTACCACCGGAACTCTTACCACACATCAGTGAAGGTGGAGAGGGAAATAAATATCTGGCCATTTACTGGGGGCAACTTAACTGGTGAGAAGTTAGAAGTGCCAGGTTAAGAATATTGCTCGGGTACTGTGGAACCCCTTGTTCTTTGATAAGTGCCATAGGACCTTAACTGACCATACCGAATCACAACCTTGGTTTGCTCAGCTGAAGGACTGCAGCAACTGCTTCCCTGTTGCTGCACTGGGGTTTTATTTGACCCTGAGTGAAGAGCACTCCAAACTTGGACCATCGATGCCACAGCTTTGCTTTTCTCTGGAGGCCTGTAGTTTTTTAGCGAGGCAGCATACTCCAAACCATTTACAAACTTACCTTTTGTACACTACCTTTTGTACACTTAGTGTGCCACTGGTCTTCATGGAGATTTGTGGCAGGATTTTGAACACAAGGTCTTAAATCTCTCTGTGATCGATCATAAAGATGATTCAGCAGCTCTTCATTCAAAAGTATTTCAGTCACGACCATGACAATGCCATCACAGGACGGTGCAGTGATTGGAACTGGAAAAGGAAGTTGAACTCTGCCCCCTAGCAGGTCATTCTTAACGCAAGCATTCAATTTGGATAATCCAATTGTGAACAGGGAACTCTATGAATTGGTAGGGCTTGCACACCCCATACCTTACAGACACAGAACACTGCATTTTTCCTTTGTTTCTTTGTTCGAAGGGGATCGTGTTCAAAAAGCCATTTCGTCTTAAGTTAGTTCCCATGGAAAGTTAAAAGGGGCTAATTTTACATTGTAGGCTAAGTATCGTCAAGGTGAACAGCGTTGGAAACTTAGTGAGGGCTTGAGCTTGCATGGGGAAAATAGAAGAAAGCAAATGTTCTATGTGTCCTAAAGGAGTTTTAAATTCTCCCTTTTTCAGTGCTGTAGGCTAAAATTTAAAAGGAAGAGAATGTTAGAATACTTCCAGAATACTTACTGTAGCAGTGTCCACAGGTGGTGTGTTGTGTGTTTAAAGGCCCTGAGCTCTTACAGTAAGTGCCTTGTATGATAATGCAGGTTTTCTGCTTAAAATTCCAGGAATTTATTCACAGTGGAGATGCAGCATCAAACACAAGGACCATTTCAGTTGATGCCCTTGTTTGAATATAACCTAGAAATCTTGTGAGGCCCATCATGCCGTCTGGGCCTATTTCACTCCAAGTCCCTGCAGGTTCGTTCCTCAACACATGAATTGCTTACCAACCAGTTCTACCAAACTTCAGGTGGAACAATATCCTGTTGAATAAAGTCCAAGTGCTCAGCACAATCGCTGTCTATCCCTGCAAGGAGCCTAAGCTGTCAACCATGTAATCTCTTACTTTGGTAAACGGTTCTGAAATAAACATTTGAGCTAAAGCTGGGCGGCATCCTTCACTATTGCGAGACATCGTTGGTGGTATGCGTTCACACAGCCTATAAATGTTAGATCCCCCCCCTCCCTTCAGTCAGTCAGAGCGTCACTGCAATCCTCAAAGTTTCGATTCCCCCTGGAAAGCAGTCGTGACGGCCCAGCTTTAACGCGTAGAGGGATTGCGAGTGGAGCTCTGGCGTTTGTTCGGCAAGCCACTGCGAATGATGACACCCACCCGCCCCCCCGCCCCCCCCACCTCCTCCGCGCTGCAGCACTACGATAACATTCTGGAGGCACCACCACGGAGGGCTCCTATGGCAACAGAGGCGCGTAGCGGCTCGCCAGGCAATCCGCCGCTGTCACTTTGACGCGTCTGCCGGTGACGGGCCCCGGGATTCTCCTCTGTCACTCGGGCTGCGGGCGAGACCACCACCGGGAGACTGACTGCTCTGACAGCCGCACCCTCCCCCAGAGACGGTTTCGCCACCGATTTCAGGGGTCGGGTTTTCTCCCCCGTGCACATGCTCTTCTTCTTCTTCTTCAGGGGGAAATTTAGCAATTTAGAGATGTTGATAAGTTCCGGGAATGCATTTCGCGGGGTCAACACAACTTGCGGGAAGTTGCGGCATTCGACACTTTTAAAGAAATAAATAAAGGAAGAAACGTACTGCAGATTCGGTACCGTCAAGCATAGAGAGCTTAAAATATCCCGTCTCTTCGAGCCCTTCTGAAGAAAGGCTTCGCGATATGTTATCTGGTTTGAGGAATTGAAAGTTTTTCATTTTTTCGCAGCTTGAGAGCGGATCACAGCACCCCCGGGCGCTCCGTCATTGTGTCAGCGCGTTAGCGGACGCGCCGCCCCCCGCTCCGCATCACTTCAGCGGGTTGCTCCTCTCTCTTCACATGGCAGCGGCGCTAAGTGGAAAATATTATCCTCCAGCTTTATTCCTTATAAGTGTACACAGTGAGGATGCCAGAGGTTTCACACAAGAGAGCGTGCTGCAAGAACACTTAAGTGGTTCAGAGACTGCGGGTCGGGACCCAACGGTTGGGCGTGGGAGGGCTCGGGGAGGGTTGTGTGATCACATGTGAACTTATGTACTGTGTAGAATTACTGATAAATTACAGTTCAGTTGCTGAATTTGTTGCCGGATATTTGAATGAAAGGAAATGAAATTCCAATGGCCAGTCGCTTCAATCTCATGAATTCATATCTGTCAACTGAAGTAGCGTTTTATACTGTATGGTGGAGGTATATTTTCTCGAATTCATTTGGCTTTTTATCAATCGATTTTTCTTTGAATGTTATTTATGTAAATTCCATCTGTGATTTCAATCAAGAGTTCTATGTTCTGGGGCTTTTTATATGATATTCTTGCCTGCAACCTTCTTTTCTATTGATATTCATAACTATTTGAATGAAACGCTACACTTAGTGTGAATTGAACCATATGGCATGTATGCAGTTGTTTGGCGTGTTTAACAAAATAATTCAGTTGCAACATTTTTCATTCCTAAACATTAAAATGTTATATATACTAGTGTAGATGGTCATTGAGATGGGCTAAATCTGACATTTCCTAGAATGCAGTACTGGGGAATTTGTATGGTACGGTTCCCCAAACAGGCTGCCAACCACCTTATCACTGTACCATGCAAAAAATGCAAATGATGTTTAATACACTCGTATTTGAAAATTTTGGATGCACTATGTTGTGTGTTCATTTAGTTGTTAATTTTTAACTAAATGTAATGTAATGTAATGTACACGCGTAACATATACATTACATTACATTACAAGGCATTTAGCAGACGTTCTTATCCAGAGCGACTTACAACGATGTGTACCCCCAAGCACACGCGCACACACACACACACACACACACACACACACACAGTGTTGATGTTAATAGCAGTGGCTGTACTTACCATCTATTTCTGCCGAAGGCAAACCATTGGCATAAGGCAGGGAGCTAGAGAGGTAGTTCACGGGCAACAATCGATTCTCACCATGAGAGATCGCCACACACTGTTTTGTGAGGAACGGAGTATAAAAGTTTTAGTGGCCTTCTCCTTTCAATATCTCATTCAACACTGCTACCTTGCAAGCATATCTTTGCTATTATCCTGCCTGAGAAAGGTGCAAGGGAGGCTTTGCATCACTGCGTAATGGTAACTAAGTGGACACAGTTATTCTCCAGGCATTGAGAATATTTTTCCCTCTGTGTGTCTGCTGCAAGGCAAGTCAAATATAATGATTTGGTTAATGGTCAGGAAAACCAAATGTTTTATTATCCATTTGCATAAGTAATGATCATAAAGAGCCTATTACAGTGCCTTCCATTTAATATTTAACATTCTATGTAAAATAGGACTGCGCTGAACTTTTGAATAAACTGCGGAATAAACTGGGTTCAGCACTGGTGTTCCATATCAGATTTCGGCCTGCGATTTGCCTATGCCGTGATGACTCACAACAGCACATCTGTGGCCCATTAAGTCCAGGAGAGAGGAAAGGAAAGCCAGACGCCAGAACTCCCCACATGCATGCGGAAAGGGCCTCTGTCCGCTTTACTTCTCAGAGGGGAGCTGGAGCACTCAAATTTCCGAAACGCAAAACCTTTATTAAAGCAAAGTATCACTGTAACATTACATTTTTTGGAAAATCTTTGGAAATTTGAAATTTTCTACTGACACACTAATGCAGAATAGAAATGAAAAAAATAAAAGAAAAAACATACATTGTGAGCACTTTATTAAATACTCCTATGAACCAGCTTCTTAATGCAAATATTTAATCAGCCAATCATGTGGCAGCAACTTAATTAATACAAGCATGCAGGAGTGGGCGAGAGGTTCAGATGTTTTTCAGCCCAAATGTCAGAATGGGGTATAAAGTTTTTCAAGTGATTTTGACTGTGGAGTGATTGTTGGTGTCAGACAGTGGTTTGAGTATCTCAGAAACTGCTGATCTCCTGGGATTTTCACACCCAACATTCTCTACAGTTTGCAGAGAATGGAGCGAAAAACTAAATGCATCCACTGAGCAGTTCTGCGGATAAAAACGCCTTGTTAATGAGAGTGTTTGGAGGAGAAGGGCCAAACTGGTCAAAGCTGACAGGAAGGTGACAGTACAGTATGCAATTAAACACCCATTACAACAGTGGTATGCAGAAGAGCATCTCTGAACACACATCGCATCACAACCTCTCAGTGGATAGACTAATCAGTCTAAAAAATAAAAAAAGTCAAATACCTAATAAAGTGGTGTGTGTGTGTGTAGTGTATATAAACATATCCAAGACCAGATTTATATATTTTAAACATCTAGGGTGCCTATTACTTTTGCGCTGTGCTGAATGTACATGAAAGTGCGCGGTCTCTGAGACATACGGTTCAGACTGAATGAAGAAATGAAATGTTAATTAGGAAGAGAAAGCCTGTTCGTATCACCCCGGTCCACTTTCTTTTGATAGTCGGAGTTAAAGTGCGCTTGCAGGCGCGCACACATACACACCTCTGCGTGTTCTCAGTGAACCCAAAGCTGTCCCAGTTTTTGTTTCCTCTGCACTTATTAAAAGGGCTTCCACACTGCTGAACGTAACTGAGGCTCGAGGCCCTGAGGATGCCTGACACAGCTGGAAAAGATCTAGGTTCAGGAATCCCCACAGAAAGTAAACCGCTACACACTACCAGTATAAACCGCTCAAAGGCCATACGGTACAGGCGGAGCACGCTTGGGAGAGCTTGTGAGAACGCAGTATGAGATTAAATGAGAATTTTCTTTTAGAAAGTTCTAGAAAGTGCAAAAGGGAATAATATTCAACTTTGAAAATTAGTCGTAATGTTTCTGGGAGCATTTCTTTGTTGATGATACGCTGACCAGGCGGTTAATGAGGCGGACTGTAGGCATTTTCACTCAGTACAGCGCTATTAAAAAAAAATTGTTCTTTTTTAAAAAATAGTTTTTGGATTCTCTAGCAGGCAGTGAATGTATAATGAGAGGGGTTGTTATTTTTTTCCTTCCTTTGTAATTGTTGTCTTTGACAGATGACCTACAAAAAGAAGCTTTCTGAGGTATTTGCCCATTGCCGTCGCTTGCATTGGCAGCAGCAGCTGCAGGATGGAGACCTTTAAAAGGCTGCTTTTCCAATACGCAGAAAGCAGAAAGGCCACTTCACTGCGTCAGCGATCGAAGCGTGGCCCGCCCTCCGCCATCGTGCCAAATAAGGCCGGGCATTGAAATGCCACAATTAGAGCCATTGTTAGCGGTCGCTTAAGAAGGGCCGAGAGTCGATTGTTCTGAACAGAAACGCTTTGGTAGGATGGCCGGATCGAAGCGTTGATAAAGAGTTCCCTCGGCTGGAGCGCAGGGCCTAATTGTGCCCTGACAGCCGTCACACCTCGGAGAAATGATCACCTGGGCAAGGAGCTACCGGGTGGCATATTCGGCTGGGGATCCCAGAGCTGGCAGTATAACACACTGGTTGGCTGCGGCCATTGTACCTCCGAGCCAAGATACTCAATTGTTTCCGTACCTGTCCGGCTGTATAAACGTATTTCGGCCTATAAAATCTCGCCCGAGTCTTCCCTGAAGCATGACGGCAAGCATAATTTCAATTGCCAATGCGGCAAGAGGTTTTAGTCAGGGTTTTCTTCGTCGCATTCATCCCCTTTGCTGAAGAGGGTTAGCAAGCCTGTGCCCTCTTTTTCTGGAGCAGGAGGTTTTTTTTTTAAGTGTGTGGAAGGGGTATTAAAAGGGGTATAAAATTCTGGGTATTCGCAAAGGGGAGACATGAGGTAGCCTTGTAGTAGCACTATAGCCTAGTGGCTAAGGTCCTTGACTGGGTCCTTGAAGGTTTGTGGCCCCAGTGTAGCCACAGTAAGATCAGTGCAGTTGTTGAATGAGGCCCTAAACCCTAGCAGGGATTTGCCCCTACTTGGCCTTATCAGCTGAAATTCGCTTTAAACAAAAGCATCAGCCAGGTCAGTGTAATGCTAACTGTAATGTAGGGCAGCCTGTAACATAGTGGCTAAGGTACATGACTGGTACCCAGAAGGTTGGTGGTTCAGCCCTGATGTAACCATAAGATCGCATAGCTGTTGGCCCTTGAGCAAGGCCTTTAACCCAACATTGCTCCCCAGGCGCTGCACTGTGGCTGCCTTCTGCTCCTAAGTGGCAAAAAGAAAGACTCACTAACCAAAAAAATGTAAAATAAAATGTGGGTGCTATAGCCCAGTGTAATATAGACAAAAATAAAGGCGGCACTCAGTCATTCTCCAGTGACTGTTATAATTTATTAAATGGCTGCATGCTTCTATAACTAGGATGGGTCGAATGCAGAGGACAAGTTACCCCGCAGGGCTCAATAAAGTATATCTTCTTCTAATGTAATCACTCCTCACTCATCAACCCCTCCGCACTCCTTAGGTTTGTGACGTCGGAGGAGAAGAAGAAGCAGGGCATCCAGAGGGACAACGAGGTCCTGCTCCAGAGAAGGAAGGACCAGGTCCAGCCTGGAGGTGCCACGCTCAGCGTCACCGTGCCTTACCGTGTCATCGACCAGCCCCTCAAACTGGCGCCACAGGATTGGTAAGTAACGCTCTTTCACAAATCTTTCACGCTGCTTTTTTAAAATAGATAAATGTTTTCACTGAGAAATTCATAATGGAAAGTGATTAACATTGATATTTCTTTCCCCAAATAAATGACTAAACATGAAAACTCCTGGGGTATCCATCCTAGCTACATCCCAGCCCCCCAGATCAAACCATATTTCAGCATTACATTTCTCAAATTTTGCTGTAATAGCGCCCTTCTCCCAAGCTGCTTTTAAGCTGCTGTTGTAAGAATAAGTATAAAGAAAATGCGTCGCAGGTCAAGGAAGTCGAGATGAAAATAAAAGCACAATACGCATTCATACAGAAAATATGGGAGAGCCTTTTCCCAGTGCGGAAGGAAGGCATCAATAATTAAAAGAACCATGACAACGGGACTGTAGCGAAGGAGACCGATTTCACTCCTGACACTCGCGGAAGAGTCCGTGAACGTGGGAAGCCCTGATCAGCAACTCTTAACATGAAGACCATATTAATGAGATGCAAATATATCCTTAGGGCTTCATATGGCTGACAGAGGACTCTGTTCTCATGGGTGGACACGCAGAAACACGTACACGCACACACAAACTCACACATCACACAAGCTTCTCCCTCCCAACGTCTCATCCATTCCAAAATTTATTAAAAAAGGTTCCACAAAATGGGGAAATGAAATTGCACAGGACCTTTTTTTTTTTTAATACATTTGTTTTTTTATTGAGAAATGCATAATTGAAAAAGGATTGACATTTGAATTATCCCCCCCCCCCCCCAACCACCCCCGCCCCCAATATAAACGGCTAGACCTGAAAACACCTGGGGTACCCCTCCCATCTACCCCCCCCCGGATTCAAGCGTATTCCCTCATGAAATGTTACGTACTTTGCCGTAATATCACTTTAGCACCCTTCCCACACAGCAGCTTAGTTGTGTTGTGCTGTGAGACATTCTCCTTGGCAGATCCACCCCATCTGCTGGAGGTGATTGGAGAGCTACATGTACTGTACGTACTAGAATAAATAAGAAGGTGTCTCTTCAGCTTATTAAAAGTTTAAAAGAGAAAGAACACCACCAGATATTAAAGTTCTGAAAAATACGCCAGTGGCTTTTGAGGAGCGCAGACTTTTAGTCGGAGGTTACACGGGTAGGTAGTTTCCCCGCCTTTACTCTAAAAATAAAGTCTTCCCTCCGAACGTTGCATTGTGTGTTATGCGCATATGAATCATATGTAGGTCATTCGCACGTTGAGTCTCACAGTCGACCATTATTTTTTATTTTCCTTTAGACTGGCAGTCTGGGTGTGCTTGCGCTCGCCGCCGGGTTAATGTCATCTGTGGCTATTATCTCCTGAAGTAAACCCAATCACGGCTTGGCCTAAAGGCACCCAGATGTTGTTGAGTGACTATGTCTCCATAACTCGATCAGATGAATTGATTTGTCTTCGCCCATCTGTCATGTTGAGTGAATTCTTGAGCGGCTGAATCTCCTCCTTAGGGACCGTGTGGTGGCCGTGTTTGTGCAGGGTCCTGCCTGGCAGTTCAAGGGCTGGCCGTGGCTTTTGCCCGATGGATCGCCTGTCGATATTTTTGCAAAAAGTGAGTCCCGTCTCCATCCAAAATTGCTGGATTCAGTTGCCATAATTCAAATGTTATACAACAACATGGATATGCAGTGAATTATTTATGACCTGCTGGAATTACATCTTAGTACGTCAACATTTTTCAGTTGTTACTCTGAAAACGATATACCTTGTATTGTTGGCAATTTTCAATAATGGTATGATGGTCTGAAAATCTGGATATAGTCCAACTAATTTTGTTTTAGATGTGGGTAAGTGTCTTGTGGAGTTTACTTCCTAATGAATGCCTTAGAAATTGTTTGTTAGACTGGAATGGCTGCCAGAGTATTATTCATTCTTTGTGTCAATAAATTATTCAATGTTGTTTCAAAAGACTGAATGCTTCTGTATTATTCCATTCTTAAAGAAGAAAAACGGTAATCTTAATGTGAGAGTAATGATATGGTGTAGGCTGATTTCAGGTTCTCGCAGTGCATAATACCCGGTTTCCACACCCCTTACCCCACAGTCCGAGCTTTTCACTTGAAGTACGACGAGGCCAAGACCGACCCTAACGTGCAGAAGTGGGACGTGACCGTTCTGGAGCTCAGCCACCACAAACGTCACCTGGACCGGCCTGTGTTCCTGCGCTTCTGGGAAACGCTCGACCGGTCAGTGGCACGTTCGATACAGGACCGCCCGGTTAACAGCTGCCGGGATTAGGGACACGTGTGCAGACGAGATAAGGCTGAGATTCCGATAAGACGGAGCATTTTTATAGGCCTTCTGTGCATGCCTCTGTGTGTACATGTACAGTTGTGTTCAAAATAATAGCAGTGTGTTTAAAAACGTGAGTAAAGCTCAAAATCCTTATAATAGTTTTTATTTTGATGCATTGGGAACACTGCACATTATATCCTAAATCAAAACATGAAGAAAAATGTGTCAATTTTTTTATTACTTTACAGAAAATGAAGAAAAATGTATATTGGGCTTTTCAAAAAAATAGCAGTGTCTGCATTTTTCTTTACAAACTCAAATATTTACTGTATAAACTGAAAAATCTTCAGGATTTAGCATTCCTGTGAATCACTAAACTAATATTTAGTTGTATAACCACGGTTTCTGTGAACTGCTTCACATCTGTCTTGCATGGAATCGATCAACTTCTGGCACCTATGAACAGGTATTTCAGCCCAAGATGATTTGACAACATTCCACAATTCCTCTGCATTTCTTGGTTTTGCCTCAGAAACTTTCTGATGTCACCGCACACGTTTTCAATCGGTCAATGGTCTGGAACCAAGATGCTGCTCGCTTACTGGTGTGTTTGGGGTCGTTGTCTTGTTGAAACACCCATTTCAAGGGCATTTCCTCTTCGGCATAAGGCCTATGACCTCTTCAAGTATTTTGATATAGGCAAACTGATCCATGATCCCTTGTATGCGATAAATAGGCCCGACACCATAGTAAGAGAAACATCCCCATATCATGATGCTTGCACCACCATGCTTCACTGTCTTCAGAGTGTACTGTAGCTTGAATTCAGTGTTTGGTGGTCGTCTGACAAACTGCTTGCGTCCCTTGGACCGAAAAAGAAAAATCTTTCATCAGTCCACAAAATGTTTCTCCATTTCTCTTTAGGCCAGTTGATGTGTTCTTTGGCGAATTGTATCCTCTTCAGCATGTGTCTTTTTTTTAACAGTGGGACTTTGCAGGGGCTTCTTGCCGATAGATTAGCTTCACACAGGTGTCTTCTAATTGTCACAGTACTCACCGGTAACTTCAGACTGTCTTTGATCACCCTGGAGCTGATCATTGGCTGAGTCTTTGCCATTCTGGCTATTCTTCGATCCATTCGGATGGTAGTCTTTCGTTTTTCTTCCACGTCTCTCTGGTTTTGCTTTCCATTTTAAAGCATTGAGATCATTTTAGCCTATTATTTTCTGCACTTCTTTATACGTTTTTCCCTCTCCAATCAACGTTTTAATCAAAGTACGCTGTTCTTTTGAACAATGTCTGGAACAACCCATTTTTCTCAGGTTTTCAGAGAGAAATGCATGCAAACATGTGCTGGCTTCATCCTTAAATAAGGGCCACCTGATTCACACCTGTTTTTTCACAGAATGAATGACCTCACTAATTGAACTCCACACTGCTATTATTTTGAACACGCCTCTTTCAATTAATTATTCAATTACACAGACTCAGGAGCATGTGTATCATGAATGTTGGGTCTGTTGGTTTTCTATGACTCTACTACACCTACTGGTAAATTATTTGCCATGTAGTAATATATTTTCTACCAAAAACAGTGATTGATCTGGTAAGTCATGTTGGACTGCTATTATTTTGAACACAACTGTATGTACTCACGTGTTTTAGTCTGTGCGTTTCCACGTGTGTGTGTGTGTGTGTGTGTGTGTGTGTGTGTGTGTGTGTGTGTGTGTGTACGCGTATGTCCGTGCCCGTGTGTGTGTGTGCATGTGTTAAAATTGCGTGGTAGTAATTTCCCCCTCTGAAGTATCACCGTAAGGAGATGTAGCCAAACTGAGTCGCTCTACAGTAGCTTAACTGCAGTGTCGAAGAACAAAACGGCATGCTTACCTAAATCTTGAATTCTTGATATTCTTTAGGTAAGAGGGCACCAGATGAGGGCTTTCGTATTCCTAAGCTCTAAACCGTGGTCTCTGTCACTAGAAAGGAGGTGTATTTTTTGTAATGCCACCTGCGTTACCGTGTCTGTTGAATTGACTTCCTCTCGTTTCTTCCCACACGTAGGTACATGGTGAAACACAAATCCCACTTGAGGTTCTGAGCCCAGACTGTCGCTTCGCTCCTTCAAGGCTGGATCAAGAAATACAAGGCACCCTCCCGTCCCGTTCCTGTTGGCGGATAGCTTGCGTTTCCAGTCGCCCCCTCCTTCACGCCACCGGAGACCTCCACACCCCAGAACTACACGAGCCAAGAACAGATTCCTTCCATTGGGATTCATCCCGGACGGGAAATTGGCAAAAAAAGAACTAAATTATCTTCTCCCTTCCCGTAGCGGTCTGTTACTGTGGGCACAAGGAGCTGGGCAAGGGTTTTTTTGTTCGTTTTTTTTTTCCCCTCCTGGGTTGGGGTGGTGGGGGGAGTTTAATGTGCTCTCTCTCTCTCTCTCTCTCCACATTATATAGTAAACCAAAACTATATTTTTCAACAGTAGTGTCTTTATGTTCAAATGTTAAAAAATAAAAACAAAAAAAAAAGTTTCATTTCCTTTCCCTAGGTGCTTTTTTGTTTTATGTGGGGGGGGGGGGGAGTTGGGCAAATTATTAATACAAAAAAAGGATCTGTAATGATATTTAAAGTGAGGGGAAAATATGATAACTGCTGAAAGGCAAGAGATAAGCAAGCATTTGTTGCTGTGTATTTTGCCTGTTATCTTCTCAGTTATTTTTATTGCATTATAAATGTGTGATGGTAGCGTGCAACGTTCTAGCCATAAGTATGTCAGACCCCGGTTAAATCATAGCTGTAGAGGAGTAGCATCAATAGCAAAGCAGTAACATGATTGAAACCAAATCTGAGCAAGGGCCAGTGGCGGAGAGCATTTGTGGAGCGTTTGCATGGAATGGAAATTGATTTCTCTTGGAATGCATCAATGGTGGGGGGGTCCCCCATTCTCAGAACGTTCTCCCGTTCACGGAAGAGATCAATTATGAAATATCTTTTTCTCATTTTCAAGAACCGATCAAGTGAACTTTCTGCACTGCTGTGCAAAATTTTTTACGTTTCTGGAAAACTTAAGCAGTTTGTTCTTGGAGACCGACCATTACGACATACAATATGTCATTTTTAGAGGGAACAGGTCATTGGTATAGTTTTGAATATCCAGTGGCAACGGTCTAAACAAAATGATTGTGAAATTCAAATTGAAAAGTGTGTTTTCAGACTAATCTTCAGCTATCCCACAGAGATCTTTACCATCATCTCTCGAAGATTTCACCCACTAGAGGTGCATTCAAACTTTTGGGCAAATGGATCATTTAAGCGCTTGAGTCTATATTGGAGGCTATCGTCCCGGGAATTAAATCCATTAAAGTACATTATCATACTTACTGCTTATGCCATTACTGCTATAAATCTGCAGAAGATTAAAACATCAGTTTTCTTTAAATTTCATCTTGCTCTCTTTCCAGATATAAAATAATGTATTTTTATTTTCTTGTTTATTTTACCGGCCATTCGAATATTTTAGTGGGAAGATGTGGGCTGGTTGGAATTCAATAAACTGAAGCCAATGGCTCCCTGTTGCGAGCTGCAGTGTAATACACCTGCATGTTCCTTTCTGTTCATCGTTCATGTTGTACAGATGCCCCTCCTCCGAATGTCATTAAAATTTGTGCACTGTTACCAGTTGTGCTCCAATTTATTCTGCCTTTTTCCTGAAAAGTTATGGATATGAGGAAATAAAGATTTTCAAGTCAATCAGTTTGTCAATTTAACCTATATGACCATTTCGCCAGCTTTAGAGCTCATCTCACTCTGAGGGACAGTCCTCTCTGTTCTATCATAGCATTGTGTATTCAGGCTCACAGCCTTGTGGTGCAAGAGGCTAACTGTCCTTGTTTCTGATGTTTTCTTCTCCACTGATAGGCATGTCCTGGGGCATGGAGGCCTTGAAAGGCCACAGTTTTGAATTTGAGGACTCATGGTTGTGGCTTGTGTTCCGCAGTGCTTAAAGACACTTACATTTTGGTGTATTTTCACGAAACTCCTCTCTCCACAGCACGGCTATTGTCTCTTATCAGTTGCAAAATCGGTAGCATCGGTGTTCTCCGTAATCTCTAGATGAAGGGGTTTACAGTGCGAGAGTAGAGATTTTCTTATATATCTGAACTGCTTCTTGTGCTTTTTGCAAATGCCTGCTAGGAGAACTTGTTTGCAAATGAGGCCCCTATCTTTCTTTCTCTTTTTTAAGAAACCCTTTCGAACCCAGATCAGACCGGTACTGGCGATAAAGCACGGTTATGCACTGCCCCTCTCAAGCCGGCGACTGCTGACTCATTGAATAAAAATGTGATTTAAAGGGCCTTTTGTGATGGCTGCTGACTCCAGCTTAATATAAAGCTCCAATTTGCACCTCAATTTTCATTACTGCTTCATTCAGCATGCCAAATTGCCCCACAATTTTTAGTGCCATTTTGGGAAATCAGCACTGCCCTGGTCTATGGTTTCTGTCTAGACCAGTGAATTCCACCCCAATGATGCCAGCACCAGAGGAACCACTGGCTTTTTAAGTACCTAGTCTTCAAATTCATGAATTGAATCTTATAATTTAGTATCATCGGTCATGGCTTAAATTCCATGAAAAATCTCAGGTATGTTGTACATTTTGATGACAATCGCTTGTGATTTGCCATCAATGACCATGTCCATCAGGTTTCATAATGAGTGGAGTCACTAGGGAGGTGATCTCTTTAATCAAAATTCCACCTGCTTGATGGCACCTACCTATTAATCCACAGAAAATCTTGTGGTATTTGTGTTGCCACCAAGGTTAATCACAGAATTGGGTTTGTGGTATTCATGGACAGGATCTCAAGGCGCAGCCGAGGTGAGGAGAGTGTCCGGTTTGGTGACCTCAGAATCGCATCTCTTCTTTTTGCGGATGATGTGGTTCTGCTGGCTTCATCGGACCGTGACCTTCAGCACGCACTGGAGCGGTTTGCAGCCGAGTGTGAAGCGGCCGGGATGAGAGTCAGCACCTCCAAGTCCGAGGCCATGGTTCTCTGCCGGAAAACGGTGGATTGCTCCCTCCGGGTTGGGAACTAGTCTTTGCCCCAAGTGAAGGAGTTCAGGTATCTTGGGGTCTTGTTCACGAGTGAGGGTAGAAGGGAGCGTGAGATCGACAGGCGGATCGGTGCAGCGTCAGCAGTAATGCGGGCGTTGCACCGGACCGTTGTGGTGAAGAAGGAGCTGAGCCGGAAGGCGAAGCTCTCGATTTACTGGTCGATCTACGTCCCAACCCTCACCTATGGTCACGAGCTTTGGGTAGTGACCGAAAGAACGGTCGCGTATACAAGCGGCCGAAATGAGCTTCCTCCGTAGGGTGGCCGGGCTCAGCCTTAGAGATAGGGTGAGGAGCTTGGACATCCAATTGCAGTTTAAGTGTTGCAATTAAGTGGCCAATTCTTCACACTGTTGAAGAGAGTGCTGCTCTTGCCCCTGTCCCTGACAAGATCAAGGCCTCTCCTTTCCACATCCTGCCCAAGAAGAGCCTTTGACCCCTATCTTCCGCCTGCAGATGCCTCTCTGCGTCCACCTGCTTTTCACTTTCCACTTTAATTCCCACGGTTTAATGCCTTACTTTATGAAGTAGTTTGATCCATTTTGGGGCATTTGCTTGGTTGGGGAGGTCTGTTGAATTCATGATGAAGGAGAGGAGTTCTGCTTGGTGTGTACGTGTGTGTGCAGTTCTCCAGTGTGGATCCCTTAGCCAAGTGGTTCTCTCTTCTCAATGTTGTGTAGGTGGGTGTTGTAATTTGCTTTAAAAGCCATTTATTTTCCAATTAATTGGGGGGGGGGGGGTGTCATAAGGGTTGTTGTAATTCAATATTGCATGGCAGGCACCACTGGAACTTCATGTTGCTGAAATCACATTTTATAATCCATGGTGAAAGTTAAGACAGACCAAAGTAACCAGTTCTAGCCAACCCAAAATTGATGTTGTTGTTTGAAGAAATAGATTTGTTTTTGCTTCAGTAATTAAAAAATGAGTGAACATGATTATAATAATTCTGCCTAGAACAGGGAAGTACAGCGGATGGATGAAACACCAGAGTTGACCATCTGGTGTGTCTATAGAGCATCTGCCACACCAGCAGTACTGTACCCTTCTCAGGGATGGAAGAGTATCCATACTGCCTGTTTCTAACAGAAAATGAAGATTTAAGTCGAACATTTGCCCTATTACACTGGTATGCTCAGTTAAACATTTTTAGCACAATATGTCCATCGTGAACTAAACATATTGGTGGCTATGGGTACAACAAGTTGGGCTGTGAAACAACATTTGGAATTACTTCGGAATCATTACTCAAAACTTATTACAGAACACAAATAATTAATCCTCCACGGCAGGTAATCACCATAATGGGTCTTAGGTGTTAGATTTTTCAGTAACATCTTCAAATTCTGGTGAAAGGGGAAATGGGCAGAACATTTATTTTCAACTTATTATGATGTATTATTTTATAATCCCTGCTTTGATCACAGACCTTAACTGTTGGAATCGAACTGTCAATGTTAGAACATGGAATATTTTGATTTATATCAGCTATCAAGAATCTGGCACAAGACAGATTAGTGTCATCAGCCAATGCAGCTGTGGGATTGCTTTGAACAGAACAGACCATTGCCAAACTTGTTAGATAACCTTCGTTAAACTTCGTTTTTAGAGTCACCTTACCCAAACTTTCATTCATGCAATGAACTGAACATTTACTTTGCCAAATATGATGGCAGCATGACTCTTTCACAGTGCTGTAGCAGTCACACAGAAAATGATATTAGTTTACTAGATTACTAGCTTGGAGAAAACATGGCACGTACAGTCAGGTCCAGAATTATGGGCACCCTTGATAAATATGCTGAAAAATACTGTCAACTATGAAATAATAGTTATTGACAAACTTTTTTTTGGAATGTGTAAAGTGCTTTATTAATGATTCAATTGAATTACACTTTTCAAATAATTTTTTTTTATTTCCCCCCAAAACAGATTTCACAATTATTGGCACCCTATGTGCAACCACCCCTAGCAAAGATAGACAACACATTTGAAGGGATTTTTTACCATTTCTCCAGGCAGAACATTTCAAGATCATTGATATCCTTGGTTTTGTGCTCATAGACTGCCGTCTTCAAGTTCTGACCACAGGCTTTTGATGGATTTAAGTCTTGAGACAGAGATGGCCACTGCAGAACATGGATGTGGTTTTCACGTATCCATTTCTGTGTGGGTTCTGATGTAGGTCTGGAGTCATTGTCCTGCTGGACAATTCACCTACGATAAAGTCTCAGCTTCCTAGCTGAGATTTCCTGATATATTCTTACATTTAACATAACATTTTAGTCATTTATCAGATGCGTTTAAACCAAAGCTTACAAGTGCATAAGTTCATAAGTGAAAAGCATGAAATCCTCAAATCCATAAATAGCAAAACACATGTAAAAAAATGTGCACCCCACATGTGTAAGAGCAAGTTTTTTATTTTTATATTAGGTACACAAGAGGGATATTGGGGGGAGTAAATCAGGAGGGATTCAGCTGTTATGACAATGGTCGGCAGGTGAGTAGTGGTAGGCTACTGAGGAACCAGAACAGAGAACAGGCCTGAACTTGCAGCTTGACCACCTGGTGCTCATAATGAGGGGACCACAAGGCAGAGCTGGCAGACCAGTGTGGTTTTGCTGGGGTGTAGGGAGCAATTAGAGTCTGGATTTACTGTCCCCTTAGTCGCCTGGAAGTCATTATGCCATTGATCTTTAATAGTTCCACAGGATCACTGGCAGCAAAACATCTCCCCAACATCAATGACCCACCTCCATATTTGACAATGTTTATGAGGTGGTTCTCCTTGTATGCATTCCTTGTGTGTATGGCCAAAAAGTATAGGCAGTGCCTATCCTGTGAAAACCACTTATTTCATTTTCTGAAATAAAATAAACATTTAATAAACATCTATGTGTGTATATTTAGTGCTTTTTATGTTCTGTCTCTGCATTTTTGCAATGGTTTTAAGGTTGTAATGCTGCTTCATATATGAAGAGAATGGCAGAGGAGAGGCAGCCCCTGTCTCTGCTTTTCTCCCAATTCAATCCTAAAAGCTCTCATGCATGTGCCTTTTGATTAATACACAGTGAAGGTCAAAAGGCAGACCTGCCTTTAAGCGTATATGTGTCTATATTGCAGAAAATGCAACTGCACATTTATGTACAAAGAGATTTTGCTTGTCTGTTACCTCATTGTGAAGCAGGAAGTGACGGAATGACACCATAGTTCCTTTTAATTCAAATGAAAACAACTTAACTGTATGATTTTATATACAATATTTTTTTTGGGTGCCAATAACTTTGACACCAATGGTTTTCAGAAAGAAATGAGATTACTAATATTTAAACATGAGAGTAAATGTAAAAGTATATATTTTTCCCGTATGTATGAATATAACATCGATTATTATCTGTGTTGTTTATTATATGCAGCATTTTTTCTTCATTTTCATCAAGGGTGCCAATAATTATGGAGCTGTATATACTGTCAAATATTACTGCTATATTATAACTGCACAGCAAGCTAGCCAGTGCCCAGTGGTGAGCCAAGCAGTCCTGTGCCACAATAGCAAATTAAAAAAAAACTGTTAAAATCACAAAATGTGTGAATTGACATTATAGCCAAATTCAGTTCTGTACCATTAACACGTTGGACATAATTCATGTGTTAGCTAGAAGCTGACCAGACACGGAAATACCAAATACCAAAAACTGCAAGTATTTCATTATAATCCTAAAGCAAATTGTAATCTGAGTGATGGTCACCATGGATGGATTGGGCACAAAATATATGGGGTGGGTGCTTGAAACGATAAACTGCCCGTGCCAGTCCAATCTCGTTTTTGAAGCACTGTTTGAGATCAATTATCTGGAAACTTATTGTTTGTGCAAACACCCCAGGCAAACTAAACATATTTAGTAATTTAGCCAAACTTCTATATCCTAACATGTGAATTGAGATTTTAGGATTTGAATAAATTCAGGCAATCAGAGCCTGAGTTTTCAGATAGGCTTTGAATGAATAAATAACATTTTCTGTTTGCAGTTTTGCTGATAACTTTTCAGATACTGAAAAATACTCTCACTGAGCACTTAACTAGGTAGACCTGTGCACCAGCTTGTTAATGCAAATATTTAATCCGCCAATCATGTGGCAGCAACTAAATGCATTAGAGGATGCAGATGTGGTCAAGGTTCAGCTGTTTTTCAGACAAAATGGTGAAGTAATGGCCATGGAATGGTTGTTGGTGCCAGACAGGGTGGTTTGAGTTGAGCAACAGTTCTGTGAGCAGGGATGCGTTGTTAATGAGAGAGGTCAGAGCAGAAGGCCCGGACTGGTCGAAGGTGACAGTAAAGCAATTTGTGATAACAGTGATATGCAGAAGAGCATTTCTGAACACACGTGTCAAATATCTAAGTGCATAGGCCATAGGTCTAATAAATAATAAAGTGTTCTCTGAGTGTATAATATTAAGGATATTGGATTTATCTCTATGTGTGAACATCTCACAGGCGAAGTTGCACTGAATTAATTTTGTTAGTAAAACTATGAAAAAGCCTGGGACATTTGTTATAAGCTAGATTGTTGGGTGAATTATACAACACATTTCTCAAGTGATGGACAGCCTCCAGTGCTTTTTAACTAAACAATTTGCTCGACAAAGTACAATAAGTTTGCAACTCTGCTTCGGCTAGAAGCAGAGACACCCGTAATTCCCTTTTATAATTTACTGAAGCAAAACTTTTAGAGCTTGCAAAATTGAAATAACTATTGAAGGGTGGAATCATAGACAGTATTTTCGAGAGAGAGAAGTGGGACAGAAGAGAGTGGAGGAGAGAGACGGAAAGAGCAGTGCATTGAAAAAGAGTGATTGAAAATGAAAAAGAGAGTGGGAGAAGAAATACACTATGAGAGTGGGGAGTAAACAGACATTGGCTAGCCATTGCATTACAATGTTAGGAGCATTACATTACAGGAGCATTGCCATTATACATAAATAAAATTATGTACAATTTGTACACTGTTTCAAGCCACTGTTCATTGATGCCGTTTTCTGTATCATAATTGGTTGGACAGGCCCCTCATTTGTCAACTGTCCAGATTTTCTACAGGCAGTTTCAGTTTTCCTTATGTTGAAATAGAAATGTATAATGAAATATATTCTGCAGAAAGTATAAACTCATTAAAATTCTCAGAGCACGTCGGTTTGAATGGTATCTTGCATAATTTGTGGCATGGTTTATTTAAGTTACCTCCTGCCTGGCTGGCCTATGTCTGGGTGGTTTTAGGCGAATAGTGATCGAGATCAGACATGTGACCTCCTGGAGAGCCTTCTGCATGGTGGTCAGTGCCTCCAAAGTCCTATCTTGATTGCTTAGTTAGCCCAATCAACCTCACAGTTTGACATTTGTCATATTTTCCCTTTGAATAAATTGCAGCCACCGGCTGGGTTTATGCCTTTTCACCCTAGAATTTAAATCCTGGGTATTTCAGAAAAAAGACACCAGGTGGAATTTAAATGCGCCTCCCTGATTAATCCAGCCGGCTCATGCTAAAATCTGTACAGTAAGTCTGCCTGTGCTTGGATTTTTTTGTTCATAGAATCCAACATTTCTTCAGATTATTCAATGTCTAAATGTGTGATAGTACTGAGTAGGCTTTGTGTGTGTGTGTGTGTGTGTGTGTGTATGTGTGTGCATGTTTGCATGTGTGTATTAGATTTACAAAATGACAAACACGTTCAAACTATTGTTTGAATTTATTTATTTTGCATTTATTTTTGCCGACTAATATTTGCCCAATGGAAGAGAATAAAAATAAAAGAAGGCTCCCTCTCTGCAGGGCAAAGGGGGGGGGGGGGGGGGCACACAATCCCAGGTGTAGTCAATGGTGTTTAGCTTTTTTAGGGGGAGGTGGGGAGTTGGGTTAAGTAACTATTCCCGGAAAACGCAGGCAAGACCTCTTGTTTACGCTTCAGGCCTTTCAGATGGCTCTGGGGTATTGATCTTTTTGCATGTACCCTGAATGCGAGGCACTCCGCGCCTCGGTTGCCTGGTTACAGGGACGAAGCTTTGTTGCTCTGGCCATGCGGTCTTCAGAAGCGGCGGGTTTTTCGCAGCATGTTGTACACAGCAGTGGACGGGGTCTGGAGCACATCCATTAACCTTCTCCCTGGTGAACAGTTTGATCTCCACCACCAAGCCTGTCCTTTTCATGGTGAAATGAGTCATCGATAATGCATCACTAATGAAAACGTGTGTAATTGGACATTGTTTGTACGGAAGATACAACTGTTCAGAGCAGCTTGGATGTACTGTATAAACATTATTTGTTCTTACAGTCATTTTCACCGAAGCAGAATGGGTCACACCTTACTCAAGGGGCTGCAGATTAAGTGCACTGGCCTGGCTTTGAACCCATAACCTCCTGGCAACTCTACACTACACACAGCTGCCTGCACATAATATGACCTGCAGTGCAAAGATAAATATTGCAGCTGAAGGTATAGATTTGTTTCATGGCTATTTTTCACAATTCAGTTGTGTACTGCTGGGGTTCCCAAATTGGGTTCCAGTCCAGAGACCCCTAATGGTCCACAAAAATATTATTTTAGTTTTCTTTTTAGATCATTTAGATAGATACTAATTTCATAAATGATATACCGTATGTTCTATTAAGACATTACACACATTACAGACATTTAATTTTGATTAACAATTAATTAACAATTAAATATCAGTACAGTTTTTGTACTTGAATGTAATGAACAAAGAGTCTCTTTCACAAGGGAAAGTATAAATTGAATTGTCCGATGGCAGAAGCACTCCTTGAAGACAATCTATGGCAAAAGCTTCATCATGCATTAGCACCATTTTGAGTATTTTTCAGAGAAGATTGCAGTGTAGCATGGATGGTAAGAGAACTATGTATTTTAACCATCAGATCCCTGGTGGGCACTGCTATTTTACCTCTGAGTGTGGTACTCGAATCGCTTCGGTAAAACATCCAGCTCTATAAATGGTTAGCATATAAAATGTTAAGTTGTATTACTCAATTTCCTAAGCCAATAATCATGCTTCAGACACCATGATCTACAGTGTCTGTCTAATACTGACATAAAATAATCAAAATGAGAGCCATATCCTGCAGGTATTCCCTGACCAGTTGTGCTCTGAGCTTTAGAATCGGGTTTATGAAATAATACCAGGGTAGAGCAATGCAATTGTATGTACATACATTGCACATCTATTTTATTTGTTATTATTATATCTTTCCCACGCACAAAGACTGCACTAGATCATTCTGATTATTTCTGTAATGTTCATACATTCCATCTTTTAGTAGTTATAAATATTTAGATTATGATTAATAAGGCCATCTGGCCATCAACCCTTATTCAGGATATCTTATGTCTTCTTTAAAATGTGATTTATCTAAATAATATCTGTATATACAACTATCTATCATGAGAAATGGATGGATAGTGTGGGAACAAATATCAAATGTAATATTAGTTTTTTCTCATGCTTTCATGAGTATCTATTGTGAAAACAGAGAAAATTGTTTTCTATTTACTCAATAATCATGGAAAATACAGTACCTACAACAGCTGTCCATTATTCTGTATAATGCCATGTAAATCTGTCTCTTGATGCTAGACTAGAGATTATAACTATACTAATTATAGTTAGACACGCTCAGAAATGCATCAGTAGTTTCAGAAAACAGCATTCCAAGTGTGCAGTACTGAAATGAGAAAGCAGTCTGTAGACCTCTCTAAAGTGCGCTCAGAGGGTTAAAACTCTCTGGGCCCATATTAATGGAAGGGTTCTACGCTGGCGCTAAAGATAGCTGCTAATTTATGTTAAAAAGCAAATTCTAGCCAGAGATTGTGCTAACAAGAAATTACTTCTTGATTGATTTAATTACCCAGGAAACAAGCTCAAACAGGTGTGTTTGTGTGATTACAGGATGCAGACGGGTAATATTATTAGCAGGGGCTCCCCCACCTCTCACCACTAGTTGATTTGAGTGATTATATACTGTATGGCAGGCCCCATTTCACTGTTCACATTTGATTGAGATAGTTGGATTGGAAGCAATTTCTCAATCAAAAATACAGTAGGTAAGTTAGCCACAGATGTTCATAAATAAATCTGCTTTGATAATAGTATGTGCAATTAGTGTTAAAAACATCCAGTGTTTTGCAGTATACTCTATACAAAAATAAAGTGAAAGTGGAGGAAATTTTTTCTTCAAGGATCAAACTTCCCAAATGTACCCTGAAAGTACAATAATGATCTATTTGGATACAAATGAGTATATACTTATTTGTACCCAAATGTTTTTTCCAGGCAAAAAGGTACAAATGAGCACTTTTTGTACGTTTATTTCTGACATGGTACATGATACCGAAAATGTAGGTCGTTGTGACCCAGACTGAATTCCCAAATGCCGTTCTTGTAACTTAGGAAACATTTCAAATATCTTGCTAAAAATAATAACTTCCTTGCAAAACAGCATAGCACTCCTAATGTGCCATACGTTTCTTTTCCACGCCGTCTGTGACCCTCAGATTTAGATTTCAAGTTCAATCCTGTCCCTTTCAAGAAAAAATGAATCGCCGATAATGCATTGCTAATGAAAATGTAATGTATGTAATTCACATCATTTGCCTGGGGGTTGCATCCATCTGGAGCAATTTCAGTTTTAAAATTATTATTTTTTAAAGCAGTTTTACTGAAGCAGAATAGGTCAAGTGCCTTCCTCAGGGCAATACAAACTCAGTACACTGACGAGGATTTGAACTTCCTGTCCGCAACTCTTAGCAAGTTCAACTCTTAGCAATACTGTTCAGGTCTGTCCATAGGCCACCTCACCCAGTCACTGCTGTATTTCAGAGAGATTTTTGAGACCAAAAGATCAATGATGTTTCTGTAGTGATTCCCAGAGAAAATAGCATTTGTAAGAAAAGGGCAACAACAAAGTTATGAAGGCAAAATACCAATTATTTTCCACAGCGTCAAACAGAATTAAGGAATGGGTTGTCATGCACTGACCCTCAGCAGTTGAACAGAACTTTTTTTTTTTCTTGATTTCAAATTTTTGCTAATGGGATGCTGTTGACAGCACACAGTAATATTGGACCCAATAATCATTTCAGTTTACCGAAACATGCTTTGTACTTTTTGTGCTAGACCTTCCTAATAGAGCTTCTCCATGCATTCAAAACCAATTAATTTTTTTTTATGCCATCTCCTGATGTCCCAAACCTTTTTTTAGAGGGGGCAAGTGTGAGTGGATTTTGAATGGGAAAATTAGTCTCCCATTAATTCTTATTATTCACTTAATAACCTAATTTGAAATCATTATTGCCGAACCGTATTTGTATTGTTGGCAGTAAAATGGTGCACAACGTGGGGCTGAGACCTAGAGCAGAAAATGGGAGCCACGTGGGGTAACATCAAGCTGGCTATCGGGGTATAATTGCTGAGCTCGGGACAAGCAGACTTCTTTGATCCATTGAAGACAGCAAATGACTGCACCAGAAAAGCTTTTTTGCTAAAGGAGCTGATTACAAGATGACCTGAGCTTACTTTGAAAATACTTGGCAAGGCTAGCTAGAGTGGCCATTAGGTGAAAAACCAATGGATAAAACAAAACATGGAAACAACATTGCATATTATACAGATACAAGCGTGTGCCAACTTCCGTTATTAGCACAAATAAATTGCTGTTAATGGCATTGGTTAGTGGTAACTCAAAACAGGCTAAGGTAAATGTATTATTTGCTGCTTGATTCAGCACAGAATTTGATATGTATGCCAAATGTTTCTTGGTATCGTTTCCATGGTGAAAATTGTGATTTTCCCATTGGCTAAAAGGCTCTTGTTGTTTATGAAAAAGGCAAGCAAAACACAGAAGTGGAGTAGGGCAAATCATAGAAGCAAGACTTAATATACCTATATAATAAGCTATATAGTTAAACTATGTAGTTTTTACGATTGTGGTTGTTTTAAAGGGCTTAAAGTCCCATCATTCCTAGAATACACTTCCTCACTTGATCACTCATATATTTTATCCGTCAGTTTTTACAAATGCAATTTACTTTTTTATTTCATGCACAAATATCAAGCAGAACTTCCTATCACACATTGTTTGTGTGAAAGGTAGTCCATTAAGCTGAAATGCTCCACTAAAGTTGCAATCTATTTGAGTCACTCTGGTCAGGGCTATAAAAGCAATTGAGTAAATAGTATAATGCACAATGCTCCTATGGTGCCCTCAAAAAGTATGGGAACAGTAGAGTAAAATGTATTATTTTTACAAAATACTTAAGGGATTTGGATTTGAGATTTAAAAAATTGAGAATATGACCTAAAAGTACAGTCAATCTGCTTTTAAATGCGTATATATTTTCCATTTTACAGAAAGCTGTTTTTTGTGTGTGTGTGTGTGTCGTCCCCCATTTTCAGCTGTGCAAAAGTAAATTAACAGATTAATTTAAAAGTAAATGGCAGGGGGAAAAAGAGAAATAGTAAATAAAAGCAATGAAGTCTAATCTACGGCCTATTTACATCACCAATGGTTTGGTGCCTTCTTTGGATATGCCTTTCCAGAGTTTCTGTATTCAGGCTCCTCTCCAACAAGTGAAAGCATGCTCTGTTGGATTTAAATCAAGTAACAGACTTGGCCATAATTTGGCCAGAATGTCTTTGTACACAACCATACAAAATCTGCGCACGCTTCCAAATCCATTCGACTGCTGGCATCCTCCATTAAATCATCAATAAAGATGAGTGAGCCTGTTCCAGAAGCAGCCATACATGCCCAGGCCATGACACTGCCTCCCCCATATTTCACAGATGAGGGGGATGCATTGGATAAAGGGCTCTTCCATCCGTATGTCTCCATACATTCGGTTTTCTGTTGTTCTGGTAAAGGTACTGTATATTTGTCATCATCTGTCCGTAAAACTTTGTTCCAGAACTGTTCTGGCTTTGCTCTGATTTTTTTTGGGCAAATTCGAATCTGGCCTTTTGATTCTTGCTGCCGATGAGAGGTTTACTCCTCACAGTGTAGCCTCTATAATTCTGCTCTCAAAGTGTTCTGTGTACAGTGGCTTGGGAGATTTTTGACCTTTTTTCAGATTTTTCTTTACTGCTCTTAGGATCCGTCCATCAACTGCAGTTGTCTTGCTTGACCGACCTTAGTTCTGAGTCCACCAGTGGTTTCTTTTTTTTTTAGAGACTTTCCAAACTGCTGTGCCTGATATAACCAGTTTCTGTACTGTCCTTGTTAATAAATTCTTCTGTGGTCTGAGCATACAGATAGTTGTTTTTCAACCATAGTTTTTCATATTTGACTCTCCAATCTCCACCAATGAAAACTAAAGCTAAAACCAAGTCTTGACACTCACTGCTTTTTTTCAGTTTGTATAAACAACCCATGCAAAAGGAAACGCCTGAGCAACGCTTAACACCTCTCAGTCATCCGTTAACATACATTTGCACTGCTGAAAATTGGGTACAGCTGTTTCTGTAAAATGGCAAAACATGTATTCATGTAAATACCATGAAATAAAAGCTGTTTATGTGTACTTTTGATCTCTAATCCAAATGTCTTGAGTACATAGCAAAAACAATACAATTCACTGTACCATTCCCCTACTTTTGATTATGGATTATTATCATGGATTTTCCATTCTACAAAACTGAAAAGTATCTGCACTCGCAAGCAATGACTACAGGAGCCAATAAGCTGTCAATGCTGACCCCAAGAGCACCTAGGCACCACTGTGAGGATGTCAGCGTAGGCTGCGGCAGGGAGGAACCATTTTCTAAAAGAGTTTTTAAATATTAATGGTCACAGCAAGGCCTCCGCCCATATTTTATGGCTCCGGCCCTTGATTTAGGGTTCCAAATTAATGGAGTTTGTTGGCGAGACCCCACTTCATACTAAGACAACTTGCACTTTAAAAGGAACAGAAAATCCATACCAAGGAGCCCTCAGGAGATTATTTCTCCAGCCTTTAATTGGCCAGCAGAGACGTGCCCTTTATGGCTGAGATGAAGTGACATCCAACCACCACTATATTCCGCTGCAATAAGTTGGAGACTGATTTTTAAAAATTATTTATTTATTTATGTTCTTTTTTTAACCCCTTCATTCTCATTGGCCTGATTTATTTGCCTTCATTCAGGTTTTTTTTTCTTTCATATAGAGGATATATCATTTAAAATTGTTGAGACTCATGGTCTATCTCTATAAGATTTTTACGATGCCAGTGTTTTAGAGACAACAGTTCCTTATTTTGTAACGTGATTTGGCAAAACAATCTTGGGAGGTCTTCAGCTTCTATGCATTTTGGAAATCAACAAATGACACAAATCATGGTAAAGTCAGTATCCTTATCACGGCAAGGATCCACCGAACACAATCCAAAGTGGTTTTTAGTCCCAGAAATGCACAAACTTAAGAACTTAAGAAGCATATATAGAATGTGCACTCGCCGGAAGTATTGTATACATAGGTTTGTTATTATCTCCAGTTTGAACAGACAAGAGGAGCTCTCCTACAAGGTTCTCTGACCAGTACAGGGCAAGCCGTCCATCAGTATAGCTAATGGCATCCATTGTTCACAAGCAACTATTGTATAACCTCTGCTCATCCAGTGGCAAGCCATTATATTGACTGTGAACCACTTTAGCCAATTAAATGACATTTCAAATGGTGTATATGTTCTGTTGCACTTTTTTCAGAGAGAAACTGAGACCGTTGTGCCTCGTCAAAAATATTTAGCAATGCCTAAATCTAAACAGAAGACTTTGCATTTGGAGGCCTTTGGGGGCATGGGCAAAGCTAATTTCAGCACACATCTTATAATGAGCGTATTACTGTGTACAATATTTTGTATTTATCTAAAGACCCATAATATAATTTGGTTTGTAAGTAGTGTCATTTTAGAGTCTCCAAATAGCATCTGACCTCCAAATAGCTCAGACAAAATACAAATTTCTGGCGGTATTGTCATCAAACCAGGATTTGTCCGGCACTGTGGCTGTGAGATTCTGTTTCTAAGCATCTGAATTCACTTGAAAAAAACTATTTTAGGTGAGAAAAAATATATACACTGTGGACTTCCATTACTTGTATACCTAGTGAAAAGGATATTACCATTTTATTTAGTAATTTTCCGGCTTGTGTTAACAAAGGAGCACTACGGAAGGGGTTAACATTGATTTCTAAAGTCAGATTCGTCCTCCTCATCTGCAAGGGATCACACTTAGAAGACAACATGGATAATTGACAACAGCCTCTCCCTGCTTCTTTTCTATCTTCTCCTTTTTAGTTCTTAATTAGTTTCTAGGCAGGCACTATTCAGGGCAATCTCTTTCTCTGTTTTGTTATATACTTTATAGTAGCCTTGTGTTTATCCCTCTTTAGCCTTTTCAGAATGAGTTGAGATAAAATCTCTAAAATGTCACATATAGTAACAAATGTCATTAAGTTCATTCATCAAATTATTTGTGTCCATTACACAGTGATTACCTACAAAAGTAGCTGGAGCTGGCATATTGTAGACCATATATGTTTGCCAATCCTTTAGGTTCCAGAGTTAATTAAATCTACGATATGCCACATTACTTACAGTAGCTCTGACCAGGAACCTCACCCCTGACCCTTGGATTGTAAGGGGGGTAAAAATAAATAAATAGGATAATAAAGGGTGCAAAAAGGAACAGTATTTATAACAGTCTGCCCCAATCCACGGAAATCAGTTGTTTTTTTTCTAAAAATGGTTGACAGCAATTTTTCAAATGAAAATGGAAGTGATTATGGGACTGTCGCATCCAAGTAGACTCCTGTTGTGAGGCAATCATCTGAAGTACTGGTAGGCCATCCCGGGGGAGTGCAAAAACAGAGCAAAAGAGCCTTACGTAGGGGGAAAGTGAGGTAGCAAAAATACATGTTCCAGACTGGATGGAGGAGAGGAAAGGGAGAGGCAGATGAGACTTGAGATGAGGGATGAACACAGCTATAAAATGAATTAAATATGACCGGGGCCTAAATAAGGCAGCTAATAACCTGGTGGCGGACTCCGTAGCATTACTGTAATCCTCCTTGTTTAATTTATCACAGGCTGACAACTTCTCCGGCTCCTTGTGTCATGTAATGTTCTTCCGCATAACGGAGCAGGGCCTGGCGCGGTTACGCTGAGAGGAGGCTGAGCGGTGTTTTCCGTACCTCATTACGAAAGAGATAATGTGTGGGTCCAGTAATTCAGTATGGAATTGCACTGGAAGAAATAATTTAATAATGTAATAATAATACATCTCCAAGGATGAGATCCACCATAGAAGCAACTGCCAAAATAAAGGAAACACCAACCTCTGTACATTTCTCAACGGCATGTTCTTGATATGGAACTGCCTGCTCATTGGTTGTTCACCTTGCATTGCTTACCATTGCATGGGCATCACAGTTAAGGAATATATACTTTTGACCATAGTTGATCTCTTGTTGATAATATCGCCTGCACATATTATAATGTAATCATGGATGATGGATTGTAATGAGATATAATCTAAATATAATCATGGATTATTCTGTATTTATTCCCTTTCATGTGACAGAAAATATACAGATTTATTGTATGTGTGTGTCTTAGAGTGGATATTATCACAGGAATGCATTATCTTTCTTTTAAATGGTCATAAGAGCAAAGTGAGCATTCATTTGAACATCACACACGTTTACGTGGCTGGACTTTCTGTTTAGGGAAGAAGGGAAGATGGATGTAATGAAATGTGTAGGACGAGTGACGGGCACACGTGCCGGACCGTGAACCATAAAGACATTTCCGGAGAGTATTAATTCGAAATCCTCCTTCACTTAGGAAAAAACATGTCCCCTGTGCCGATACACCGGTCTGGCTGTTCAGATGAGGTGACCTCCAACGTGACTTCACAGCAGTCACGTTGTGATCAGTTCAGTCAACATTATTATCAAAGCAGACTGGGCAAAGCTTGAATGCTATATCTGGCCCCAAACAAATATTCTGAATTAGGATCAGCACTAGGGCAGCGGTTAAGAACGGGCATGTTCTGGAAAGACATTTTGGTTTATTGAGCGCATGGATTTACCTGATCCCATCAGTCAGTTTATGTAATTTAATGCTGCCCAGGCTTTTCTCAAAAGAATTTCCATGATTAGACAGGCTGACACAAATCAACCCGCCCTGTCAAAGGGGAATTTTGCACGTTTGATTGCCTGTCCTGGTGGAAATAAAGGTGCTCCTGGTTAGGGGCTGGAGTTCCAGACATTTTTTATTCCTTTGTTAGATTACATGATGAATAGAAAATCAATTTGAGAGAGAACACTGCCTGAAATTTGACGTCATGCCTCGCCTCGCGGATTAGTGGTTCGGAAATATCAACCTTGAGCTGAAGGTATTAAGGTTTATCTGTCCATGTCATCTCGCCCTCACGTGACGTGTATCAGGACCATCCCAAATTCATGGAAAAACCGACATTGTTGTATGGCACTGTCAAAAGAGATCCTTTCTGATGACTGTTGGGAGACATTCATTATGCTCATTTTTCTTTTTGTCTTATCTTTCAGCAACTCAAAAGTCCAAGGCTTTGCCTTTGAAGAAAAGTTCTTTCAAAAGAGAAAAGCCATCCTACTTTTAAGTTTAATGAACATGCCATTTTTTTATCTCTTCCTATTTGCCCAGAAGTGAGAATGATACCACAAACTACAGCATTATGAATGCATCCTGGCACATAGACTAATTCAAGGAACCAATCAGCAAAGTAGCTTTTAGCAGTTTGTAGTTATTTGAAAGGAAAAAGAAATGAGCATAATCAGTTTCAAATGTAATTCTGGTAGGAATACAGCGGGGTTGAGAGAATGTAATGATTTCCTGAGACAAAGTTTATCTGATTTTGCCCGGAACTACAAATGCATTTTTTTAATCAGTGATTTTTTTTTGGTTTTTATATCTAAATGCAATTGTTTCTCTTAGCAGATAGCAAGTGTTGGCACTTGCACAATATCACATTTGTGTTTAAGAAGAAGGAAACTTTTTTTTTACAGTACAATCATATTAGCCTTTTAGCAAATTCAGTCAAATGAAATGCCTGCCAAATGTTATTAATTTGTCAATAATAATGAAATCCTGCTTTTTAAAGGTGGATAGATCAAATAGATAATTTATTTTAGAGCTGTCTGGAGGATGGCCCTTTCCAACAAAGTTCTGTCTGTGTTCATAATAATATAATGATACACGGACAGCGAATGCAAATCTCTGACACTGTTCCACCCCCTCTGGGTTAATTTGCAAACGTTCTTATTAAACGGATGCAACAGAGTGCAGAATAATGTTTGTAACTTTGTAATGGGGAACATTTACACAATGAAATTGACGCCATAACGATAATGCCAATATCAGGATTGAGCCTTCAAACCCCTATCCTGCTGTACCCATGTGAAATTACTGTACTCATGTGAGACCTTATTTGTGAACAAAGGCTAGATTGGCCAATGATAAACAATGGATGGTTCTATACATTTCCCCATCTTTAAATTGATTAGCCCTGTTTTTTCAATGGGGGTTTTATGAAGGAAGTGGAGGTCTCTAGAGGTGGTGGATATTGTAGTTTAGGGCATGACCAGGCAATACTGACTGCATTTCAGTGGGTACAATTGTAATTTGCAATCACAGTCCTGGTTATTACAAGACATGTATGTTACCTTTCTAATACAGGGCAAGAGGACGTTTTTAAGAGAAGCTGAAAATAAATAAATTACATGCTGATGTTACCCACATAACTCATGTAAAATCAAAACATATTTTATTGGAGACTGTCCCCTGGTTACACCATCCAAAATTATGACTCCAGCAGTATGAACAATCTTTCATGCACTTGATTGAATTATCCCACTTCAGTTCTCGCTATTGTCTCTGTTCCTATGCCCAGCATACAAGTGCATGAATTTCTGACATGTCCACAATGAAATTACAGTATCTGGCCCTTCCAGCAATCAAGTTAAACTCCTGGCAAGTTATGGGATACACAAATAGACAGCATATTAATACACTCTGGATGTTGTGGAATGACCCTTTACAAATCAGATTTGGCAGCAGGTGGTGAAGTGGTCAAGGTTAAAATTCTTAGCAGGAGCGGGAGTGGAATCTCTTTAACCATGAAGCAGAGCACTTTTACTGACGTACTGTGGCACGTATCAAACTGCATAAATATATAATGTGTTTAAAATAAATTAATAATTGTATACTATGAAAGTAAATAAATAATGTAAATGTTTGTGAACTTACAATATGGTGCTGTAAGAATTAAAAGGCTGGAAGAAGGGCTCTGCTATTCGACCCTTACACAAGATGACACACTTTAATAGCCAGAGTATGAGATAGTATCCAGATGTTTCAACAATGAAAACAAGTGAGCCAGTGTTTCAGTTGCAGCTGTGCATGCCAAAGTCATAATACTACTTCCACCATTTCACAGATTAGGGGTAGGGCATTTGGGTCACGAGTTCATTTCTTTCTCCAGATTTTCTTCTTTCCGAGGCAAAACTGTGAAGATCTTCGCTGTACATATTTTAACAAACTCAAACCTTGCCATTCTGTTCTTAGTGCTTATCAGTGGTTTGCATCTTGCGGTGAACCGTCTGAGATTATGCTGGTGTAGTCTTCTCTGTGTGGCAGTCTTGGACACATCCTGAAGAGTGTTCTTGGTTTGTTCTTTGACAGTTTTTTTTTCACAATTGAGCGTATTCTTTGGTCATCCACTAAAGTGTTCTATCAGGTCGTTTGTTATGGCTGAGCTCTCCACTGCGTTCTTGCTTCCGAACAATATATCAAATAGTTGATTTTGACAATGTTTTGGCTGTCTCTGTTGAATTTATTCTCACATTCAGCCTCATGACAACCTGATTTACTGGCATTCACACTTAATTGGTCCTCATGTTGAAAGAGAACAGCAACTGACTCCAAATGCTAATTCCACATTTAGAATCAACCTTTTATGCAAATGAACTAATGATGCAAAGACATACAGCTGTCCAAGAAACAGCTGAGCAGCCAATTGTCCGATTACTTTTGCTCCCCTTAAATGGGGGTGACTATGTATAAAGATGGGATTCCTACATGGATCACCAAATATGAATGTACAGTATATACCCTCAAAAAACATTACAAATACAAATAACAAACGTTATTTTTCAATTCATGCTGTACAATGGAAAATTGGGACTAGTTATTATTTCAGCAAGTTAGTCTTCACTTTGTTTGTTTGCAAAAATAAACCATCAGAAAAATATGCAATTTTTCACAATTATTTGAAGACTAATTTATTTGTAAAACATCCATAATCTCTTCGGTCTCTACCTTTTCAGTCCAGGTGTCACCACTCTTATTTAATAAAACAGATTCCATTTGGGTTCGTGTAATTAGATTATTTTTTAATTCTTTGAGATTCTTTCTACTGTTCATTTTAGAATGGGAATAGGTATTGAATGTTGCATCAATACAACATCGATGTGATTGGAATTTCAGACTGATTGATTTTTAATGAATTATCAAATTACTACCTTATTTTAGGAATAACTATAATTAATTGATTAGCATAGAAGAATTATTATAATTGAATCATGGATTATGGATTATATTTGGACATAATCATGGATTATATTTATTCCCTTTCTTGCGACAGAGAATATACATATTTTTGTGTGTGTGTTTTAGAGTGGACATTATCTCAGGGATGTATTCTCTTTCTTTTAAATGATCATAAGAGCATATGGGAAATTACTGTGGAATAAGGCTTGCTTTTATCATATCTCCTGTCTTAAATCATGATTTGCAGAGTAGGCTTTGTTGGCTCTTCTAAACATGCAGCAATTTTCTGGGTGCACTCTGAAATAACATCTGCTTGTTAATGCCTCGCGACAAAAACCATCCATTCTATTCAGCTAATTAGACTACCTTTTGACATACTCTAACAATAAACCTGAAAGGTTCCTTTATAATAAAAAAATATCCTGAGAACAAAATTATACCTCAGTGGTTCACAGTAGTAATAACATAGACCCTTTCCATTGCTCTATTTTCTCTATATAGTCTACTTTTAATCAATTCCACACTTTTTATTCTCTATTTATGTCTTTTTTAGTTAGTACATTGATTTAAGAATTGTAAAAGATTTGTGTGCACTTCATTGATGTACTTCCTTGAGTCCATAACTATTTTTCTTACACTACAAACTAGAGCTATTGTACAGTCGGTAAACATGACACTATCATATAGCTTGCTAGCTTGTTAGCTTGTAACAAATATTAGCCAGCTAACTAGAGATGGCTAGCTGTTTGCTGATACCTCCATCCATACAATTGGAGATGTGGCCACAGCACACAGTAAACTCGAGGATAATTTGGTTATTTTTCTTCCATCTTGCAGTGTGGGCTCTGTAGTTCTATTTGCATAGTCTTCTGCGGACAGTAGTCACTGGAACATCCACAACTACCTCCTGAAGAATGTTTCTGATCTGAAAGACAGGTGTTTGTGGATTTTTTCTTCATTATGGTGAGAATTCTTCAGTCATTAACTGAAGAGCTCTTCTGTGGTCTACCAGGCCCTCTGCGATTACTCAGCTCACCAGGGCTCTCTTTCTTTTTAATGATGTTTCAAGCAATTGATTTTGGTAAGTGTAATGTTTGGCCTATGTCTTTGATTTTTTTTTCTTTTCTTTTTTTCTCAGCCTCCCAATGGCTTCCTTGACTTTCATTGGCACAACTCTGGTCCTCATGTTGACAAATGCCAATAACAGAAAATGTGCTTATACCTGCACTATAAGGAAGCAGCTAAACACACATAACTTATCAGAAACACCAGTAAACCATGTTGTCCCAAACATTATGGTGCCCTGAAAGTGCTGAAATTTTATGGTGAAAACAATGCATAAAAATGCCCTTTAATAACAGCTGAGAATGTGCACTTTAAGTAAAAGTAAGTGTAAATCCAAAATTGTGGTGTACAGCGCCAAATCAAGGAAAAAAGTATTTGTCTCAAACATTATGGAGCCCCTCATGCATGTGTTTAACCTATTTAGAGAACCATGAGGATTCTGGGTAAAATATGGGATGGTCTTCTTGCTGAAAATCTTAATCTAAAGCTTGTATTATAATACCGTCCCAATTCTGTCCCCACTACCAAGAACACATGTCAAATTGAGGTGTGGCTGGCACCTCAAGGAGGGACACTGAAACAGTGTTTTCAAACGAAGGGGTTATAAGGTATATAATAAATAGGGCTGGTGGTGGAAGCTAGTTATGATCGGCCCCAGTCCAAGATTTTTTGACGGGCCCTCTCTCACCCTCAAACGCAGGCACATGTGCACACACTGCACTATTACAGTAGACCTAGATATTTTTGCAGTAGACAATGTATTGGGTTGTATGAGTTAAGCTATTGGGAAATTACGTCAAGGTAGACATCCAAATCATGAATAGCACTGAGTCTGGACAGTGCTTGGCAGCAGGCTGGTGGATGTATTAACAAATGGATACTGAAACCAACATCACAATTACAGTAGCTAGGCCGATAGCTTGCATAAGCCTACACAAAACAGCCCTTCAGACCAAAAAACACAAAAAAGCCTGCCATCTAGATAGGTAGCAAGTATTGCTACAGTCATAACCTGCATACAATGTGGCCATTCTAGCTATCTTCTATCTATCACCTTTCAAAAAAATCCACCTGTTACCATCTTGACACTTTGTTCATATCTCATAGGCTTTTCCCGCAGCATTGACGCAGAGGTCACAGCAAACTGCGGCAGTCACAATGCAGATGTTCACAGCATGATTAGACAATTGACACCAATCAGTTGCACTTACAAAGTTTTGTAAACAACTGACTTTCGAAAATAAGTTGATCCAATGAAAACAACATAAAAACTATTATAGCAACAAGAATTTGTATAACAAAGACAAAGGCCATTCAGAATATGAACCCTTCACTATCAGCTTGCTGGGTAGAAGGCATGGATACACCAGCTGTTGCTAGGGAAGGAAATGACTGATCAATTTAAATAAAATGTTGCAAGCATAATGAAATGGAAAAATATCTCTGAAATAAATGCTCAAAAAATATAATGCTACTTAACATGAAAATTAGGCAAAATTGTGTTCTTGCTGTACCAGTTAACTGATGAGCCGACTAACTCGATAGCCTGGTTAGCTAAACAGCCAGTGGCTCCTCTGTTGATGTTGATGCAAACCTACAGGAATCACAATGCCAGAAGATGATGTGTTGGGGAAACCTCTGGGAAAGAAAAGAAAAAAAAGTCATTAACAGAACTCACGGCGATGCATCTTTACAGAAGTAGTATCTTGCAGAATTCCATGCCGGGTGAACCTCTGGAGAGATCATCTTGCTTCATTCCCGTAATGAGCATAACGTAATGGCCCAATTACGGAGGGAGCTTAATGACTCTGTAACTGCAGCCGCTATCACAGTAAGGTGCCTTACTGGTGTGCACAGTCTCCCAAGTATGCCTATATGGACTTGTTAATGAATGGATAATTTCTGAATGTACACATTGGTAAATCCATGTGCCTTCTGAAGAAAAATGTAAGCATTAACATTATAAAAATTAAATTCACTAGCGATTAGTGTCTTATCCAGCATGTCCTAAAGTGTGGTCCCAGAGCTGCTCTGTAGCCTGTAATTTCTGCATTCTAGCAGTTGCTCTCAGTCAAAGCTTCAGCTCAGACATAACTTTTTTTTCATTTAGTTTACCCTTGAATAAATTGCATAAACTGGTACGCAATGGCAAATAAGAGAAGGAAGCATCTGTGGAGCAATTATAGCCACATAGACAATAATTGTCGTTATCCTAATTGAATCAAAACTGTAATCAGAAAGAGGCCAGACTGCAGCTGAAGCAATCCTGTCCGAAAGTAGCGAGTGATTAATGAGGCTCCTCTGATTGCGCTAACCCGGCCAGATCTCTTCCTCACCCAATTAACCCAGCTCCGGGATGTCCATGACCTCTGCTAGCTCATCGTACTCATGGAGCAAAAGCGGAGATCTGACACCATCCTTAGCCTTTAGAGAGCTTCATCTCGCAACTTCTTCCACCTGGACCATGGCCCGGTTTGACCACGGGCACTGATGTCCAACAAGTTCCGGAGGGAGAGTCGGATACCAACACAATCCCGGAAATGATCTTCCTGGTCCAGTTGGTTCAGAGAGATGGAGGGGGGGTTTCACTACCATAACTGCTGTAGGAGGATCCAGATACACAGATAAACTGTGGTTGTTTCAGCAAGGCCTAGAGTATTTATTTAAATGTTTGGACAAACAACTTAAGAAAGCTTATCAACAGGCTATTTGTGCACAGAAAGATTTACTTTTTCAATTAATATTTTCAAAATGAAATGAAATATTTCATGAAATATTTATTTTTCCATCTATTATTTGTCTATCTCTGGTCAGCATTGACATTTGACTAGCATTTAATTTAAATGAGTTTTCTTTTCTTTACAACATCATGTTTTGAAGCCTGTTTGAAGGATTCTGGTAACAAAAGTTTCCATTTATTGCACATGATTTAACAGGTTCAACTTTTCAGTGTATGGTTTTTGAACAGGATAATGTCTGATAAGAAAGGGCTTCTATTTCTCTTTGCTTCAAGCTCACCTCTCACTTCACAGTGCAGCCAGAAACCCCTGGATCACCTCTGCTGTTAAAGAGATCCAGTTATTGAAATTGCTCAGTTTCTGGTTTATGGTCACAGCATGGGGGGCAAATGCAAGGGCTTCATTTATCTGGCCATGACCCACCCGGATTAAGCTTTGATAAGTGGATGTAGCTGTTGGCCTGAGAAACTCATTTATTCTCTGTTTCTGTACAAAGGCTTCAAAGGGCTGTATCTGCGTCTTATAATAGGCTATGGCAGTGGTTCGGGATATACTGGTGGACCATGAAAAGCATTAAGGTGGTTCACAAGATAAATTTGAAAGAAAAGGACTGCGGAGTTCTACATATACCTACTGTTCACATATGTACTGTACACTCTCCATTGCATACCAGTTGAATAAATCACTGAATTTGCGACATGCAACTCAATGTTGAAGCAAAGATACAGGAGTCACCAAATTGCAGATATCAAAGTAATTCATTCCCATTCATTACCTCAAAATTAAAACAATCTTAATAATATCTGAATCGGCATTATTTATATATACAAACATTCCTACGTTTTCTTGTTACCTTTCCTGACCGTAGTTGGGGGAGCTTCAGGGAAGTTTCAGCTGACTTAGCTAGAAACTCAGAATGCAGTTATGCCGAGCCAAATTCTGAGGTAACTCCACTAATAAAATGTCTATTCATTCCACTGCATTAAATGAGTGGAGACAAATAGTGTTGATTTTGTGAAGCAGATGGTATTTATTTGGTGGCTTGTTTGTTTCCACTGTATTCCTGATATAGCTAATAGAATCAATACATTCAAAACTATATGTAGCGGCAACTGATTCAGTGCCACATAAAGTGCTCTGTTACAACAAAACCACAAAGCAAGCCTCTGAAAGCCGCAAAACACGTTTTCTAACATTATGTTGTGATACAGGCAGCACGGATGGTGCAGTGGGTAGCACTGCCGCCTCACAGCAAGGAGGTCTTGGGTTCGAATCCCTGATGGCCGGGGCCTCTCTGTGTGGAGTTTGCATGTTCTCCCCGTGTCTGCGTGGGTTTCCTCTGGGTACTCCGGTTTCCTCCCACAGTCCAAAGACATGCAGGTTAGGCTGATTGGATAGTCTAAGTTGCCCATAGGTATGAGTGTATGAGTATATGAGTGTGTGAGTGAATGGTGTGTGTGCCCTGTGATGGACTGGCGACCTGTCCAGGGTGTATTCCTACCTTTCACCCGATGTATGCTGGGATAGGCTCCAGCCCCCCTGCGACCCTGTTCAGGATAAGCGGGTTAAGATAATGGATGAATGAATGAATGCCGTGATACAAGTAGCCTGCTGATATGGAAATGCCTCAATTGGGTAAGTAAATGTAGCTGACAAATGGGGAGTTATATTTAAAATTGCCAACACCGATAATAATGTTATATATTTTTAATATTAATAAAAATTTGAGAGAGGCTCCAGTTCCACTTCTGCATAATGTTTCTGAAACCCCCCTTACATTCATCAGGGTCTGGCTAAACCAGGCTCGCCTGGTCTTGTTAAAATGTAGTTTAATTGGACTATGTTTTCCAAATTTTCAGATTTATCATGTTGCTGACTGACTGTTTAAAAAGTAACATATGCGCATTCAGCCTGCCCAGCCCTCTTCCTGGAAATGTTCTTTTCAAACCCTTATTTGGCACACCTGATTCTACTAATTAGCAGCTTGATGAGATCTCTAGCTGTTGAATGAGGTGTACTTTGTCACTGTAGGGTTGGATTAAAAACCTGCGGTCCAGTAGACCTACAGGAACAGGGTTTGGCAGCCCTGATCTAATACACTTGGAGGGAGAAACTTTAAAGCCTGTCAGTGATGCTTTTTTCCCCCCATACTTGATATCATGTGTTATAATGGAGTCAACAAGTAATATTGGGCAAGAATAAAAAGTACCACTTGCTTAATGAAATGTATCACATATATTCAAGCCTGGATCCCCATGCAGCATACTTTAATAGGCACATTTAGATGGGAAGAGAATGAAAAGTTAACATTGGAGAAATAAATATTTGCTGTTTCATCCAAGGCAGACATATTTTAGTGTCTGTTTGTTGCACTGTGTGCAATGCAGCTTCCATCT
Organism: Conger conger; assembly: GCF_963514075.1. NCBI lineage: Eukaryota > Metazoa > Chordata > Actinopteri > Anguilliformes > Congridae > Conger > Conger conger. The sequence goes on from NC_083764.1 coordinate 48,681,015, forward strand.
AGATCTTATAGATGTCCAGGGGCAGCGTTAAGGAGCAATGATTGTGAAACCTCAGATGCAGAATATTTGGTTCTTGATGAGACTATAACTCTTAGTGACTTTTACTCTGTTAGACGCTAATCTCTAGTGGTGCAGTGCAGCTGGCACTGCGTAGACTGTGAAATGAAAGGAAATATGAGCATGGAATAATACAGGGAAGAATTTTAGCATACACGGAAGCCGCCCTCAATTTTTTTTTTTCATTAAAAACTCTAAGTAGATATTCATGGATAATTATCATGTGTGGATTATTAAGACATAAAAGAGCAATTTACAGTGGTTTGAGTGTTAAGGAACTGGGCTTGTAGCTGAAACCATGTGGGTTGGATTCCCAGCTGGGGCGCTACCATTGCATGCTTGAGGAAGGTTCTGGAATTGCTTCAGTAAAATCTCCAGCTGTATAAATAGATTGTATGTAAAACAATATAGCATGTGTAAGTCGCTATGAATAAGAGTATCTGCTATAGTAAATGCTTAAATGTCCATTTTAAGAAACAGTTGACACTTTGTGTTTTGTCGTTACCAGAAAATATCTATTTGCAGACAATTGCCTGGAACCAGCTTGATCCCTATAGGCAACTCGTCATTTGCAATAATACACACTGAGTGAAATATCAAAGCTCAGAACTTCTTGGAGCATATGAGCTTATACCCCTCCAAGATGTGAAATGATTACAAGACAAACTAAAGTACAAATGATCAACCCTTTTGCATGTATTTACTCAAGACTTGAGTGTGCAGTGTGATTACAAGGCATGAGTTATTACTTGTTCAGAGTTGTTATTTAGTGGAAGTGTAGTGGATAAAAGGTATGGCATGATGGTGTGTCAGTGTGATATACATAGAATATTGACAATAATTCATATAATCACTTATCAAAATAACATTTAGTGTGGGTGTGTATGTGAGAGTGCATATGCGTGTGTGCGTTGCCTGCCTGCATGCATTTTGTTTCACTAACCAGCTGCTCATAGTGTGTGTGCATGCGTGTGTGCCTGCAAGCATTTTGTTTCCCTAACCAGCTGCTCATAGATATAACCGCTTTTTATCCTGGGGGGTTTATTTGTGTCCACTCACTCTAGTCTGAAGCTCAAGCTGGCTGTAAAGCCATCAATGACATCATCAGGGGATCAAGGCCCTCCATCACACACATAAAAATACAGCTCATGCCAAAATCTGTCAAAAAAACATTTTCAGTTATTTTTAGTGCCTTTGTCATTTTAGTAAACATCAACTGCAGTTAATTATGGATCCAGATGTGTGCCGTTTAGTTCAAGGCAAACAGTGCAGTGCATTTGCCAGGATCTTTTCCTTTCCCACAGTGCCGTTAAAGATTAAAGTTCTAATCCGTTCACGTAGACGTCTTCTACTCTCTGTGGGTTCTGCTCTTATTTTCCTCCAAAGCTTTTTGAAATTAATCTGTACTGACATATGAATGTGCAATGCCGTTTTCTTTGTAATTCTATATTGAGCTCATATGCCGGTATGATGGCATCTGATCAATATGTTACCGCTGAATTGTAAGATAAGATCTATTTGTCATCGCGATTTTAGTCGGCTGCACTAGTGGTGTCACTTTCCCATTCAAAGCCGACCGGCTTTGATCAGATAAGAAAACAATTCAATGAGATTTTGAATGTAATATACTTTTTTTGAATGGTGTAGTAATATAGGCTGTCCCTCTCGGAGAACATTGCTGCGGTGACCCGGGCATGCGGGCTCTTCCCGTACAGCATCCGGATAATCCGCCCCTTCCTCACCACCTACTCATCTCAGTTCCTTATCAAAGCAATGGTCGTGTCCTGTCTGGACTACTGCAACTCTCTGCTGGCTGGCCTTCCGGCATCTGCCGGAATGCCAAAGCTCGTCTGGTATTCCACATCCCCTGACACTCTCATGTCACCCCCCTTTTCACTGACATCTACTGGTTGCTTGTTATGACTCGCATCAAATTTGAAAAAACTTTGGCGTCGGCATACCAGGCAGTTAAGGGATCAGCCCCAGCATACATTCAAAAGCTAGTAAGACCCTATACACCAGCCAGACCTCTCCGTTCTGCTGGCTCTGAACGCCTAGCACGTCTCACTCGTCACACCAGCACTTCTCGGTCACGACTACTGTCTGTTCTGGCTCCATGGTGGTGGAAAGACCTTCCTGTGGACATCAGAACCGAGTCTTTGACCACTTTCTGTTCACTGTTTTCTACCTCACTGTTTTAATTAGCCATGCTAGAGGTAATAATTGCACTTATGTTTAATTGTTTTGATATTCAGAGTATTCTAGCTGCCAACTGTGGTGTTGCTACTCGGAAAGGTATCTGATTATTCTTCAAGGGTTAAGTTTTATCGATGTGATCACACACCCTGGTTCTGATTTGCACTGATTTTATTGTACGTCACTGGATATTGTACGTGGATAAGAGCGTCTGCTAACTGACTATGTAATGTGATGTAGTATAAGTAGTATGTTTCTGCTTAAGGTGCGCAGTATGTGATTTAGTACTTACTTTTAATTTGAAGACTAATTGGCACTTATCAACAAGTTAGGACAAGTTATGTGATAGTAAATAAACAAAAATATGGCATATGTTTTATCTTAATTTTTTTTAATTGACTAGTCAGATAAATTATTCATAAACCTTACTGGCACAGATTGGAAATCAAGTCTCATGACTCTCCCCATAAATATAAAAATACTAAAAATTAAACTTTTTATTGACTTCAGCTGAAATCATTTGAGTTTGGCACCTTTGGTCCAATCCTTACAGACACTGATTTATTATGATTCCCTTATGAAAACACAACCACTGAATTTTCTGTTTGCTTGGTGTTATCAATATTTATCACCTGGTCCTTTAAATATTAACTGAATGTTGCAAATGCACTTCTGCATTTTAACGACTGGAACACACCAGGTAATTCAGTAATGGACCAAACCACAGCCTGCAGATAAATCCTCAGCCCCTGCTGACCTGACCACCTACCTGTCTTTTCTCTGCATTCCTCAGCAGCTGTCACCTCTGCAAAGGTTAACTGTTATCAAAGCAAACTTCAAACTGACTTTAACCTTCACAAAATCTTCTCTAACTTCTCTTCTCTTGTTAACACATCTCGTTTCTGACCCAAATCTGCTGCTGTCTACATTGAGGAGAAGGTCACTGACTCTTGCTAGTGCCTCAAGATGCCTGATGGCTCTTCCTGTACCCCTTGCATCTTTAATAAGGAGTTGAAAGAAATTGGTCTTGCTGGTATCTCAAATAAGAAATATAATATAACTTGTTCAAACCACAGCTGACAAGACTTACACTTTACTAATAAATACATTACGTTGTGTTTCAAGCTATTCTGCTATAGGGGCCACCATAGTTGATTAATTTAACTTTTGATTGTATTCTGTTTTTACTATAAAAAAGGAAGCTGAAAAATATATACCTGCTGGCTATGTTTCCATAAAACAAGAATGTGAAAAAAAAAATCCAACAAAAACAAACTAGCAGGCTAATGTGATAATATTCACGGAATTCTGCAATCACAATCCATCTCCGGGTTGCCTTCTTATCCTGCGGAAATGAGGTGGAAATGAAGCGCCTCCAAGTTGGTGTGGCGTAAGGTCCATCCTAGTTTCTCACACATCTGAGGAGTAAAGTAAATCCAGGTTGGCACTCCCTGCGTTGTTCAGCACTGCTGTCATCCCGTGTCTGGACCACGGGTAACATTTTATTACGCTGCATTGTCCCAAGGCAGTGGTAGGCGATAAGATAAGGCTGACAGAACCTACTAGAGAGACCGAACAGGGTTATTTTAATGGCTTCCCCCTCTATTGAAGAGGCCCACATATCCATAACAGCCTCATTATTCATGACTGCGCCCCAGCTCCGATGGGTGGAAATAATGAGCCACTCTGTGGCCTCCGTGCATCGGCACGCCGGAGCCACCACTCTCTGAAATACATAATTTCTTTCATTTTCTCATGCACCCCAAGGCAGTTTAAGTACAATGAGCTTTGCAATGAAGGACAGTAAACATCACAGGTAAGATTAAACCGGGGCAGATAACCCAAGGTGCATTGTTTTCACTCTCCTGAAAACCGGCACGAGACCCCGTGTTGTTTTCTTCCCTAACAGGTAGAGTTTTATATCAATTAAGCAACCTCACAAAATGTACTGAAATCTGTAACGTTCCAGCTAGATGGACAATTAATGTCAAACAGAAGTTGCCGCTTTTTGTTTCTGCACGAGTTTTGTCCTTGCTTTGCATTGTGTAAATGACTGCCTCATCCAAACCGAAGACTAAAACTTAAAGTCTAATTTGAAGTCTAATTTAATAACACTTTTTAATGTGACGCTGCATAGCAATTACACATGACTAGGTTGCAGCTATACAATAGCCATTTTACTTACAGTGCAATTACAGGTAAATGTCTGGCCCTTGTGGTAATTAGTCTGTCACACACAAGAACCTTCTGGAAGTCTGGTCAAAACAATTCAGCAAGCCCAGGCTACCATTAACAAGCTAACAATACAACCTGTAATTCAGTTGACATTCACTTACAGTACAGTATGTGCAGTATTTCCCTGTTTTTTTTGTTGGAGAGTAAACAGTTGGCTGCTTTGGCTAACCAGCTGTAGTTGCAAGATTGTTTGTCACAGAAATTCACCCTTTCATGTGCTGTCACACCTTTGTAAATTCTACTGCTATTTTGCAACTCCTTAGTGGAAGTTGAAATTCCTTTGACACTAGTTGAGCTGATCAAAGATCTGTTGGTATTTTTCATATTGGCCATTGGTTACAGCATGGGTTTTTCTTAACCTAGAGTACTACATTTTAGTAATTAGTCACAAAGTGTTTCTTTCTACACCAAACAGAATGACCTTTATGGTAATTTGTTTTACATTATTTTTTTTGACTTCAGTCAAATATGGGTTAAAATGTTCAGACAAAGTCAGGTTCAGTATGAAATGTGAGGTTTACGAGTTTTGCGCATAAAATGTATAATGGTATGGGAGCATGTAGATCCAACAGGATTCCAAGCTTTGATTTCAAAATAATTATTTGAATACTTAGTAATGTACTTACTACTTAATTTATAAAATTTTATTATGACATTTTTAATTGAGTAATTACATCTGATCTTAACAGTACTCTAAAACACAGTGATGAACGTCAAGCCAGATGCTCTTGACAAACCCTGTCAACTAGTCCCACGTACTACTGGTAATGAGCCCACCTAAAGGCCTGACGAGAAGTCACTAAAATCACTTGGCAGAACAGATTGCTGAAAATAATTGGGACCAAAAAGAAAAAAAAATCATTGTACCGTACAGGGACTGTGAAAAGATCCCTTAAATCCCAGAGCTCACTGTCGTTGCTGTCAGGAATAAACTATTCTCTGGTTGTTGTCACTTCTTCACATACCTTCAGGTTCTCTTGAGGGATTTCCACGCTTTTTTTATCTGAAGGCCCCCTACAGTACAATGACTACCGCTTCAGAAAACGCCTGACATCTTCATCCAACACCTACTGCAGGCTGCACACTAAATGAGTCACTCAATTTACACTGAAGCATGTCTAAAGCATCGAGTCACTATGTCATGGATTTATTTAAGACACATGCATGCTTACAACAAACAGTCCAAACTGTTTCAAAAGAGCAAATATCTGGGACATTATTTTTAAAGTAAATATCTGGTCTGTACCAGCGCCATGTGTAAATAAGTAATGCAATATGAAGCAGGCCTGCCAAGCTTTTCAAGCTTTTTTTAATGTCCGTTTTTGAAACCAGTAATATCACAATACATGATCTGACAACAGCAAATGAAAGATTCTTCCATGTATAGTACTGTGATACAAGATATGGGAATTTTGATTAAAAAAAATTTTTTTACCAAGGTATGGCAAAGTAACCATCTATGTTTTATTTGCAGGGCTGCCTTCCTGCTGATGTGAGTGAAGTTGTTTTTCACAGGTTTCAAGAGCGGATTATCACATGGAGCTCACATGTCCAGTATATGCTCATAGATAGCAATGAATTATCTTCTGCTTTCATGTTTCCTGTCATTATCAGTTAAAATGAGTCAACGCACAGTTAAGAATGATACAGCAGATAAAATATTACAAAATGTTGTTCTGTTAAAAAAATATATATATCAGTCACACATTACAATAACTAATTAACTAAGAAACTAACTAATTTAGCCATACTAGTGTATGTTAATATGAATTAATTGATGTACAAACGCATTCATCAAGCATGAAATTAACTTTTCATTAGTTCATTAGTTACATTAATATTCATACATTAGCAAACCATAGGATAAACGTATAATTAATTAACCAATAACAGACACATTAACTGTTTCCATTCCAATATCAATTGCCATTAGCTATTGTAGTTGCTAATATGGCTGAATGAAATACATACACAAAGCTGCACAGATTAATTTCTCTGTAGTTAGTTAACAACTATGTTAATTAATCCCAATTCATTTAACCTTATATTAAAGCTCCACTGAAGTGTCCCTGAGCAAGACACCTAACCGCCAATTGCTCCTGATGCTCTGGTTGGTACCTTGCATGGCAGCCAATCACCGTTGGTGTGTAAGCGTGTGCGTGAATGAGAAGCATCAATTGTACAGCGCTTTGGATAAAGGCACGATATGAATGCAGACCATTTACCATATTTCTTGTTTTGGCAATAAAACTACTTCAATCAGGATTCAGCCTATTTATTTAATTATGTATGTACTAATGTATGTTCCAATGTATTTGCACAGATTAAACAAGAGCCTCAGTCCAACAGGATGGAACATTTTGCTTCTCAAACAAACAGTTCAAAAGCCCTGCGGCTATTCATTCTCTGATTGAGTGAGTATCCACCAGCACCTGCAATCTGTGTGTCAGGATGTATTTTTGATGCAGTGGTGAACCATATCTGGTGTTTGTCTGGCTGAAAGATGGGAGATTGTGACTGCTACGGTTCAGCTATATCTCACACTTTTCTAGCAAAACCTCTAGATCCTTTGCACAGGGGGGCAAATTGGGATGATTATTCTTTCATCACAGCTCTCTTGCACAATGATGCGTCCTTTGTTATCTGCGATATTACAGGTGCATTATGATAAATACTTCCCCTTCATGTTGGCAGTAGAGGGTGGCTATATTTTCAAATACCACAGAGATAATTCACAATGAGGGACGTCTAATCAACTGGATGTCACTTCAGATAAAAAAACAAACAGGTTATTAGTATTGGGGGAGCCTGTAGCATAGTGGTTAAGGTACATCACTAGGACCAGTGCGGATTGGCGACTGCCCGGGTCTTCCACTGAAGGTCTGGAGCCCCGCATGCAGCCCTCAGTTTCTCTCATCTCCAAACAGAAATAGCGTTAGCAGTCGAGCACGTGGCACCTGCATCCAGCCCGGAGAGACATCAGAGTGCACTGCCGGATGCGAACTGCTGGAACGTGCCATCAAAGCGGCCCTGGGATCTGCGGGGGGTGCCCCACACGTGCAATGGCAGCTCACCACTCCTTGTGTTTGTCACAGGATTTCAGAGATGCGAAGCTAGCGCCATGCATCACGAGCGGCATCCGGAGAACATGCCGGAAGGCAGGAAATGCTCCGGGGTTTCGGGAGTGGGGGGTGGTGTGTGGAGATATCCGCATCTTCCCGCCCACGTAGTATGCAGCGAGTTTTCCAGAATATGCGCGTAGCCTAGCCTAGCTCGCGGATGGCATGGTGCTAAATTAATAATGGGCTGAAAAGAAGTCCGCGGAGATGCAGAACCCAGGGAGCGAAGGCAGGAGAGAGCCAGGCCATGGTTGACATCTGCACTGCATCCGCAAATGAGGCGAGGTGCCTGGCCCCCAACACCCACCCACCCCCCAGGGCCCCACTGGTCATATTTGCATACGTCGTTCATTCAAAATTCAGCCATATGAGAAACCTCCACAGCTTCATGAATAAATGCTCTCAATCACATAAATTAAGCATGAAACCCACATATAGCATATGAATGGCATAATGTCAATGAGAACTGTTGTTTCACTCAGAAGCAGGCACTGAATAATATTCAGTTTATAATGAAATGCTCAGAAAATGCTGCAATCTTTCAAACCCTCTCCTTTTTAATTATAAGAGTTTGCAAAAAATAATGAATGCTTTCCGACATAATTGTGACAAAAAATCAACAGCAGTCCTGCCATTACCTGGATTGATATTTTGGGTATTCTTTTTCCATTGTTTTTCTTTTTTCTTTTTTTCCCTACTCAAAATTTTTGGAATTGGAAACATGATGAGTGACCACAGTGCAATCTGCACCCATGCAAGGGAAACATCTGCTTAGTCTCATTCACTTCCAACAACTCACCTTCAAGTTGGCAAATATTTGACACACTACAGGGTGTGGGGCACTTCAGGAGAGGTGCTGTAACACTGATTCTGAGGAGTGGGCACCTGAGTAGTAAGCTTGGGCATCCTGCCTGATTTAAGCCTGCCCAACTCCTGGTGCGATAAGACCAATTGCGTCTCGCCACTACAGAGTCCTGGTCGTACTCAGATAATGACATAGCCCAGGTACAAAACTGTGTCTAGAGGGCCCAACCTGCTTTTACTGCCTCCTGAAGCTCAGGCCTTTTTCTATTAAACATTGTGATTTATTTCAAGTTGCAGACCAGAGGCCTTCAGAATTAATGTAGATATGTAGGCTGTTTTAGCCCAGGGCTTTAACTCGACTCCCTTCCGATGAGTTTGGCCCTTTCAGCTACACTGTTTTCTGTGATTACTTATTACTAACCTTGATTTCAAGTGACCCCATGACCAGTTGAAATAACCCTGAGGTTTGATTGGAATACGCTGTTATGGCACTTTGCATATGCAGAAAAGCATTGCCGGCAAATTACAGTGTTGCCTCTGAAGTTGAACTGAAAAATTTATGGAAAATAAGGGTACTGGTAGTGTGGGTGGGGTTGTTGGGGGTTGTCATTTATGCTGTGTCATTTACTGTCAGCAACTTCTACTTCCATTCATGTCCGTAGAGATCTTAATTTCGGAAATATGCCAGGAGAGTACTTTGCAAATTTAACATGGTTTTTTTCCCACTTGAGCCCAACAGATCTATTTAGTGGACCAACTACTTATAGGGTTGTTAAATGCCCTCCATCTCGAGGGTTCTGCTTTGCTGCATAAATAAACAGGAGCGTAATTTTCTCTTGATATTTTCCAAAATGCTTGTATTTCACAAATAGGGAAATGCAATGTATCAGAATATAAGTATAAGAAACTAACTGCAACTTTTAGTATGCTCATTATAATTATATGGCAAATTATAGCACTTATATTATATTATAGCACTGTCAAACTTGAAATACTCTATAAATAAATAAATATGTCAGGAGTTAAATACACTATAAATACACAATTCTATAAATTCTAATTGTCCTTCACAGTGCTTTTGAAGGGAGCCTTTGGTGGTATTTGTGTAACCATCTTTTCCGAAAGTTAAATCGCTGCATAAAGCCCTCCAAACTTGTCAACGTTGATGTTGGCAGCACAGCAGTTGATCTATGAAAAATGCATGTGATGGACATACTTTCGGAATTTTATTGATTCGCAGGGCAAAGCCCAAGTGATTTTTTATGATCGGCAATAAATAAAACATTACGGCAGTAATAGAACGGCTAAGCAGGGGCTCCGGACAGAAGTTGGCTATGGCTACCCCTGGACCGATTTGAAATTCCACAAAAAAGGCATTAACCTGCCTGTCATATTCTGGACTGTGAGCTCAGCAAAGCGAATTTGTGTTGAGAACATGCAAAGAGAGTGAGGTATGAGGTCTGGATTGTTTATAGCGCACACAAATCAAGAGGTCCTTATTAACATCAATGTAAAGCTGCCAGATTTAGCCCACTGGCTCATTTCCAACTATAGAATAAATAAATGCTTCCTAAAGTAAAACTAATCATTCTGCATATAGAACTAATACAATCAATAATTTCTTTAAAATAATCTTTGTGGGTTAATGGGTATATTGTATTTTAATGGGTCTGGGTGTTTTGGGGAAGGAGGATTATGAAATTCTCAGCTCTTGCCAGTGGCAAAATCTGCACCTGTGTGGTTGGCCTTCTTTAGAATAAATGCACACAAGCTGACCTATGGAAGGTGATTTTTTGTAAAAATATTTTTCACATTTTCACATTGGCAATGCACATTCGGATCTGCCACACAGCCACCCATATCTACCTCCAGACACAGCAGAGTTAAACCATTGCTAAAAGGCTGTCAGATGATTAAACTATTTATTTTGACTGACAAGAAAGAAACCCAGGTAAGCCGCATGCATTCAGCCACACGTTACAGTCTCAAGAAAATGTTTAAGTGAATAGATCCTGAAATCAAGATGGACATTTTTTGAGGAAATTTCATAAATAATTCATACTAATTAATGAAGAATTTAAGTTGAATCTTGTTTCACACCTCAGATGTCGCACTTGTGGTACGTTGTGTTGAGTGACGAGTCCAGAACTATTCAAATGCTGCTTTTATAGCAAATGTGCCATCTTTGTGCCAGGCACTGAGATATACTATGCTTTTAGAACATGCATTCATTTCTTTGGGATTTTGGAAATAAGGGCCCTTGTCTGTCTTTGTACATGAATTTTACATACATTTTTACAAACACATAAATGCATATACTGTATAGTATCTGTGTTTATGTGTGGGCAGTTGTAGCAACACTTTGAGGGTTTTTCACTTATAGTACAGCTAGATTGCTTATGGAAGCATTATTTAGTTCAATAGCACCAATTAGCAGCAATGTATTGTTTCATCTTAACAATAACATATGCCTCTATTCCATAGTTGTAATGTTCATAACTAACCAATATGCCAATTTGAAAATGAAGGTTTATTTGTGGAATATTCCGCACACCATGTACCCCCGCCCCCCTCCGCCAACCCATCTAGGATTATATTAGGATTATATTGGTTCAGTTGGCAAATATGCATACAAACATGAGAGGCAAAATCATGGCGGTTATTTACAGAAAGAGAAGTACCATTACAGAAAAAGGAATGCCATTAAAACTACACATTAGCACTTGAAAATTGCAACTCTGCGCAGTAAATTTGACAGACTTTTTGCCTGTGGAGTAGTTATTGCGGTTTATTGAGGAATAAATGAACAATGAATATGGATGGTAAATAAGATTTGAAAGTGTCTGAATGTCTTCTAGCAGTAATGGAGATGAATACCCCCTCTTTCATTGGGTGAAAACATACCAATACAAGTATTCTGATCAATAGCATCACATTGTAGGATGAATTAATAGCTTTAAGTATCGATTTGCAATAGTCTTAGCTGTAGCAGGCAAAACAGTTTCTCTCTCTCTCTCTCTCTCTCTCTCTCTCTCTCTCTCTCTGCTTACTGTAAGCAGAATATTGTGGTAGTACATTACTTCAGCACAATGCTAAGAAAGCTTTAGCCACAAAGTTCAGTCTGTTCAGTCAGAATGCTGTTTCTCAGATTTCCAGGTGCTAGTCAGGTGCTGATGTAAATATGGAAACCTTTGATCAAGATTTCATGGCAATGCACTTCATGGCAAGAAAATCTAAAAAATTGTCTTGGAAGAATTTCATGCATGTTGGAGTGCATATGGAACCCACAGTCGCGATAACACATTTGAGACATCCCCCATGTGGACATCTATGACACAGATTATGATGGTGACCTGGATACTACTGAGTCTAATAATAATTAGAATTTTTTGTTATATACCTGACGCCTTTAACCAAAGTGACTTGCAGTGGATTAGACTAGGCAGGGGACAATCCTCCCAGGAGAAATGCAGGGTTAAGGACTTGCTCAAGGGTCGAACAGCAGTGCGGATCTTATCATGGCTACACTGGGACTTGAACCATCACCCATCCAGCTCCCAGTCACGTACCATAGCCACTAGGCTACAGGCCCACTGTAACTATCAGTCACACCAACGCTGTGACTTTACATTGTCGCCAAGCTGCTGTAAACCTCTAGCAAAGGTTACCACAAGACACGGTATATACCCCCCCCCCCCCCCCCGATATCAGCCTGTGAAGCAGACGGATGATGTGGTACCTGCCAGAAATGCACATTTATTCAGAGGCAAAAACATAGAATCACTGATTGTCCTCCATCTGCTGAACTGGATCGCGGGTGCCAAGCCACACGCAGTACGTGTTAATATTGGACACTCTACCCCTCAGCAACACCCCTGGCTCCCCCCCCCCCCCCACATTACGCCACTACTCAAGGTCACAGGGAAGTGGCTGTCATCAGGAGATCATGGAGCATTTTATACAGTACCGTAGGAGGGCAATAATGAGGGCCATGCTGACTTAAATATTTTTAATTGATCCCAAGAGGGATGAACTGAATATGCATTGTAAATGGATGGGATATCCACACGCACACACACACACACGCACACACTTGCACACACCCACACACACACACACACACACTCACATGAATATATTCATTTGCTAACCTCTGAGAGACTAGAAAACTTGTCCAAACCATGAATTGCAACCAGGGGGTTAGGCTGTGTTTGTAATGGACCACCTGGGTTTGCGAAGCTTGAAACGGCGTCGAAACTACGAAGCACAGCCTGGAGGTAGAACTGTGTTAGAAACACGCCGCCAGTGCTCGTGACATTTGAATGTTCTGGCCAGGGATCGAAGTCATACGACCGAGGGAAAAGGCAAAGGAGTGTTGACATAAGCAAGTATCGAACACAGATATGTGTTCATCGGATAAGTGTAACTCTGGTCTAAAGGTTGGAATTGACCCATGTCATGGCACAGCATGTGAGTTTGAAGCTGTAAATGATTGTTGAAATGTGTTATTAACACATCACACGCACATGTGTGATATCTAAGTTTGGAAACCAGTAGGTATTAAAAGCAGGAGTTGATGTTCTTTATGCAGCTTGGTTGAATTATCGTGGGTCGTGGTTTGTCAGAGGAAATGTTTTACAGCTTGTATTCAACAGGATATTTTGAAAATGTTGGTTCTAATTCTGTGGAACTGTATATGTATGAAAGGAAAGCAGGACATTTTAAAGAAAAATTTGAGGCTCAGTCAAATGTTGGCTGCACTGTTCTTGTGGATCGACAGTTCTGATTGGAGTCATGTTTGAACTATAAACAAACAAATCTGCTACGTTGGCAACCGTGTAATGTGACATTTGATACAATCGTAAATCTTCAAACGACTCAATTGTACACCAAAATACAGGATTTAGCATTTTTTAATGTATTACACTGAGCATGGTTGGCAATTCTATTCAAAATAGCTTTAAAACAATGCCATTTTCGCAGGTCTATGACAATGGCAACGGGCTCGCCAAAAACTAATCTTGGTATTGCTATGTGATATGGATAGCCTTAAAGCATTAGGATCAAAAATCAAATGGATCCCGACATAAGACGACTAATTCTATCCGTAATTCAGAAGCATGCATACTTTTTCTAATGTCATTCTTCTAAATTGGAATTAGACCTTGTAAAATTGTTCACACATGTACAGATATTGTTTTATGAAGACAGTATCAGATATCAGTATTCATCAATTAATTTATTTTTAATGCATATTTATAATGGCCTATGAAGTATTAATTGAACCTCCTGGTATAAAAATGGAAGGAAATCAATCACAATAAATGTTTGCATTTGCTGAAATCCTCAAAAGACAGGAAATTAAATTGATCGGCCCTAACGTTAACATCAGCCTGCTCTCCATCAAGGTGTATCAGCACAGATCTCAGACAACCACTAGTTTTTGTGATTAATATCTGATAAGTGGATCTATTTTGGGTTAATAGGCCAATGAGGCCTTTTGGCTTGGTTTAAATATGTTACAGGGTGAGATAGGTTACCTAAATGATTATGTAACAATTACATATGTAACATAATCATTTGAGCCTTCTCAACAAACACCAAGCTCAGAGGCATATCTCTTTATTTAAATTCATAAATATTCCTATTCTTGATATTGATCAAATAAATACATTGCCTACTTGTACTTTTATGTCAGCAACAATTAAAAGCAAGACAGTGTAAATGAGTGAATGGCATCTTTCTTTGAAAGTTATGACGAAAAAAAAAGTTATGACTTCCCTTCACATTGTTCTCATTTTATTTAAGCCTTGACTTTTAACCTTTAAAACCTTTATTTAATTCCCCAACTGAACTTCATTAAGCACTTACTCTCGCATTAAATCACATGCATATTTAAAACTATAATAGCCTGGAAAGGTGAATCAGTTTTTATATGTTTTTTAAGAGAGTGATAAAAAAGATATAAAAGCTGTTTTTAGGTGTAATGGGGAATGAATGAGTTTTCAACCACTAAAAACACTGGCTGCAATGTAGCATGAAAGGCAAGGCTGGGCTCCTGACCTTAACTATGTAAATGGGAGAGCGTATTGCAGTCAATCAGGCTTGAGTAAATGACATCATCATCTGTGCACAATCTATTATGAATGCCACATATGTACATACGAAGGAATACAAACAACATACTCACATACAAATATAAACAATTTTGATGAACAAAAACATAATTTTCCAATAATTCCATTCGTTCTTAATTTTGTTTTAGAATACACATACACCAAAGGTCCCACGCTCTGTGTGCATATTTTAAAATCCTTCTGGTTATGTGCAGAATCGGACAGCTTCATGGCAATAACACAATTTACGCAGTAGCACTCCATACTCATGATCTATTGTGGCAGTCCTGGGATCCACAAATTCTGCACCACATTCTGCAAACTTTCGAAGAGACAACTGGATGTCAGGGAGGCCAGATATTCTCCCGCATAGTAAACCAGCAGGTCCAGATGGATTTTGACTGAATATACAGCGTATGTCAACTTAATGCTAAACAGTGCACATCTGGCAGCACATTTCTTTTTGTAGCTTACATAAATATGCATTTCTTTTGAGAAAAGTATATTTGTAATTAATCACTGAAATCATTTTCCCATCCCACTCGCAATACTCATGCTGCCAGCCACATTAATCATAAACAGAAATGAATAAGAAAAAAGAGAATATACTTACATTAAATTTAAACGAATATAAACTCTCCCAGATTCACAAAAATCGCATGGTGTTTTGCCACTTTTGATTACATTTGGTGAGTTCTCTGTGACTGAATGTAACTGTTCTATTATTTTTTTTGACGACACATTACTCTTTACAACAATCATGTATCATTCATCTATAATTCATAATTGTTTTACTCTAAAATCACTTACAGTTTCAACAACTGCAGCAGTAATTACATTTTTCATTCGTTTATATTATATAATGGTTATATGATAATACGCCATACAATATCTGTAAATGTAATGATAAAATGAAACTCTCCTGACAGCTGACTTTTTGGATTTATGTGAGCTCATGTATAGTTAAAAGCCTCATTCATTTATCTTCTGCTGTTGATTTTATTATGCTCAGTTTTATTCCTGGGGTGTCTCCAGTCCCTGTACCTTGGGTCAGAGAACAGTTTTCCAGATTTTCTGAGACGGAAGTGCTTAGACCTGACTGGCTTCATTGAAAAATGTTTCAGAACAATCCCAAGTGCAGGATTCGGTTCAGGCACCGGCTGTTCGACAAAGTAGAATGACCATAATGACCCATAGCTGTGCCCTGGGATTCGGTTGACAGGGTATTCTTTTACTCTACAGCCTCTCTCCTGGTACAGCAGGAGTTTGTGCCAGATGTGCATCCTCCCAAATTGCCGAGGTTATGACCACAATGGGAATATTGCTAAATAAAGAAGAAATGATAAATTAATTGTAGTTAAAAATGTGGTTAATTTTGATGTATTTTAGTATATGGCATTTTCACACACACACACACACACACACACACACACACACACACACACACACACACACACACACACACACGTACGCACACACACACACACACACACACGACTCCATTCAGTCCCTAATGTAATTTATAACAGTCACAATACTCTGGTTCCGGAATGTATTTTTAAAGGCGTGGTGTGGCCTTTACATCCCTTTTCATAAATGGCATCATGTATAATTCATCATCTCATTTATCTATTTTCTTATTCTGCGCCACGTTTTGGGGATTTACCAGGAACAAGCATGCACCAAATCCCCCATAGTAGTTAGGGTAAAATATAGAGTACACTAATTACAAACAAAAAAGGGACAGAGGAACATTGGCTCATTATCTGACACAGAAATAACAGCAGCAATCAAGTCATCACCCAAGCTTTATAAAATCCCAGCAATTAGAAATGGTGACGCTCCTGTGATACATTTTTTGTGCAAAAATGCACCAACTGGGTTTTCACATAGCTCCCAAAATTTGCCACTATATTGGCAACTATTCACTCCATTTGAATTTAATCAGAGCATTATTCATTATTCTGAGCACAATAAATAACATGCAAACATACTCAGGAAAGTCAAAAGCCCATAGTCTGTCATCAGTAGAATTGAAGGCACACGTACATCTTGTGTACTGATGAACCTTCACATGAAAGAGCCTTCCATTGCCGAGACTGAGAGACAAAGCCAGATGAGTAGCCGAGAAACGCAGCCAGGATTTACAAAACTCAGCTTTAATTGCGGAGAGCATAGTGCAATTTGGCGTCCTCGTACAATTTTCATGTTGGCGTCAAGTCGATTGAACTCACCAGCAAGGAGACGATCCCTAAAACTGCAGTGGAACTTCACTTTGGCATACCTGTTTGACATGCACATAATTGAAACCTCCATTAGCATTCCACGTACGGCACTCGTGCCCGCACTATCCGCCAGAGTGGGCCCGCGCTCATCGTTCCGCATCGTCCGCCGGAAGAAGATCGGCATCCGAGCATTCCTGGATCTGAAGCGAACAGCTGCTTACTTCAAAAACGTCGGGGTCGGGAGGACAATCTCAAAAAACTGTTCAAAAATGCACCATGAAATTAGAGAAACTACATTTCTCACCTCAGGGGCATTCTTGTCTGCAGGCTACTTTGCATGCTTCTCATCTCAGCGGTCTGGCTTTCAAATTTCAGCCCGCTTCCCAGCATTATTAATTAAGTTCTATAAAAAGAAAAACCCGCTCTTGAGGAATATTGCTGCAAAGCCATTAGCATTTGTAGCATAAGAACTCACACTTAAATAAAATAATTACAGAATGTATACTTGATTCACAGATAAATAATCAAACTGTTATCCAATCCAACATGCAATTAAACATATTCCTGTGCACACAGGTAAATGTGAACCATTCACATTGCCATACTGTGTCATCAGTATCATACTGCATATACATGAACTGGCCCAATGTGATGTGAATTCAGTGTCATGCCTGATATTGCTGTATACTTAAGCCCGATCATATACAGTGAGCACTTTATTAGGTATTTATTAGACTTCTTTTTTTGACTTATTGGTCTTCTGTTGCTGTAGCCCATCCACTTAGAGGTTTGACAAGCTGGGTGTTCAGAGATAGATAGATAGATACTTTATTCATCCCGAGGGAAATTTTAGGCATCCAGTAGCTTATACATACACACATATACACACATATCTCACACACAAAAAGATCTAAATCACTCACAGAAAAGTAAGAAATAAAGCGCATGTGAAGTGATTACAAAGGCCTAGTAGGGACTGGCCCTGTGATATATTGACCATGATAAGGTGCTATGGTAGATTGTGTGCAATGGTGGTATTGCAAAAGTACAAAGTAAACATTCCCAAATACTCACACGTCACCCCCCTGCTTACTTCCCTCCACTGGCTGCCTGTCATGGCTCGCATCAAATTCAAAACATTGGTGCTAGCCTTCCAAGCAGTTAAAGGGTCTTCCCCAGCTTATCTACAAAAAATCATCAGACCCTACACCCCTGCCAGACCTCTTCGTTCAGCCTCCACAGGCCGCTTGGCACCTCCCCCTCTCCGAACCTCCACATCACGCTCACGACTACTGTCTGTTCTGGCTCCACGGTGGTGGAACGAACTCCCCGTTGAGGTCAGAACTGTAGAATCTCTCCCCACCTTCAAGCGCAAGCTGAAGACACACCTCTTCAAGCAGCACCTCTCCCCATCCCTCCCTACCTCCCTGTGAACCTTAATTGTTGTCTCTGTGACTTGCTTTGTGTATCGGTATTTTTAGTTGGCTAGGTAAGCAGTGTTTGGATAGTTAACTTTGGTCACTTTTGCTCTGTTTGTTTGTTTCTTTGCTCTCAAAAAAAAAAAAAAAAAAAAAAAGGCCCTCGTCCTTATCTTTGTTGTACAGGTAGCAGTTGAAATTGTACTTCCCTCTAGGGTCTTTCAGCGAACTTATCCCTTGTTATGGGTATGCACTTTGTTGTACGTCGCTCTGGATAAGAGCGTCTGCCAAATGCCAATAATGTAATGTAATGTAAACAGTAAACAGTAAACTCAACAGGGGTAAAAGTGAGGATTACAGTCCAGATTGTGTAGAGGGCTAATATAGCCTGTTAGGACAGTCAGACAGGTATTGGATAGAGGATGGTAGACAAAGGTGATGTGGTGGAAGGAGCAGAATGAGACTCATGCTGAAAAGTCCAATTCTCTCCTCCCGTTTTGTGTGATATTGTATGACTGAATGGCTCATAGAACAAAGGACCTTCTTAACCTGTCTGTTGAGCATGTCAGAGACAGGAATCTGCTTCTGTCTGTCAAGTGTGTTATATAGTGGGTGGCGGTCATTGTCCAGGATTGCCAGCATCCTGTTCAGTGTCCTTTTCTCTGCTGTTGATATTATGCACTCCAGCTCCATTCCAACTACAGAGCCAGCTTTCCTTACCAGCCTTTCCAGTCACCCAGCGTCCCTCTTCTTAATGCTGTCTCCCCAGCACACAACGGCATAAGAAAGGACACTGGCGATGACAGACTGGTTAAACATCCAGAGGAGCTTACTGCAGACATTGAAAGACCGCAGCCTCCTGAGGAAGTAGAGCCGACTCTGCCCTTTCCTGTAGAGTGCATCAGTGTTGGCTGAGCAGTCCAGTTTATTGTCCAGGTGTACCCCTAGGTATTTGGTATTTGTATGTGCTGACCACCTCCACATTGACCCCTTCAATGGATACTGGCAGCATAGGTGGCTTAGTCCTTCTGAAATCCACCACCATCTCCTTGGTTTTGGAAATGTTGAGCTGCATATGGTTGAGATTGCACCACTGCAAAAAGTCATCCACCAGGTTCCTGTACTCATCCTCCTGCCCGTCCCCGATACACCCCACTATTGCAGTGTCGTCTGATAACTTCTGCATGTGGCATGACTCTGAGTTGTACCTGAAGTCAGACGTATACAGGGTGAACAGGAGTGATGAAAGCACAGTCCCCTGTGGCACTCCGGTGCTGCTGACCACCTGCTCTCAGAAACAGTCCTTAAGCCTGACAAACTGTGGTCTCTCCGTCAGGTAGTCTGTAATCCAGGATACAAGGTGAGTGTCTACCCCCATCTGCACAAGCTTGTCTCTCAGTCTTGCAGGCTGGATGGTGTTGAAGGTGCTGGAGAAGTCAAAGAACATGATTCTCATAGCTCCTTTCCCCTTGTCCAGATGAGAGTGGGTCCTGTGCAGCAGGTAGATAATGGCATCTTCCACGCCCACCTTCTCCTGGTATGCAAACTGGAGCGGGTCGAGTGCATGGCGGACCTGGGGTCTGAGGATGTTGAGTAACAGTCGCTCCATGGTCTTCATCATGTGTCCTGTAGTCGTTGAGTTGGCTGGGGTGTGGTTTCTTTGGGACTGGGATGAGACATGATGTCTTCCACATTGCTGGTACCTTTCCCAGTCGGAGGCTCAGTTTGAAGACATGCTGCAGAGGCTCCCCCAGTTCCACAGCACAGGCCTTGAGTAGTCTCGGACATACTCGGTCTGGGCCGGCTGCTTCCCGGGGGCGGAGTCTCCTTAGCTCTCCACTGACCTGATATGCCATGATGATGGGAGGTAGGGTGGTCCTGTCGCTGTGTGTCAGGTGAGGGGTTGCATCTGTGAGCGGTGGGGAAGGTGAAGTCACACTGTCTGTGGCGGCAGCATGGGGGAGGGGTACTTCAGTAGCTGGCGGAGGAGGTGATAGTGGGGGTGTGGGAGCATGGTTGCCTGTATTGCACGGAGTCATGCTGTCTGTGGCCACTTCAGCCTGGGGGAGGGGTACATCAGCAGTTGGTTGTGGAGGTGAGAGTGAGGGTGCAACTTCTGTTCCACCTTCTTTCTGTATTCCTCCTTTGCCTCCTTCAGCCTGACCTTAAGTTCCCCCTGTACGCTCTTCAGCTCTGTCTGGTCCCCCTCTTTGAAAGCCCTCTTCTTCCTATTGAGGAGGCCCTTGACATCGCTGGTAATCCAAGGCTTGTTGTCTGGAAAGCAACGTACAATTCTAGTGGGAACTACAATGTCCATACAGAAATTCAGGTAGTCAGTGGTGTAGTTTGTGACCCCCTCCAAATCTTCACCATATGAATCCTGTAACACACTCCAGTCCGTCGACTCAAAGCAGTCCCTCAGAGTCTCCTCTGCTTCGGAAGACCATTTCCTGAAGGAACGCATGGTGGTTGGCTGTCTGCGGACTAGTGGAGTTTACTGTGGTTGAAGGAAGACCAGGTTATGATCTGATCTCCCTAGCGGTGGAAGTGGGGTGGCTGTGTATGCATCCTTGACATTAGCATACAAGAGGTCAATTGTCCTGTTCTTTCGTGTTGGGCATTTTACAAACTGATGAAAGGCAGAGAGTGTTGAGTGTTACATGATTGAAGTCTCCAGTGATTGCAATAAAGGCATCAGAGTGGATGACGTCACACGCAGTATCAGCCACGGCTTGTCAGACTTGTTAGCCAGTGAGTTTACGTTCCCCATCACAAACGAAGGAATGAACGGCTTGAACCTCCACCACCTCTCCATGTGCCTAGCCTTGATCTTGGCTCCAGCTCTGCTTCCTCGGTAATGTAGCCACTTTATTTCCTCCGGTATATGATGGACTGTACCGGCGTGTCCTGTTGTCCTCAGTGAAAGCAGTTGTTCCCTTGAGTAAATTAAGTTTTTACTGCCGCGATGATGTTGAATAGTAGCTATATCCATAGGATAGAAGATTGTCTAAGCGGTGCATCTAAGTGATGCGTCTACGCGATGCTCTTCTGCATACCACTGTTGTAATGTGTGGTTATTTGCGTCACTTTCCTGTCAGCTTCGACCAGTCTGGCCTTTCTCCTCTAACCTCTCTCATTAGCAATGCTCCATTTGTTTACTGTCTATAATAACCATCCATGATCTATAGTGCATTTATAAATAAAAATTCTAATGATACCGGGTATGTGTGGAACAAAATTACTTTTTGTGAGCATATTGATTCACATTCCCATGTGTTGTTACTATTTCTTTTCTAAAATAACTTTAGTCATAGAAGCTGCAAGAAAAGCAGTGACTGCATATGTTTTTAGTCAGTGTTGGTCTTTGTCCATGACGGTCCCTCCGTCTGTAGAAACCTGGCAGGGATTTGAGCGCTGTGGGAGAGAAACCATTGTGTTAAACTTGCTTCAGTGGAGCAGACGAACCACTGAATTGCCGAAAAGCTGGCAGAAGGCAATGCCAGGAAAGTCTTGGACCTGGAGGCCTGTGGATTGGATGCGGGTAGTGGGAGGGAGACGGTGGGCGAGGGGTCGGGCAAACGTTTGGGAGAAGGGCAACACTACGCCGCGGTGAATCTTGGCGGCTTTACATCTAGCTTCCTCTCTCTCCCACATGGAGAATCTCTAAGTGGGGGAAGGTGAGGATTATAAACCATTCTCCAGAAAGAGGAAGAAAAAACAACAGGGACCTGGTGTTTGGATGAGCGTGGTCTGATGTGGTGCCATTTTGAGGCTTGTGCCTGCCAGTACCTGGGGTTTGCGGTTTTCCATTATTGTGGCCTGTCTCCTGTAGATTTCTCACGAGCGGCCAAAAACCTTCTTTTTTTGAAGTTCATTTATTTGCCATGCTGAGAGACCAGGGCCACAGCAGTTGGCTCCAGTATAGGTCATTCATATTTTCAATGGTACTGCAAAAAATATAGTAGCAATTGGTATTTTTTTCATTCAATGCCTCCCCATGTGCAGATTATCTTTTAAGTTGTTGTGCTGTTAGGACAATAGAGCAATACTGTGGATGACTCAGGGACAGATTATCTCTCACACGCTTAGTGGAGGAGCCACATCAGCTTCCCTACTGCACAGTCTCTGCTCCAAATTGTACAACATGACGGTATCACTAAACTTAACCTCCTGGGCCTCAAAACACTTTTCACAAGCCTGAGTCAGTGGCTGACATAACAGGCACTCGCCCAATATTTTTCAACAGTCTGTGATCTCTCCCCAACCTCACCCCTGCTCTTCCCAATCCCTCACCCACCACACATTCTCTCACCACCCAATCAACTAGCAAGAAGCAATCTTCCTGTATTACCCTCCTCATTACCAATATCTTCCCTCTGTAACATGCTGGTGCTTCTCTATCTATTCTATGTCTCCAAGATTATGTTGTATAGCTTGTTGGCATTAATTTGTTCTCAACTCCAGATTGCTTTTTCTTTTGTCTGTAATTGTAAAATTGCATTTGAATGTCTCATTAAGCACTATCCCCCAATCACTCTCACCATATATTGTCTTACCTCTGCAAGGGCGGCTGTTAATATGCTACATTGTCGGTGCGGTTTGTTCTCACTATACGTTTGTTTGTGAAGCATTTCAATAAATAAATAAAAAACACAGTGCGACTCCTCAGTCACTTCCACAGGCCGGAAAATCGATCCCAAACGCTGCGGCGTGTCCTGTGGCGGCCGGCAGAGTCTATATTTCACCCGTCAATATCCCAGCGTCACGGTTATCGCCCCTGTTGAGATTGCTCTCCGTTTTACCCCCCCGGCATGTGTATATGGTTGGGGTCGAATGCGAGCACCGTACCTG
Organism: Conger conger; assembly: GCF_963514075.1. Taxonomy (NCBI): domain Eukaryota; kingdom Metazoa; phylum Chordata; class Actinopteri; order Anguilliformes; family Congridae; genus Conger; species Conger conger. Next base: position 48,704,036 of record NC_083764.1, read on the forward strand.
CACGTGTGTGCGTACGGGTATACGCATTTGCGCAAACCCATCTGTGTGTGTGTGTGTGTGTGTGTGTTAGTGTGATGACCAGGCAGGGAATGAGAGAAAATAAATAACGTGCTCAGTTATGCAAGTCTTTTTGGCTGGATTTTTGTGATAATTATGAAATTACAACATATTCACAATTCATTAAGGAACATAAAGTACAGCAGAATTACATGCACTCCAAATCCCCTGTGTAATCATATCAATTAGCCCCAATATGCTGCCGTTGATAAGAAAGTGTGAGCTGACTGCAAATCACCCTCTCCCATGTAGTCGTACTCTTTCTAAGACATGTTTACAAATTAACTCTCAATTTTAAAGCTTAATCATTTGAATAATCACTTTTGGGAACAGTTAATGTAATTTGGGGTCAGGGCGTGTGGGGGTGGGGGCCTCCCAATGGTGTCAGACAACATCCATTTTCACGCGATGCCTTGGCTGAGTTAATGTACGCATCATGAACGAGAAGTGTGTCTTGTATTTGGTCTAGACAATATTGCATTAGTATTTAAAGGCTATTGGGTGTTGGAAATCAAATAAAAAATCGACCCACTCAATGACATATGAAATGAATGAAGGATGAGGAATTAAGACTTAACTCCCAAGGAATTCAAGAGCGTTATCATAATGTATTACTGAACTGGGTCACTGATTTCCCCCTTGTGACATTAAGACTTGTCAAGCAATAAATTGAACCAAAGCATCCGATATAGAAATTGGCAGTCAGTTGAGGTCCATGTTTACCCATGAGTATATAACATGTGGAAATGATCGTTTTCAGGCCACCGCAAGTATTTATTTAAACGTAAAATTCAATCATCCTATATAAATATTCACACAAATTGCATTTGTATGCATGTAATAACTTTCACAAATAAATGATATGCCATGATAACCACACAGCACTTAACTTATTTCCATGGAAAGAACCAAGAACAAATCCCTGCAAAATCCTACCTTTCCACAGAGATTTCCCAGATTTCCACTTTGCCAATAAGCAACAAGCATATCTTAAGTGAAACTATATGAAGAAAATGACATTGCATATACTGAATTCAATGGCATTGTAAATGAATGTACACAAGTTCGGTGGTCCGAACCCTGGTGTAGACACAATAAGCTCCGCACAGCCGTTGGGCCCTTGAGCAAGGCCCTTAACCCCACAATTCTCCAGAGGGGATTGTCTCCTCCTTAGTCTAATCAATCATGTAAGTTGCTTTGGATAAAAGCGTCAGATAAATAACATGTAATATAATGTAAGCAACAGTTATGCAAATACCACACCAATGCCCCCAATATGTATGTATCCAATAGTCCTTTAATTGTATATTGTACCTTTAATAGCTGGAGTTGCTTTTACTCTTAAAAACACCTGCTTCCCCCATATTCATTATTACATTACAAAAATGCTCTACACACCAGAGACATTATTCATTGTTAAATTATTATATTTTAAAAATGTTGCATAAATCATGAACTGTATGGTGGTTTTTCATAAATTCATTCAATTATTTGATTATTTGATTATTTTTAAATATTTGGTCACTTTATTGCTACAAAAAATGAGAGCTTCTTAATGTTGGCACATTTTCAACTATTTCAGTTTGGCAATGTTTCAGTGAGCATATTAGGGTCAAGCCATTAAATGTTAAAACGTATAAAGGCACAGTATGGAAGATGTGGAACACCCCACTGGATCAGTATCTGGTCAATTATGAAATGTCAGAGGATAACTACCATTTAAATATCTTCAATATTTAATTTGCTCAAAAAGAAACCTTTTCATTCATATTAACTTAATCATATGATGTCAATCATCATTGCATGCAGCATGGATTTCAATGGAGATTTTATATTAATAATCATAGTAACCTTTTCATTATATTCATTGATATTGAGTTTTATTACATGATATTCAATATTACTTCAAATTCATTGAGTTGTTAGGAAATGTAAATGTAATATAAGAATGTGCAGTCAGCTTATTCATAGCATATGCAATTAATGTTAAAATGAAAGAAATGTTGAGGCACACAGACTTGTTTATGCTTGTATAAAAGCTTGGGAATTCACATAGAGAATAGTGAGTGAGTAGTAGGTACTAGGCTGATCAGCTGCTTAACAGTTACCAAGTAAATGACAAGTTATTCAGCCATTGGTTATTCTTGTGACCTGTCATGTTTGTTGTTTATGTGATTGTCTAGCTCTGATGACTTGTCTTGTAACCAGTTTTTTTAATGGCTTTTCCATCTTGCCCAGGGACTGCAGTTGAAAACTAGCCAGTTGGCTATACTGGCACATTTGCAGTAATGTTGATTAATGTGCACCGTCCCTGTAACAATAACCTTGTAAATATTATTCACAATTACAGTGTATGCTCATCGCAAGCTCTGCAGCCTGCCATGGATGGCTGTCATTTTCTTTAATGTATTGTGAAAATATATTTCATTAATTTTTCATTAAACCATTTTGAGGATCATAGCTCATTCCTGAACTTTCTCCAGCTGGCTCGGTGTTGGGCAATGTTCTCTGCTTCTTTTCAGGATGTTACAGCGTCATGCTTGTCTCGGGGGAAACACCTTCCACTTCCAAACCTTGCTGTATGTTTTCCATGAATGTTTCCGTAATCATTTTTGTTCCACTAAGCAGACGATTAGTCCATCTAGCTTTACCCAAGCCCTCTAGCCAGCAGGTTTCCAGGTGGATCCAGAAAATATATTTATCTGTACTATAATGCACAACAATTGCAAACACTGAAGGGCTTTGCATTTTTAAAAAGAAATGTTGTGATTAATGAAAAACCCATGGTTTATTCATAAAGTAGTTAAAAAAAGAACTGCTTTCTGAATAAGGTCACGCTGGCAGAAGTACATCTTTACCAGTCAAATTACTCATCAAGAATGTTGCATGTCAATATGAATGCTGCAGTTTCCATTCCAGTTTTTGTTTTTGAAAGATTTTCTGTTCCATTTTAGAAATAAATTGCATCCATCCTCTATCCATTTGGAGCAGGCAGCATGCACTCTCCACTGAACCTTGTTCTGCCAACTAACAGTGTTTTCCTGCTGATGCCCACTAACTGAGCTGCACAGTCACTGCTCCTGATACAGTACCAGAGCAAATCCACTCACTGGAACAAAGTATTAACCCAACAGCTCCATCGGTCGCCACTTACAGACCCCATCGGCCGCATTCGTGAAGAGATCAAAGAGCACGATGGCCTGGTCAGGCAGCCGAGGAGAGGACACATATTAGAGACAGTGTAGCGGAATGAAACGATCGACTGTGGAGTAGCACGATGCCCCTGGTGTCAAATCAGGAGCTACAGGTACTGTAGGGTAGTTCCTGCTAAAATCGGTATTTTATCTCACCCTTCTTTGGGAGTTCGCCGGGCGTGAATATCGATCGCAGCTCACACCACACTGTTAACTCTTGCTTCCCGACTAATCTCAAACAGCCGCGTCATCTGCTGTGGGTACCGTCTCATAGGAACCGTTGGGCTTTGGTACACATAGGCCTGACTCTACCATCTACATTAATCCATTACATGAGTGGCATTTGGCACCAGAGCGACGTACAGACTAAGCAGGATACAATCCTGGGCCTTGGTTTAGGGCCTTGCTCAAGAGCCCAACGGCTGTGTGGATCTTATTGTTGAACCGGGGATTGAACCACCGACCTTGCGGGTCCCAGTCGTGTACCTTAACCACTACGCTACAGGCCGCCACATCTACCATGGTTCTACCTTCTAGGCTGCTTTTTTTTCTTCTTTTTTTTGGAACTTGGAGATCAATTTCAGATGCCATTGTTGTCCATTTGGCGGACAGGGAAAAACCTTTGTCGGGTAGAGTGATTGTGCATCGGACCATTAGCTTGTGTGTTCGGTGGGTAGATTGGCTTGTAAATTGGATGTAAATTGGAGGCAGCTGCCAAATGTCAGGTGTAATACAACTCAAGTAATGGAGCCATCTTAGGAAGCATTCATTACTGTCTACCATCTTAGGCGCTTTAAAGAAATACAAGAGTATTTACAACAGGGGAAACCCCAGATGGTGTGCCGCAAAAGTGACATAAAATGAAATAAAATGAAATAAAAACGTGCCAAGTCCAGTAAAGACTTAAATTAAATAATTGTGTTCTTTCACCTAGCATTCAATTAAGTAGCAAGTATCTCCGCAAAGTGGCTTGCAAAACACTTCATGAATAATACAGATCATGCGTAATGATTTGAATTATATGCTTGCCTTATTATGTAAGGTTGCAATTTAGTAGAACTAGTCCATGATGCCTTTATCTATTTAAAAATTCTAATAATAAGTAAGTAATTGTCTCTAGAAATGTTACTGTGGTACTACATGTATATCTCTGTGGCCAGCCAACAGGACTACCACGTACATTTATAATACCTTTGCCCTTTGCAGAAAGTGAGTTTGTTGAAATGGGTGCACCATTTATTACACATCATTAATCTGCTGGATACAGTGACAATGTAGACACATTGTGTAAATTGACAGTAGCACTTCATTCAGTCAACATTTATCCTCAGTCAACATTTGTTCTTGACATTTTCCAAATGCAAATACATGTATGTTTTTTTTTCTTCACAAGCATTTTGATAAGTTTTAGCAAGCGTTTATGAATAATAAAAAAAGAGACTTGCATTTATTTAAAGTCGGAATTAAGGATTTGACATACTTCATTCATTATCCTAACCTGCTTATCCTGAACAGGGTCGCAGGGGGGCTGGAGCCTATCCCAGCATACATTGGGCAAAAGGCAGGAATTCACCCTGGACAGGTCACCAGTCCATCACAGGGCACACACACCATTCATTCACACACTCATACCTATGGGCAATTTAGACTCTCCAATGAGCCTAACCTGCATGTCTTTGGACTGTGGGAGGAAACCCACGCAGACACGGTGAGAACATGCAAACTCCGCACAGAGAGGCCCCAGCTGACGGGGATTCAAACCCAGGACCTCCTTGCTGTGAGGTGGCAGTGCTACCCACTGCACCATCAGTGCCACCACAGATAAACAGAATTTACTATTAATAGCTCACAATTCCCTTGAAGTTGGTCTCTCGAAGCCAATCTCGGCAACTTGCTTGATGAGAGTGATAGCATAGCTATACCATTAGTTCAAAAAACAGTAAACGGGTTGTTTCCATCCTGGAAGCTGATTGGCTGACACCACATTCTACAGCGAATATGGGTACAGGCCTTCTTGTGTGTGCCTTGTGGTTCACCCAGTCTGATGTCTCCAATGTTCTCTAAGTACTAAAAGTAGGCCTTCTTGTGTGTGTCTTGGCGTTAGAGGTTTGCATCAAAATTCTCCATTGGCTCTCACTTCATCATATCAACCCAGCTGAGACCCCATTCATTGTTGTATGATAACTTTCCCTATTCATTGTCAATGCTGCCCCCTATTGGCACAAAGTCACCGTTACTGTGTGACTAACCAACCAGCAAACGAACAGACGAATGGACTAACTAATGGAGACCGATCCATAGTTCACCTTTGGTGGGGGACAATGATTATTAAAGGGCAAACACAGCCTCAGCCCTAACTCAAAATGTACAGACATAATACAGAGGAAGCTTATGAGGAGGCATCAGTAGCTTGCAATCAACCCCTTGCTGCGTTCCTTTGTCGTTGCCCGCAGCACCAACTAACTCACCCAGTCCAGTGATCTGCCTGAGATCGATGTGTTAATTGTGCCAATCTGGACGCAACTGCAGTGTTTACCAAAGGCTTCACACCAAGCCCTGACCACCCAATAACTTAATAATCTCCTCATGCCCATATCAAAAAGTAATCTCCACACTGCGCCTCCCTTTTAAAGAAATTTGCTCAAGAACAAAGATTTCCTTGTATGAAATCATTGCCAACACACTTTTTTTTTTACATTTTATACTTAAAGCTTCAGTGCACTTGAAATGCACTCCTTAACTCTGAGTTAAGCATTTAACCCTTATGTGGTCTTCACGTTCTATATACTCCCCTTGTCCTAAGGGTGAAAAAATTACCCACCCTCACTAAACCCAAGAAATAAAGCAGCTTTGACCCTTAACACAACACAAGTGTTAATAACAAAGTAATTTTCTGGTAGCACTTGAGTTTCACATTAAAATTAGGTGTAATAAATCTGTGCTAATCTCGCTGAACCAACATGTACTTCAAGTTCTGCTAGTACTGCCAACTGAACACAAACTCACGAGTCAGTCAGTAAAGGTACAAATAGTGAATGGATATTAGACTCTATTCCCTGCAAAATGTTCATTATAAACTCAACCTTGGCAGAGTTTATAATAAGATCTATAAGATCCATATTAGAACATAAGCGTTGCTGGAGCTGGGAATTTTACTGTATAAGTACAGGTTTAAGACTCAGCCAATAGATATAGAATAGAATTGAATAGAATAGAATAGAATAGAGCTATACCTCTCCTCCAGTAAGGCTCTGACCTGTAGTGCCATGTGACCAGTGCACACACTCCTGGTGTGTGGCTCCCGGTCACATTGTGGGAACTTGAGTGACAGTAATTCCAATGTTGGCTGAAAATGGAAAAAAGTTAGAATTATGGTATATTTGATGAATAACCTTCATTGTAGATTGTTCCAGAGGAATAAAAATAAAAATTACATGATTGCATTTTAGTTAAGTGCTGTTTGATTTTGTGAATGCAAATTACATCCACTTACACCATGGACTGGGTGAATATGCAATTATCTGTGAATACGCAAATTCATAAGCAGAATAATCTACTCAGATGTATAGGGGCGTAAGAACGAGGCCATGGCCAGGACTGAAATCACATTATTTAATGTTTCTAATTTTTCTATTAAGATAGTAGAGTTATGCGATTAAACACTGGCTGCTTTGGTTATATTTTTGCTTTTGTGAGTAACACCTATAGTACACGTATAGTATTCATGAAACCCAGAAGTATTCAAATGCCACCATTTTGTTGATATATGAAAAACGTGGTACTAGCCGAAGTCGTTTACTTCGTTAGTCATTTAGTCATTAGCTACAGTCAAGAAAAGTTTTTCCAAAAACAGCAAACTAATAAATCTGGCAAATTTAACAGGGGCAGCAAAGGGAAGATATAAAGAAAATACAGTGGGCTCCAGAATTATTGCCTCTCATCATAAAAATTGAGAAAAAAGGTTGCATTTTGTCGCAGTTCTCTGCTGCTTTTTTCTAGTCATTTCCAGGCACTACCTTTCTATTTAAGTCCCTCGTCTTGGCTAACTGGGGCTGGTTTGTCATACTTCATCATATTTCATCACTTCTTCTGCACTGTTAGACTTTTTAATTTGTTTGTGCACTAATGTGAGGCGTGGACGGACCAGTAACATTTAACCATGGGGTTCAGGGTTAAGGGAGCTGAACACGCAGCAGTCTTCTTAGGGGAATGTATGCCCCTAAGTCTGCCTCATCTGCACGTTCACATTTTTATTTTTAGTGCGCAAATGGCAGGCACTTGACAGTTGGAGAACAGTACTCCTTCGGGAATGGGATCTCATCAGAATCTTCCTTCTGTCTAGGCCAAGTGTTCACCTTGTTTATTTTCACCTTGTGTCAATTGCTACCTTTGTTAAGGGGGTCTAAAAAAAAGAAAGTGTATATGGATATAGCAACTGGTTAAATAATCTGAATATAAGCAATTAATTCTGATTAAAAAATTGTAATAATATTAAATCCAGGTTAATAACTATACAGCACACTGAGAAAAGCAATGTAGGGCTTGTTGCCTTGCCCTTGCCCTTGCCCTTGCCCTTGCCCATGAGTCCTTGTCCTAGTTTATTTGGTTTTCTGGTTTTGACCCCTGCCTGCTTCCCTGGACTCTTCTTTGCTTTTTGGATTTTTGTACCTCTGCCTTTTTGGACGGACCCCCTGGTTTTGACCCTGGCATGTTTTTCGACTCTGCTCTGTCTGCCCCTTTTGATATAAAATCGCCATTTTTCTGCACCCCCGTCTGCTTCTGGTTCCTCTGTTCCCCCCGGCATAACAGTAAGTATTTTTCTTTCCAATATTTATTTATTTTCTCTCGATCAGAGATATGTTATGAGATCACTGACACAAATTTGGTTCCGTGTTAAGCAATGTAGCCACTACATGTTACCAATGGCCAAACTACCTCCAACTATGTTGTGACAACCTCCCACAGACAGTGTGATATTGCACCTACCTCAGCCCAACAGTATGTAGCTGTGCTGGGAGGGGAGAATGTATGGTATATCATTGTCATTCGCTGACTTGAGCTAACGTTCATAGTACTGACATGAGCCCTACTCTGGATGAAATTCTGACTTTTCCAGAGCCCAGTGTGGTCAGGAGTCCCATGATGTTGTCACAAGGAGAAGTCATGACCCTGCTTTGCTCTCGCTGGCACACAGACCTGCAATTACGACAGAGAATGACAAATTGTGGACCTCAAGAAAACGGCTTTGGTGATCTGACAAAAAAGAATGAAGACATTCCTGTGAATCCAAGTGCAGTAGGAAGACGTGAGGTGAAAGGAAGTGTCCGGCGACTCTACTATCTTGATCGGGGTGGGTAGGTGGATCATATGACTGCCACAGGTGGGTTGTCGGGTGTCAGGCTGCCTACAGGAAAAAAAGGAAACGCATTAATTAAGAGCTTGGAATGAGTCACCAAGCGGCATGCTGTGACTTTCAACACTTCGCCCTACACATTACTCCCACTTCCACATAAAATGAGCCGTGGTGAAAATCACAGCCAGCCTGCAGATGTAACATATTAAGTGTTTTTGTTTACTTTTTTACACATTATTCCAGCTATCATACATACTGTGTATGTATATAGGACAGACTGCTTAACACAGTTACTATACTTTATACGGTGTATATTGTGTTATATTATGCAGGTCATCGTCAAAAATGACTGGTGTTGAAGCAGTGAACATTCTGCCAGGAGAAAAACACCACGTGTGAGGTGTGAAAACACTGAATCATATACTTAGTCAACTGACTATTGTTCTGGGCTGCGAAGGCTAGGGCAATGACACAGGAACTCAGTACATTTAGATAATGCTAATGCTAACTATATCAGTATCAATTTACAAAGACACTGTCTATCTTAATCTCACACATATTATTATGATTATTTACTATTATTATTATTATTATTATTATTATTATTATTATTAGAGCAGGCTGTTCCCTCTGGCGGTTGTCACTCCATTTTATTTTCTTCCAAAGCCTCCAGGTACAGGGACAGTAGCAGCATTACCAACAGGTATACACAGGCTGGGGATGATGGCTAAAACCAATGCTTGTGTTGCTTTCATGTGTATAATACTAATTAATATTCATTCTAACAGTTCTGTCGCTCAAAATGTTCATTTGAACCGTTTAGTGTGAATCAGACAGCACCAGAAATGACCTTATTTGGACAGAAAATTATTGAATAAATAATGTCAGCAACTGCATTGTCAGAAAGTGATGGCTGTGAAAGTGAAATCGATGACACCCCCCCTCCCACCCATCAAATCCAACACCCCCCCACCACCACACATGCACATCCATAGAGGTGGTCCACATCTCTGATATCCAAGGATAAAGTGAGACATAAGTGCACACAAAATGAAATTAACTCACAGATAAATAAATAAATTACCAGACAGATAAATAAATAAATCCTCCTTGCCACAGCAGAGGAGTCATAGAGGGAAACGTGCTTGGGTCGGCAAGCTGTTGCTAGGAAACACAGCTGACCTGTCTTTCCTAGCCTGAAATCAAAGAGGCAGAAGAGAGCAGATATGTGTAAAAGTTTCCCACGTTCATAGAGTTGTTTACTTAAATAAAGCACAATAAACCAAGCAGGAACAGACCTTCTGTTCATAATATCCTGGTGAAAACAAACAAAAAAAATGATATGAAGGTCACTGCAACTCGACATGCCATGGGCGGTGGTGGAGGGATTAAAAATAAATAAATAAATAAATAAACTTGACACCTCAAGTGGTGACACCCCTTGTGTGCATGTTCCACATATGACCACTATCGCTGTTCAGGCTCGCAGAGCCAGGAATAATGAATATGGCAAAACAATTAAATCCTGTTTCTGCAAGTACGTTTATTGGAGTATGGTATCTGGATATTACAGAGGAAAGGTAAAAGCAAGATAAAATGACTGACTATATTTATTTATTTTTCTGAGCAGTGTATTTGTCTGAGGACCGTATTTAGTATTCCACAAGATTTAGCCATGGAGATTTAGCCTAATCACGTTAATGAAATAAAGCCCATCTACTTCAGAGGATTGGATGTTCATGGAAAATCTTATATACTTAAAACACTCTTGTCAGTTTCCCTTGCAGACTTCTCTGCCATAAAACATAAATAGTAGCCCCCATTGAAAATCATTATTTATGATTTTTCCAAATCTTAAAAGCTTGATCTGCAGGGCCTCTATCTGAAAACCAGGTCACACTTGGCTAGGGAACAGACTCATTGATGATGCTGGTGAGTAAAGAGGAAATGCAGATGTTGGGATTAAGTTTGAATTTGGGAAACAACCTTGCTAAACTTAACTCTTATACTATCAAGGCAAAATAGATTAAATCATAAATAAATAAAATCCTCTCAAATAGGTTAGTCGCAATGTCTTTGGAACTCTGGGGAGATAGAGTGGGGATATTTGTAGGAAGTTCATTGCCAACTGAAAGGTACCATGGGACAACTGTGAATGGGGACCTTGATTGCATGTCTCATATGAAGGACTACAACAGTTTACCCCCCATTGTACTGAGGAATTGTTTTTTATTTGGTCCAATTAGATGGGTGTGCCCAACACCTCTACAAAAAAAAGATTTTCCAAGTAGTATTTTATTTGACCTTTATTTAACCAGGATGTTCAGCGAGAACAAATTATATTTTACAAGTACATCCCATGCTATGTTTCTTGGTTGTGTCCCTGTTCCTCCGTTTCTATGTATTTTCTAGTTATGTGTTCAGTTTCCTGTTTCTTTATTTGAACTGAACCTGTTCCATAGTCACACCCCCTTGCACCTGTTACGTGTCTCCTAATGTGTAATCACATTCACCTGAATCCATTGGGTCTGTTACCCATGTACCGTATATAGTCTGTCTTTTTCCGTCTACTCTTTTCCAGATGGCCATGTGCCCTGCTTCAGGCTTGCCATACTCTCCAGTGTTTTTCTCCTGTTACCAGCTCCCATGTTTCGCTTGCCTGTTTCCCTTGACCTGCTACCTGTTCATGTGTCCAGCTTACCTCTTCCTGTGTTCCTTCTCACCTCCGCCCAGCTCCTTCCCCACTCCTGCCCCATTGGACTGACTCCCTGGTATTGAACCCCACTCTCTCCGGATGACGCTCTGCCTGATCTTCATTGCCCTGTCTGCCCGGTTTCTGACCATCACCTGTCCAGTTGTTACAAACAGCCTTATCCTTGTTGCTACTGTTGGCTGACTATAGACTTGGACTGTACAACTCTGTCAATAAACGACCTATTCTGCCATTTGCAGGTCCGCCCAGGGTTTCAGATTGCCTGTCCGTGACACAATATAAATATTATTGGATCTAAAAAAATAAAAATAAACTTATGACACTGTGCATGGGTTGCAGGCCATTGGCATGTACAGATGGGCACCCTGCCTCTCCAAACAGAGTGTATGTTGCGTGGGCCCAGTCTCCCCTCAGCCTCCAAGCGCTAACTGAAATTTATTGACTGCAGCCATTTCTTGATTACCAGTGCACTTTGTGACTGCTGTTGTAGCAGTTTTACTTTCAGCTCCTTGTAGGCCATCCACATCAATGTGCCGTCTATTTACTGTGGCATTGTTTTAAAAGCTTGTGTTGCAGAATATTTCTTCATCTGCTCTTTTCTTTAGCGCAAATCTGTCGGTAACCCTAGCTAAGAGCACCTGATAAATGAACACTTTTTTATGACTTGAATAAATTATGTGAATTATGCATTTTTTGGAAAGCTTGAGTTAGATACACAAAAGATAAGACAAGTGATTGGTACATCAGTACAATCACAATTATACATTGTGCCCTTTGATTTTGGTTGGTTGTTCAACTCTGCTCAGGAAGATTCATTATAACTTTAGATTCCTCAGAAAAATGATTGACTTCTAAATGGTTTTCATCACAGGTGGACAAAGCCATTGCTCATAAAATCAAGTCAAAATAAGTAAAAATACCAAGGGCTTTAAATGTGGAATACTAGATTAAATTAATTAATTTGATAGATGACATTAATAAAACAATTACTTTCCAAAAAAGCAGTGCAGTCATCAAGAACTGGTGAAATGCAAAAAAAGAACCATAATAATATTTCTGATTAATTCTGAAATACTCATGAATAATTCCATTGTTATTTTTTTATTCATGAATGTATTCCTTTAATGCATTGTACTGAAATGATTATTTATGCACGTATATGTTTAGCTTGCCAATAAAGCTCGAGCCAAATTGAGAGATTCCTCAAATTACTTTAATAGGCAAATACAGTTTCAATTTATCAGAATCACTCTTGTGATGGATTATCAATACTGACACAATCCAATTTTTTTAAACAAGTTTTTGGATTAGTTTCACATTCTTTCGGCCTTCTCACAAGTCTCAGTGATTGACAGTCGGTGTGTTTTATCTTGGTGTTCAGAAGCTTTAGGTTTCAGGGCACAGCCTGTGGTCTGGAATTTCTTTGTCAGCCATGCCCAGCTGGAGATGTGATTGGTTGGAATGAAAAACCTACAAAACCTTGGCCCTCCATGGCACAGGATTGGACACTACTATCATGCTTTTCTTCCAGGACAGTATAGGTTGTCAAGAAAACTTGAGCCCATGCAGATTTTCAGGTGTCACAGATTCTCACATTTAGAAGAGAGCAAGACCCTTGCCATATTCTGGCTTCATTAGGGACACATTCACAGCTTCCATAGTTTCCCTGCCTAGTTTCTCATTTCTACAAAAAAAAAAACACTGCTAGTTTCATGTGGGTATAATGGGAAGCATGGTTGTTATTTTATTGTAAATCCAAGAGAACATGGTCCCTTGGGGTTCTGAGTGTTATCGCAGATGGAAAATGTGTTTCTCAGTTTTGTATTTCTTTCTCAGGAGAAATTCAGTTTCAACAAGGATTTGTGTGTATGAGTTATGTGTCCCCTCTAATGACAGCAGTAGCCCATTTTCTCCTTTTCTGATGTACAAAGACTGTTGGGAAACTATCTATGTCAAGTGTCTATTTTGTTAGAATGATGTGCTAGCTAAATTAGCTAGTTTCAATGGTGAAACGTGAACGCCAGCTAGTTGGGATTTCTACAGTCTATGGTTGGGATCCCTTACTACCTAGCTAACTAATGACAGAGGAAGATGGCAGAAAAGTGAGGTACAGCAAAAGAAAAGTGGTAATTGATGATTTTGTATTGTGCAAGAATGCACTTCAAATGAGTGAGTAGACAGTGAGTATTTGAGTGGGGCCTGCTGACATGTGGGTATGATCAAATAATGAGATGATTATTACTTAGCTAGTAATGTTAGGCCTACAGTTAACTTTTGTGCAGTCTTTGACTGTAAAAATATTTGCTACCTATAACCGGCAAGCAAACACCTAGTCCATCATTCGAGACGGGAAAAAAATGTAACACGCATTGTATTAGCCCAATAGAATGTTGCATTTCCTATAAGATTCAATTATTGCCTCATTTACCTCCAAGAAGTCACTATGGTGCTGTTTAATGGTTTTGCTTAGACTATGCATGGTGACTACAGCAGTAGCAGTAGACTACACACGGTGACTTTGCTATTTGCTAACACACATGAATAAGTAGGTGTAATAAAGTAAAAATGTTCCTAATAAAGTGGTCGTTGAGTGTATATATCTGCGGTCTGCCTATGTCCCCCCCAATGTTAAACAGAAATTGACATCTTTGCAAGGAGCATCTGTATCTGACGTTGTTAGTCTCAGGATTTGCACAGTAGATACAGTATAATGAGGTATCTGGAAGACACAACAGAGAAATCATTACAGTTACACTGAGCCAAAATAGAGATTCTAATTTTATACCTCCAAGTGAAAAACTCAACACCTTCACATGGTGCAGTCTTGGTGTTATTGTCCCAGTCTTGGTGGAAATAGTACTGTATTGTTCTATGCTCAGGGATTCTATCAATCCACCCATTTGCCAAAGCACATATTCCTGGTCAGGGTTGGGGCGGGAGCTGGAGCCTATCCCAGCATTCAAGGGGCGAGAGGCAGGAATAGTTTGCCAATACATTGCAGGGCCCACAGAGCATTCACACACACATTCACACCTGCAGGCATTTTAGAGTCTCAATAATTTAGCCTACTGCATGTCTTTGCTCTGCGGCTGGAAATCGGAGTGCCCAGCAGAAACCCATCTGGATGTGGGGAGAACATGCAAACTCCACAAGGAAAGGTCCTCGGTCAGTATTCAAACACTTAGAGGACTGACATGTTCAGAGATGTTCTTCTGCATGCCACTGTCGGTTAATGCATAATGCATGGTTATTTGCGTTACTGTCACCGTTCTGTCAGCTTCAACCAGTCTGGCCCTTCTCCTCTGACCTCCCTCATTAACAACAAGTTTTTCCCTCAGAACTACTGCTCACTGGATGTTTTTAGTTTTTCGCATCATTCTCTGCAAACTCCAGAGCCTGCATGAAAATCCCTGGAGATCAGCAGTTTCTGAGATACTCAACTACCCTGTCTGGCACCAAGAATTATTCAACAGTCAAAGTCACTTAGATCACATTTTTTCCTCATTCTGATATCTGGTCTGAAAAACAGCTGAACCTCTTGACCTCTCATACCAATAGCATTCTTGATTTTATGCATTTAGTCACCGCCACATGATTGACTAATTCAATATTTGCATTAACAAACTGGCGTCCAGGTCTACCTAATAAAGTGATCACTGAGTGTATAACCAATCAAGATAGCCATGTTCTGCAAGCACATGAGCACAAGCAAACATATAAGAATACATAGATATTTCTTTTAAATTTGGCTTAGAAAAAAATAGAGAACTTGGTGTATGCAGTTCATTAAATGAACAAACCACTATTTTGAACAGCAGTGTGTCAAAGGACTGTTTTTAGATTTAACAAGTGACAAATGATGATAACAGACATCCAGGCTCACTGTAAGCAACCGTGATGCAACTCTGATGCAACTTAAAGAAGAAAAAAATGCTATTTTTATGGCAAAGAGACAAGTTTCATTACTGTCAAACACTGTGCTTATTTATTTTGACCATGTGCAGATATTTAGATTGATGGTGATATTTGCACATCTGAAATGTAAGCTAACAGTGCTATGGATCAATGCAATTAAAAATACATGAAAAATCAATGATTACTTAACAAAAAGGAGAGAAGCCCGATAACACCTGTTCATTGGCTTCTCGGTCATGCGCTAATTCATATTGATCCCTGTTTTCAAAGTCAACCGCCTGTACCTGATAGTATTTGACAAAGAAGGCAATAAACACACACAGATATCTTCATTCAACAGGGACCAGCTAAGGTGAGATGTTGCTAAAAAATATAAACTTTGATTGTGTCTCCCATTACTTAAATTTCCGGCTTCACTGCTTTAGACCAGGAGATATTAGCCAATATGCAATATTCGGTGTCCATGGTAGGTTTATGAACAGAGAAAGAACATACTGCAGAGCTTGAGTCTGTTTTTTAAAACCTTTTTTTTTTATTTATACCCCTCTATTCTCTGCTTTGGAAAATAATAGTTTCCACAGTTGAATAAAAATTCAGTGAAGTAAAATTAAGTGAAGTATTTTGCAACAAACAACTATGTTGTAGCATTTATGGAATATGGAAAAATGCAACTGCCATTTATTTTTATTGACATTTACATTGGTAATACCTCTCCTTAATTCCATTACTACCAGTGGGTAAAATATTGAAGTCATTTTAAAATAAGCCATTCAGCAATGCTGCAGAAAGCAATTTCATTTATTTTAGCAGACTAATGGAGAGTCAAATTATGTTTTGACAGAAGCATTGTCTAATGTCTGACAACTATATTACGTAAGCTTTCTGAAAATCTTGTTTCCAGAACACATTTAGAAATGGTTAACTACAGCCTCAAAAGTTTGAGTATAACGGCTATCCATGCATGAAAATATGAATTATTAAAACTTGTGACAGGTCTCCATTGACAAAAGGCACTACACCAGAGAGTGATGCTTGAAAGCAAAGTGCAACATGATGGCTTATCTACGTAGTTTTCCCTCTAACCCTGATTTACTATGTCTTTTGTGACTAGTTTCAAGTGCAGATATGACATATTCTGCCCCATAAATATGCTTCTTATGTATCAGACAGGTGTACAGGGCCAAGAGCACAGTACGTGCGTCATATACTAAGTTGTCGCCGGGTACACTTCTCTCCTTAATGCATATATGCATTTAAGGGAGGATCGCGCAAATAACAGGCGGATATATCCAGGGTGTCTGCATATGTAGGCCTATTCCTTTGAGTTTACTGAAGTTCACACAATTAACAAGGGTGGACCTCCAGAGCAGGCATAATCTTGCTTGCGGAGACTCAGGTATAGGCATCGAAGATGCACTGAGAGAATCTTTCCAGCACAAATCACACTATTTCAACTCCCTGAGCAAGAAATCATAAAACTCTTAGCTACAGATTAAACAGCCATGCTGGATGATTGTCATGGAAAAATATTGACGGAGCAGCCATGGCAAAGTTGTTAGGCCTAATAATCACGGAAAACTGGAAAAAAAAGACAGAAATCACGGCGTGATTTTTCTTATTGATTTATTAAATTAACCAATAGATCTCACGTGCAGCACTGGGAAATTATTGAAATAACATGCGCAACAGTAACAACAGTAACAGTAAAAAATCAGCGGGAAGCTGCTGCTAATGAAAACAAAAAAAAGAGAAAACGTATTGATAGGCTGGTGCATTTAATATATAATATATTTTGTCCATAACAGAAACAACATGCTTTTCAGCTTGAACATTGTTAAAGCATTGCTCAAATTGCAGTTTATAAAAAAACAGGGTTACTGTGTGTTTGTTTTTATTTCTTTAAAGTTAGATTAGGTACATGCTGTCGCCTAGATTACATCTTTGGAGCTCTTGTTGTCACTGATTGTAGGCAGAATCATAGTACACCATCAAAAACTGGCAAAGAAAATCACGAAAAAGCACAAAAACGGGAAGACATGGAACTGCCAAAACGAGACAAAAGGGTGGAATCAGTGAAGCCTGAGTTTTCTGTGAAAAATTACTCTTCTGAAAGAAATAAAGGATGACCTAGAACAGGGGTGTCTGGAGGGCTGAAGAGCGTGCAGGCATTTGTAGTATCCCTTCAATCAGCAGCCTGTTTTGGCATTAAGAACAAGGCGCTTGGACTATCTAGCCAATCAATGATTTGCATGAACCTTTCTTGCCCAAACACATGGAAAACCAGCAGGCACTGCGGCACTCCCAGACCGGAATTGGACACCCCTGACCTGGAATCTCCAACACAACGTTTCCATTCCACCAATAGTCAAGCCTTGCCGCATTACACTATCTTGCGTCATTTCAATCAACATTTGTCCCCACAGCTGGAACATCACAGTCCGCATGTTGCCCTGCATCGTAGTGCTGGATATGCTCTTATGTCGCACCAGAAGATGCAGTAATTATCCCACATCTAATAGAGATGTTCAATATCACCTATAATTCAGAAAGAGTTCGGTTAGCAGAACGAGAGGGCACAAATGGAAATTGGCAAAGGATAAATTCCGTACAGATATTAGGAAGTATCTTTTTCACACAGCGAGTGGTCGGTTTGCCTGGAATAGTTTGCCAGAACATGTAGTGGAGGCAGAAACACTTGCGGATGTCAAGACCAGGCTTGATATGGTGTTTTCGGAAAACTAGACAGTAGGCGCACTTAGGGGTTGGAAAAGGCCAGCATTGCTGGGCTGAATGGGCTGTTCTCACCTTTACCTTTATGTTATGTTATGTTTATACCCTGAATATGAGTTTTTTTATTTTATTGCATATTTTAACATGCACTTCATTCGCGAAATGCGATTAGCCGGCTGTCCCATTCGCTGACTGTGTAATTAGCTGTAGCCTTTGTAAATAAGATGTTATTTTCACACAAACTGCTTACGCACCAACATACCCTTGTCAAACCGCATTTTGCGCTGAAAGTTTTATTTAGGGTATGTAAATCTGGCCCAAGGCATCTTAGTTATTCCTTCAAAACATCAAACTGTTCAGAAATTAGATGTAGTTGGTAATTAGCTACTGTATATGTCCATTATTTCACATTACCTGGGGGATGCCAGGATTGCCAAGCGTGAGCACTGTTTTTTTGAGATTATAGTTTTTTATTATGTCGAAGAAACTGCAGTTCTTTGAGTGCATTGGTCATTTTTGTTGATTCCAACTTGGCTGTCAAAATGCTTCCGGAAGTGATGCCTGTGTTTGAATCCAGAAAAGTCTCATACCAATAGCATTACAGCCATCTCCTGGATCCAGTCAGGGCACGGGCAACACTCTCACACCCTTATGGGAATATTATGTAAACCACTGTGTCATGAAACCCCTAAATGGACTCTGTTGTCCACGGACATTTTGTACCATATCAGTTTGTTCTTTCAGCGAGTTGTGATGTTTCTAAAATCAGATCCATTGAACACAAAGATGATTGTACTACAGCGTATTCGAATTTCCCAACAGCTTTAATGTAAAACAGGAAGTTGTATGCGAGAACAGATTGCTTAGTGGAGTTTACCCTGGCTTGCTGTAGTGTGAAACAGCTTGATGTACAAGTGTACTCTCTGGTGTTAGTCCATCACAGAAATCCATATCCATTTTATCCTGAGTGACATACAGAGAGATGCTTTGGTCTGTGTTGTCTTTTCTGTAGCATAATTGGGTATTGAACACAACTTTCTGGGGCAGGAAATATTCTCTCTAATCTCAATGTCACTCGGTTTTTCAAGTTTCTACATAACATTTTCTGATTTGAAAAGACGAAAACGATAAAACTGAAATAGCTGCTGGGTGGCTCATTTTGACTGTGCCAGTGCAGACTGTGGAGGGAAATGGTAAACCGCTGCATGGGACAATGCGCAACTGGCTGTTGCTTTGCCCATGCTAAAGGAGGGTTCATTCGGTTAGGGTTCATTTCATTGCATCGAGCCGTGCTGGTAAAACGGGCGCCTGTGAGACTTGAGACTCATTGGAATCTCCTCAGATACACCAAACAGAGGAAGAATCTGAGTGGTGTGAAGGAATGCGTGTAGTCTTATCATCTGATACTGCAAAGGGATTCATTTAACTCATTTATCTTACTCCAAAATATTTTCCCAATGCTAAGAATTATAGAGAAGGTAACTGTAACTGAGGGCCTCTTTCTGCCACTAGATGGATTGCTGTCTATCTGTGCCTGTGGCTTGTATACAATGCTTACAATGATAAAAGAGCATAGGTGAGTGAGTTCTGTGTGTATGTGCTGTAGGACATAAAAAGCACAAGGTGTGTAGTCAAAGAGGAATAGCAAACTCAAATGAATGTAGTTTATTGTACCGTACAGTATGTTCAATAATATCAAAAAAAAATGGTACAAATTGTGGATGTCGTTTAATGGCTACTGTATATTACATTACATTACATTAATAGCATTTGGCAGACGCTCTTATCCAGAGTGACGTACAACAAAGTGAAAATTCCATACCCATAACCAGTGGGCTGAAAGACCCTAGAGGGAAGTACAATTTCAACTGCTACCTGTACCACAGAGATAAGGACCAGGGCCTATTTGATCATCGGATAAAAAAATTTTTTTTTTTTAAAGTATAGTGATACCGCAACACACAAATGTAAGAATAAACTGCTTACCTAGCCAAACGAAACTAGTAAAGGTATCATCCTAATACACAAGTAAATAAAACAGGTAAAGACAACAGTTAAGTTTTACAGGGATATAGGGAGGGACGGGGAGAGGTGCAGCTTGAAGATGGCAAGAGATCCTGTCATCAAATGGGTATGCAAATGTCGTGAAACCATGTTGACAAGACTCCCAGAACCATTCCACTTTCCCCCCCATGCACCCAAAGATAATATGGAAACCCAAAAGCACAAATAATACGCAATCACAAAACGGCAGCAACATCAATAATCCTAATTGCGTTTTCATTGTATGCCTATCAAACCAGGTTAACCTTTGTAGAAAAGCTGCCCGCTGACTCACATGGAGCTTGTATTACCTACTGTTCACTTTTGCCAAGATCCTTATTCAGCACCCAATGTACTGTACCACACCACCAATGACACCAACACCAAACATGATTGCATCGTATCTAGAAAACTTGTACATAACTCAGTAGCTGTGGGAGCATTCACATAGGCAGCAGAATGATTTTACCTCTTTATCAAACCTTGCTGACTCCTTGTCAGTACTGAAAAAGCAGTATGTTTTCCTTTGGGGGTCAGATAAGGAGCACACTACTGTGAACCACCCAACAGACTGCACGCCGAGCTGCAAATGAAAGGTCTTCCACCGACTCAGTTCTGCTGTCCATTGACCACGCACAGTGGGCTGTGATGTGAAAAGAAGCATTACATTACATTACATTACATGGCATTTAGCAGACGCTCTTATCCAGAGCGACGTACAACGAAGTGCAGATCAAACACAAGTATAAGTGCTAAGAGGACCTGAGAGGACAGTACAGTTCCGAGTCCTAGTGTAAACATACAGATAATCAGAACCCTTGAAGAGTACAATCAACTTCCAAACTAGCATACCACAGTAGGCAGCTAGAATACCTTGAGTACAACAATACAACAGCCAATAAAAAACAACAATATCTATACAAGTAACAATATCTATACAATGTATACATAAGTGCCATTACAGTCTAAGGCTAATCATGCAGCAGGCTGACAACACCACATCTTTTGCAGGGGAACTCCAAATTATGATTGTACAGACCAGCCATACGTGCGAAATGGATTAACAACAATGCCAATCATGCCAAATCCTGTCGACAGAATTGTATACACTCAGTGATCGCTTTATTAGGTAGACCTATACACCAGCAAATATTTAACCAGCCAATCGTGTGGCAGCAACTAAATGCATAAATGCATGCGGATGTGGTCAAGAGGTTGAGCTGTTTTTCAGAACAAATGTCAGAATGGGGAAAAATGTGATCTAAGTGACTTTGACCATGGAATGATTGTTGGTACCAGATGATAGGGTGGTTTGAGTATCTCAGAACCTTTTTTCATGCAGAACAGTCTCTAGAGTTTGCATAAAATTATGCAGAAACAAAAGCAGGCAGAAATGTGTTGTTAATGAGAGAGGTCAGAGGAGAAGGGCCAGACTGGTCAAAGCTGACAGGAAGGTGACAGTAATGCAAATAACCACACATTACAACAGTGGCATGCAGAAGAGCATCTCTGAACACACCATGCGTCAAACCCTCTTAGTGGATAGGCTACAGCAGCAGAAGAGTTAATATGTCTAAAATGTCTAATAAATACCTAATAAAGTGCTGACTGAGTGTATATGTAGAATGCTGAATCAATCAATCACTGAAATAGTAATACAAACCAGAATATAATTTTCATAATTTTTTTTAGTAAGCGAGGTTAATGAGAATTAATGATAAAACATTTTTCTTGTCTTTCATTCTATTAGTTTTGCATATGAACCTTCATATTTTACAGCCTAGCATTTATATTGGCTTCCTTGTGATTCTCTGACAATGAGGCACTTTATGTGTCTGCTGATCGCTTCTACGACTGTTTTTGATTAAGAGTTTTCCAAAAACACCTCCAAACACTTGACAAAGGCAAGACTGCTTGTCAACAGCATGTCCTCAAATGTTAAGGATAAAGTGGAGATGTTCTGATCTGCTTAAGTGGCATTAGTCATACTAATACATCCTGGCTTCCTTTAAACCCAAGCACGAACAGAGCCTGTGGGTTTCTCGTTTGTTGTTATGGCATTGTGTTGTGTTTTTAATATACAGGATTCAGGAGAAGACAATAAATCGCTGCTCCTCAGGGATCTTCGCACATTCACTCAGGTACTCTGAAGCAAGGTTTTCATTTGTATTCGCAATCCCCCTTGTGAGACAAAAATACATATTACGAGACGGAGAAGCTTATTGACTTTCAAACATTTCCCCAAATGTTAACATTCATCTTTATTTATTAAAATTGCAAGGTAAATTGGGGTTTCCTATCTAGTACTTGCAAATATTTATTTCTCTACCCTAGTGTTCTATATTGTGCTCAGGGTTGTTTGGGATCTCACTTTCTCTACAAAGATGTTTCTGCATCGAGAGCCAGAGGTGGGTAGCAACACATTAGATTTACTCCGTTACATTGACTTAATTTACTGTCCTTAAACGATCTTACGGTGCAGAGCGCCTGACCCGCAAATGTTGATCTTTACACATGACAGTTACATGGGAAACGGCATTTTTATTTTTTAGAAACAAATAGCTAGCTATATGCCGTCACTGCATTTATTGAACCTACCATGCATAAAAAATTGAAACGAACGCTGTGAGCTGCAGGCACTTCATCATCGCTCTGTCCTAAAATTTCTAACCCTGAGAACTTTTTTACCGCAGCGACCACTAGGTACGCAATATGCGGCTGTGATTCTGCAGTTCTGCAGTTTGCTTGTTCTATTGAATATGAAATCAGATCCTATAGCCTAAAGTAACTCAGCACTTGAGTACTTCTCTTCTTTCAGTAGATATTTTCTTACTCTTACTCTTGTAGTTTTTTGGATAACTACTTTTACTCTCACTTCAGTCATTATTATTTATTTTAAAGTAACAGTTATTTTTAAGTACACGTTTTGCCTACTCCACCCACCTGCAGAGCCAGGCATTATAGATCCAGGTGGCAAGAAAGGGCACAAAAATGTCATATTTTTTCCAGGCCCACCCCCTGAGGGGGAAAGAAAGAGTTTTCATAAGGAAATCAATGATGCAGTCAGTGACAAGTCTTTACATCTAGTCCCATATTAAAATTATAGTGATTTTCAAAATGCCAGAAAGCTTCTGTCTGGCTTATTGCACTGCAAACAGATTTAAAAACCTGGACTTGACTTTTATTTATCTAATGTTGGAGAAGCGATAATGATTAAAGAAATTAATAAAATAAATAACTTAATGAAAAAATTCCCATTGAGTCCCTGATGTGGCCATGCAGTTGAATAAGAAAATAAGCCTTGCACCAGCCACCTGCCGTTTCTTGGTTTTACCAGCTTTTTGATGTTTGTTTATTACTCCTATTTTATTTTAAACAGTCTGCCTTCCTTTTTCAGAGGTTCGGTTCAAAAATGGCAAAAAAAAAACTATGACAATAATAACGACAATAAATAGTCACAGTAGAAGCAGATGTAAAATGACTAGTATACACATGAGAACAATTATACAATTATAAGGAGAATACAGTAGTTATACTCGTGTAGTGGTACATAATAATTTAACCTGTTATACATCTTGGAAAAAAATGTTTTGTGCATTTTCACCTACATTGTTTTGTATTTATAGCACTTTATTTCCATAATTTAGGTATAGATAAACTAAATGAAGTTAGTAAATGGTATTTCTCAAGTCTCTGTGATGCTCACATCTGGAGTTATAAAGCCTGAAAGTAGAACACTGAAAAAATGGGCAAGGGTTGCCAGATTTGGAATGTAGAGAATGTTGTCATGTCCGTTTGTAGTTTTTCCCAGTCATTTCACCTTTGTGTATGAGCAAATGCCTCCAAAAGCCACATGTGAACACCAAACATGTGAAGAGTAGACATGAACTATAAATAATCCCACATAAAATGAGAAGTTTACCAATGTTATTTCAAGTCGCATGCTTTGTTTTCAAAGGTGAAATTTTTAGTTCAAATTCCAAAAAGTCAGCCACATGTCAGAAAGTGGAATTTCACATGACTTAATGTCACATTTAGTTTTTTCACAAGGGAAATGATAAATAAAATGTAAATCACACATGAACATGTCCAGTTCAACATGTCCAGTTCAGTGACATCTGAAATTTCACATGATTTTTTCTTAGGGTTAATTCTCAAGTCAGGATTTATCTCGCTCAGAATTAATTGGGACACACATACATTAATTTCAGTATGACTGTAGCCCCAAGTATCATATGCATCTATCATATGCATCTATCTATCAGCCTTTGGACACAGAAAAGTCATTCTAGAAGAGGGCATCTTCAAAATGAATACTATATCATTGCGATTATTATTTCATGCTCTTGACAAAAGTATTGCTGGAGGGTACAAATAGATTTCTCCCCCTTCCTTCTAAAAGTTAAGCTCTCATAAAGTTGTTTTGTCCTGGTGCTTACTTCTTTCTTGATGTTTACCCAGAAGTACTTTAGCACTCTTGCATCTTTACAGTACTTTAACTTGTTTTACTCTCTATTCTCTATTCTGCTACCTGCTACCTTTTTCTACTACCACAACTACTAAGAGTGCTAGTGTTACTACTAATACCACAGAAATGTTTTCTATAAGTAGTAGTAGGAGCATAAGTACAATAACAATGGTAGAAAGAAAGTAGGAAGTACAAAAGGAGGATTAATTCAACTACTCCACTACTAAGCCTAATAATTGTACTACTTGTCCACTACTACCTCTAGTAACGGTTATGTTGCTATTACTTAACCTATACATTTTCTGGATCATGAACACATTGACCATGAGTGTGCAAAATAAATCATATACAATCTATTTATTTTTAAGTGCTGTTACTTTATTATATGGCAACAGATAGAGGATGGATATTTGGCACAATTATCAAAATGATACTGAATGAAAATTGCTTGAGATTGACTAGTTTAATAGTGGGATTTCTGTTCTGTTTTTAGCTCACACCCCATGACTGTTTTCCTGGGTTATCTAAGGGAATAAACCAGCCAGACAGAGAGAATACCTCCTGATGTTTAAATAGTTTAAGAATGTTCTATGAATCTAAAAATAAAGACTTGTAAAAAGTGCAATTATGGTCCTAAATTTCAAAGTACACATTAGTTCTGGACAATAATCTTAACACTATGTTCCATTTTGGGAGAGGAGAGATAATTATGGAGGACAAGTGAGTTATTGTTCTGAGAGTCTGTGAACCATAGCAATGTGTCACTAGAAAATGAACTGGAGACAGAGTACAATTTTACACATAGAGAATTATCAAAATGTCACTTGGTATTTTAACCATATCTAATCCAAATGTGTTTGACCTCTTAGGAACTTTGTCAAAGCCACATACTCAAGGTAATTAACACAAAGTAACACAAATCCGTGGATTGTCAACTGAACCACTGTTTTCACTATCCGGTAATTAGATGTCCAAAAATATAACTGAAAATGACACAGGTTAAATAAGGTCCTTCTGATTATAGCAGGACTAAGTCAGTTGCTCAGCAGTTGAAAACACTGTAAGTAATTGGCTGACCTTAAAACAGGCATGTTACATACATACATATAACACAACATCTCACACAGACAGGTTATGTTCAAAGAGTTAAACTCTCTCACTCAGGTAAATAATCAGCAAATAATCTTGTTACACCTACAAAGCCAGTTGGAAAAGAACACAGACAGAATATCTATTTTAATTATTTATTTAGGTCTACATTTATATAATATATTACAGGTGCCAAAATATATTTCAGTTGCTGAAATGTTTGCATTTGCTGAAATTGTATATGTGCTGTATCAGCACAGATACAATAGGCATCTATTCAGTCTATTATACAACAGATAGGTCCGGTCCATTGGTCAGTTTGCGTTCCAGCCATGGCAATATATGCACAGCTAAATAGAATGTTCACACACCTTTTAATATTAGTCTGCATTTGTAGACCGCTGTTATTTACTTTACAACCTAAATTAACATCATGTTATTATCATCTCACGGCTAGTAGCCAACCAAAGTAAAACAAAATGAGTTATCTTAAAGTGTCCTTGGACCTTCTCTGGGTTTTGGAAAGGAGCAGGAAAGAAAATAATACAACGAAGGCAACATCCTCGGATCAAAATACCATCAAAACCACCAAACCCCAGTGAAGCAAATGATGACTCATAACGACTTTATGAGTTATTTCAATAACTGCACGTTATCTGGTGTCCAGATAACAACAAAGACAAATCACGTGTTTGTCAGTGTCTTCAGATGTAACATAAACTAGCAAGCAAGCTAGCTAACGTTACTGCAGTGGAGATACATTACTGCAATAGCGTTGCAATAGCGATGCTTAGCTTAGATACCGTAGTGGAGTGGGGATACATTATTACTAGCCTACTATTATTACTACTATTTAGTGGAAGAATATATTAAAAATACAACATAGTTTCTTTTTTTAAAGATATTTTTTAGGCCTTTTTCAGCTTTATTGGACAGTATATAGTTTAGAGAGACAGGAAGAATGGGAGCGAGAGAGAGGGGAAGACATGCCACAAATGTCAGATGGTCGGATTCGATCCGCCGACGTCGCGGCTCGCAATGAACACGCGGTCAGTGCTCTACAGGCTGCGCCACCGAGACACCCAAATACAACATCGTTTCATTAAAAATACATTAATTTAAAGTTTGTCTTGACTTTCTCTTGTGAAATTTAGAAAGATAAATGTGGTAACCATTGTATAAAAGCATTGTGGAACTCGAACCTGCGGTATATCGTGAATATTACCACCCCGCTAGCTGTGCCAATATCCACTATATACCACGGGTTCTCATTCCATAACCCTTAACTGTACGTCAAACAACTCACCATGCCCAGATCTCCTATTTGGGACCACATATCTTGTATCACTTTTTCAACATAGCTTGTCCATAAAGTGTTTCAGTACATAGCATAGAGCGTTTAACCCCTTATAAGACTCACTAACCCAGGGCTGGACCGGTGAGGGGTTTTTTGCAAAATAATATGCTGCTATGTTAATCCTACATTTCCCAATGTTTTGAAATGGGAGAGATATTGAGGTTCAAAATGTGTTATTTTAAATGGAAGTGCCAACCAATGCAAGCAAATACTCATTATCCCCAGCAGGAAACATCATAGATGCAAAAAACATATTTTCATCATCCTCTTCCTACTCCTGCTCCTCCTCTTATTCTTACACCTACTCTGACTCTCACTTGCAACAACAGTCATTGTTCCCAATGCTGGGGGGAGCTCACCTTTTGCCCTTTTATTTGTACTAAAGCTCTGATTGCTGATTAAATAATTAAAGCTACAGTTTGACCTATGAAGAGTGGCTGTTTTCAATTGATTGAAAGTAAAGGTTATCATTTCTAATGGCAGTGTTTTCCATGTGAATACACGTTTTGAAAATTGTAGCTAAAAAAGAAAATTGTCACCGAATGAGACTGACGTCTGCCTTAAGACATGCTGAATGTGCCTATTGTTTGAAATAATTGTGTTTATTTTACACATGAACTTAAAGTTTTGTTAATTGGGTTCATAACAGTTCTAGTGTGTAACCAATCAAGAAATATTGTCTCAATTACATTGATGTAGGGATGCATAGTACAGGTTGTGTGTATTGGTTGCAACGTGTCATTTTAAGGGGAGATGACATACAGAAATTTTGAATGCAGTGTTACATTTTGACAGAGATTTCTTAAGTTTTAAGTCAATGTGCATACAGAATCGAGAATAACTGTAATAGCTGACTATAATTTGTGCATGTAACATGCATGCTGCCAAAACCACTGGGTCATCTATCATTTGCACTTCTTAAAATGTATCAGCAGGAGCTGTATCATGAGCTGTTTCCCAAAATACTTTCTCTTGGCTCTGCTATAGGGTTCTTCCTCCCAGTTTCTTTCTGTTTACAAATGTAATGTGAAAGCCTTAGATAATCCATTGCTTACAACCAGGAATGGAAATTAAGGTCGTCCGACCAACCGAGGCAAGTGGTTTAGACGAATGTAGAAAAAAAAGAGAGCACTAGCCTATTGGGTGAGTGGCAATTGAAAAGTGTGTTATGGACTACAAACCGAAAATCATGCTACATTGTGTATTCATCTCCCATGTTTCTATATGTCAATGTGTGCCTGTGGTGTCACCTTAAACCTTGTGTAGTCTTAACATTCTGAGACTACACAAGGGTTATTCTTAACAATTTGAGACTACAGCCAAAACACTGGACAAAACCCCTTTCAAAAGATGTTTTTGTCAAATACCCAACCCCCATCAACAAGTCAAACACATTCCATAATTTCACATGCAGTTTGTTATTGAAAAGCAGGCTTATTTATAAGTATATGGAATAATAATACAATATTTTGAGAATGTATTTAGATTAGCCTATATAATATGGGGTCACAATGATGAAAATGCCCTCTATTGTGGAACCAAAGGTGTTTTCACTGTCTTCATTTGAAATATTCACTGGAGAATACTCGAGAAGCTAGAAAGAGGATAGATTCATTGGAAGTTCCCCAAAGGTAGTCTA
The DNA here is from genome assembly GCF_963514075.1 of Conger conger. Lineage (NCBI taxonomy): Eukaryota > Metazoa > Chordata > Actinopteri > Anguilliformes > Congridae > Conger > Conger conger. The sequence continues at coordinate 48,732,594 of NC_083764.1, forward strand.
GTTTAGACGTAGGCATCGCAAATGTGTTGTAAAACGTCAACCTTTTTGGCCATAAAATCTCAAAAACAGTTTTTGCTGAAACGTAAGTCAGTATTTCTATGTTTTGTGATTTAAAATATGTTATACTAAAAATAACGATACTATAGCTATGTCTGATCTTTATGCTTTTAAATTGCATATTTTTGGCTAGTTAAAATATATCTGGGCTAGTAATTGTTTTACTGCACTAGCCCTGGTAACTAGTACCAAAAATGTCCACCCCTGTTTACAACCATTTCAGCCAGGAAAGCTAGGGCACTATGTACTAACCTATTAAATTATTGGAAAACCCTGTTTATGATTGTTATGTCTCTAGTTATGTTACTGAATGCAGAACTACAGCTCAGAACATCTTAGTACAGTATGTTTACCTGGAACAGGTTTTAGTTTTCAGTATACGGTAGCAAATGTCCCCTCTTTCCTACATTGTAGTGTTTTTTTGGGGGTTTTTTCATGGAAAAATAACCTGAGGGGCATTCGGCTTGAAAAAGAGAATCATTTTTCAAACTTCAATAGCTTTCCATGCATATTCACTTTCTCTTGCAGTCCAATTTCATGACTGCATTTGTTTGACAGAACATAGGGAACTTACATGTAAGAATTTAAAAAAACAACAGGACCAGAAAAAAGGAACTGCATTTTTTTGAATCCAAACTTTTGTGCAAACAGAGGAACTCCATAACTAAGTGGCAAATGTGTATAGAATAGTTGTTTTTTAATTGTTTTTTTTATCTTCTCGTGCATTTTAGTTGTAGCCATGGTATAAGGGATGAATATATGACACGACAGGTTGGTGACTGGCCCAAGGCTTGTATATGCACAGCATGTCATGATCTATCTGTTACATACATTATATATATAATTTTCCCAGGAAAAACCGAGTTTATTTCATGGCTAATTGGCTACCGAACGCCGATCCTAGATATTAAACCCGGTGTCAGGTTCAAATTGAATTCAGGTTGATGTGGGGTGATCCATTTAAATCCCTGCTCGGCTTGCACGGGAAGCCTTTGTTCCCTGACACCTCCTGCCCTTTGAAAGCTGTTCCCATGGTCCAGGCTTTGGACCGAACTCACCGCTGTCCTCCCCGAGGGAGCCTGATGGTCGGGCTACCCCGGTCATTCTGTCCCTAGCTTCTGCGACGCTCATCTGCAATGCAAGGCGTGTGCTAGCTTTCAAGCTGACCTCAGGGCACCTTCACCTGCCCCGCACAAGGTTGCCATGATCAGATATAGAGCATACAATCTCATGGACCTGAATTCCTTTGTAACAGTATGGACAAAGGATGTGTTACATGTTTTTTTTTACTGGTGCTTGAGTTTTTTTTTTTTTTTTACTAAGCTAAAAGGTTATGTCTATCATAGGAGGAAGGTCAATGCTGCTGATTTATGTAATAAGGAATGGAGTGCTTTTCCAAGCAACTGTATTGACTGAGCAGCAATTCACATTACTTGGCCCACCCAGAGGAATTATGCTGTGCACAGTAAGTAGCACTGCGTGCAGAGCTCTGTAAATAAAATGTTGTTCTGGGAGGTTTTATAGAACTCTGTAGTACATGTGTGCACAAATGCATTCATGTCTTTATTTATGCCTGCGTGTGTGTGTGTGTGTGTGTGTGTGTGTGTATGTGTGGGTGTGTGTGCGCACTTGTCTACCTATCTAACAGGGGACCATGGTGTCATTACACATCCAACAAGAGGGGACATAGAAACCAAGAGTGGACTAGTTCCCCTTGACAAATGCTTTGAATCTGTTAAAATGATTTGTTTGTGTGCAGAGAAGTTGTGTGCATGTATGTGTGCATATTTTATCATCTGTATTATTATCATTTTTTCTTGCACTGAGATTTACCTGCACTAAGAGACTTAAAAGAACCTATGGTGTGGTGTGTTATTAGGCTTTGTGCAATGTTAAAACTACAGAGCCCCCAAGATGTTGAAGGATGCATGATGTGTGACCTCCCTCAAGCAGCCACAGAGCTCTGGTCTCCATGAAGCCTGTCAACTTCACACAATAAATTAGAGATGCTCATTCCATCTAGCCCATTGTCCTCACATCACACACCAGAGGGATCCTACGGAGCACTCTCTCTTTGACCTGTGAGATAACCTGCCCCACACAGTCATAGTCACAGCATAGATTTGGACGATAAGACGTCTACCTGTTTCTGCTTTCTCTCTGCTGAATGAATTAAAATTCAGGAAAATACATTTTGGATAGCCATGATTAAACAGGAAAATAAATGGGCTACCGGCTCTTTCTGTGGCATAGTGGAAATAACCGGAAGGGCTGCCTGTACTGAGCGATTCTGCTGAATCTTTCTGTTCAGCCACCATCATTAAGTAAAGCGATTATTCAGCAATAAAGTTTTAATTACGTGCTGCTCCCAGAGAGCAGAAACGGTAGGCATGGTGAGGAACTGAAGAATGTGCAATCGATTTGTGAGTGTGGCAATTTTATTTCAGAGACCAAGAATACACTCAGAAGAGAGTAGAGTAATTTACAAACCAAGATGCAAACCACTACATTTTTATTTTTTTAATCTACATTTTGTGCATAATGTAAAACTATGCATGCACGTGCGTGTGTTTATATATAATATCGTTTTTTGTTTAACTTTTCTGAATGAGAAATGCCAATTACAAGCAAGTGCATAATGCATAATATGTATCGATGTTTATATGTATGTCTCAACATTTGTCCCAGTGACAGATATCTCACCTCTCCCGGTCGCTCTCCTGGATTAGGAGTCTGCCGGATTAGGAGTCTCCTGGATTAGGAGTCTTCTGGATTTTGGCATGAGCTTCCTGATATCTGCGAGAGGTCAGGAATATCTTGCAATTCAGCAATTTCTACCACAGTTTGAAGTGAAGTTTTTAAACACTCCTGCAACTTGCATGATCCCGTTTGTGATGAACTGCCAAACCGGAAAATGTGTGCGAATCCTCCCCATCCGTGATATCACATTGTGGGTCCCTCCTAATGACGCACTCCCCCCCAATCCCCCCACTCTGCTGGGAGAAAATAGTACAATCTCTATGAAAAAGAGTGTCAGTCTCCCTGAAAACAGTTTTGCTAAGGTGGGATGTCTGCAGTGAATCTAAGAAGCAGAAAAAGATTTTGTAGAAAACTCTTATCTGTTTTTAGGCCCTGTCTATTCCTGCAAGCAGTGATCATTGGACAGATAACAAGTGTCAATCGAAGTTTATTGGTTTTCCTGTCCTGTCAGGATTTAAGGATATATACAATCGCTCAAGTACCCAGATTAAAATATTACACATGCATTATTATGTGTATGTGTGTGCATGTGTGTGTGTGTGTGTGTGTGTGATTGAGTGTTTAGAGAGCACATACGTGTGTCTGTGTACGTGCTCTACATTAGATCTAAGAGATTAGCTCTCATGACACATTCTAAAGCTAAGCTTCCTAACCTCAGGGTTTTCACCTGGCTTTGAGCACTGAAATAAACCTTGAACAAAGTTTCCTTCTTGAATGCTGATTCTCCTATTTCCCACTGCAGAGCAAAGAAAGGGATTGGTTCTATCTTCTTAACCTCTGTAACACGCCATGTATGGATGTAAACAAGCCACTTGGCATTATTTTAAAAGCTTTCTCTGGGAACACTTGTGAACCATATAGCAGACTGTATGTTTTAGGGGTTTGAGGAAAAAAATGGTAAGCTTGTTCGCAAGATTATCAGAAAAAAATATGTATTTCAATAAGTGAGTGGAAATTGCCTGTGTATCTTGTATGCTACATACACTATTTGTAGATATAGTCATTGAATTGTTTCACAGCTGTCAAAATTTCAAATGAAAATATTTTTTATTTTAAGCTGTTTTCCCCATATTTGTGTTCAATTTGGTATTGTCTGATATGCTTCTCCAATCACAGATGTGCCATCCACAAATTTGCAAGAATCACATTATGGGCACCCAGTCAATTCTCTGTCATATTCAAATAATAGCACAGAGCAGGCTTGAACCTGTGAGTAAAGGGTCCAAACTGCAAATATTTTAACATATTATTTCAGGTTACCATGTTAAATAGGTTTTGCCCAGGGCATCCCTCAGGTTCAACATTCCTACTGGTCATGACCCTGTGTTGGAGGTGCGTGAAGTGAATTCGCTGCCCTTTTAATACAGCCTGCGACAGCTTCATTAACCTGGGGGGTGTACTGCAGCACACATCACTGTCAATTTCACTGTCACCGTCTTCTCACATGCCCTGTAATCCCACGATGGCGTGTTATAGCCACCTAACATGCAATGGCAATAAAACCCAATATCAATGCACAGGCAAACCAGCCTAAATTTCCTTAAAGTGCTGAATCTTAGAAATAATCTGTCCACAATTGAATCATCTGATTACATTAACACCAAAACACATTGAGGTTTTTTTTACAGCAGGTTATTGCAAACGATCTATTCAATTCTATAATGCTTGCTTTGGATGACTGTAATGTTTTATAAGCTAACAATTGAGAGAGAAAGATGGAGAGATTGGTGGGCAAGCTATTTATTTCGTTAGAGAGATCACTACCTAGCTGACTAGTGAAAGACATAAATATTGAAAGATATAGATATCACTATTTAGCTAGACTAGTGACAGAGATCTAGAGTCGAGAGATCAAGGTAGCGAGCAACCAAGAGAAATACATTTATTCTCAATAACCCCCCCCCCCTAGCAGTTACATAATGTAATCAGACAGATAAATGGCGCAACAATATAAAGGTCTTCAAGGTAACATTGAAGTAAACAATTTGCAATTTGCAACACATGGGATGAATATGGGGTGCTGTTAAGAAAAAAAAATCCTTTTAGTGAAGTCCATATGGAGAAAGAATGTGAAGTGTGAAGTGGTGCTTTAATAAATACAGCAGTTCAGCAAGATCATTATTTGATCCTTATTTCTCCTTCATTTCCAACCTCGGTGTGTACCTATTTAATGTTTTCAGTAGCTTTGTTTTATTCGGTTTTCTTATGCTCTGTGATCAGAATAGGTATGTCTGTTGAGGCTTTGGTCAAATGCAAATATTTCACTTAAAACATAATTGTTCAAATGTTTATTTTGAGTACGAATGTCAATCCCGAAAGAGGCCTCCAACAAATATCTATTGTTTTCTCTAGGTATTCTAAACAAGGCATACTTATAGACTTGTCCATTTCCTTGATCATTGCTTTCTTACAATTTGCATGAGTAGTGACTTCTGTGAATAGATAATGCATGCTGTGATTAACAGTCTACATGCATTCGAGGCATTCAGTATATGCATACTTCTAGCTTATTTCTTGTGAGCATGCCAAGTATATGAATTCTGGAATACAGCCAGTTCTGTCAGGGCAATTGACCTGGATGGTACTTGGTACTTATCAAGCTAAAACCTTTCCCTGGTGTCCATTTTCTTCACATTGAGTTGAAAACAAAATTGAGTTGAATCTCATTCTTATGTACTTGCTTATTTTTCATACATGACCGCAAACTTCTTTTCCTGACCTTTATTCCAATCCTATCAATTAATAAGTACTTCAGTGGCTTTCTGACCACATGTCAAATATACCTTATTCAGCTTTGACATTCAGGGACCACATGTCACATTGTAATGGGTTACGGTAGACCTTTGTCTATGCGGTGCTGTATTAGGTCAATGGCATTCCCATGTGGTCCTGGCAAGTATAATCACCAATTACACTTTGCTACAATTTATATCTGAGCTTCATAACCCTACTTGACAGGGAATGTCCCTTTGGAGGAGATTACAAAGAAAATACACTTTCTCTTGTGGAATATCTGTACAAGACATGCCTCTTCCACACCTTTGATTAAACTGTGTAGTTTTATATAATGAATGCCCTTCCCTGTTATTACTACCTGGTTATCATAACTGATATTACTTTTCAAGGAAATATTATATACAGTGGTGTGCAAAAGTTTGGACACCCCTGGTCAAAAAGCCTTTTACAATTAATATCAATTAAAGTGAACAGAAGCGAACCTGACCCCTAAATGGTACAATGTTAAACTCTTCTCATTTTAAAGCAAGATTACTTTTTATTTTTACAGTTCCAAAATAAAAATAAAAAATTAAGTTCCCTGTGCAAAAGTTGGGGAACCTTGTCAGTTAGTACATTTTAATTCAGGCAACTATAACAGCTTGTAAACGCTTCCATTCTCAATTCTCGCTTTTGGAACATTTACCCATTCTTCCTGGCAGAACAAATATTCTTTGGCCTCCTTGCATGTACGGCATGATTGAGATCTCTCCACAGATTCCCAATAATATTCAAGCCTGTGGACTATGGTTGCCATTCAAAAACCTTAATCTGTTTTTCCTGGAGGTACTTCATGGTTGATTTTGATCATGCTTTGAATCATTGTCTTTCTGGAATACACAACCTCTCTTCAACTTAAATGTCTAGACTGACCTTTGAACATTAGCCTCTAGAATTTCTGGGTATTTGGTGGAATCCATTCTTCCTTCCACTCACACAATATTTCCTGTGCCCCCAGGTGCCAGACAACCCCAAAGCATAATGGATCCACGCTTCACAGTTGGCAAGGCTTCACCCTTTTTTCTCCAAACATACCTTCTTTTGTGGTGGCCAAAATGTTCAATTTATAATTTGGGTCTGTGCCTTAGTAATCATAAAAAAGTAACAAAGAATAATCCAAAAGCGTTCCCAAACCTTTGGACATGGCCCTTTTCTTTTTTTTATAATTTATTAACAGTAAACAATTAAAATTTGCAGAAAGGTCTCATGTCTCATGTACCATTTAGAGTTCAGGTTTGCTTTTGATCATGTACAGATTCATTGTAACAGACATTAAAACCAGGGGTGCCCACATTTGTGCACCCTGCTGTATGTTATCAATGCAATGTAAATGTGTAATGATAAATACTCAAATATTAACCGTTCTACCATCCATGGAGCCAATTAACACACTGAAACAGTGCCTTAACTGGATGAGTCTCCATGTTTTCAAGGCAGGAAAAAAGATAGTCATCTCATCAAAACATATATGTACATCATTAACACTCTTGCCAGTCTGAACATATTTCTTTGTCTGGAGTGGAGGCAGTATGACACTGTCTACCTGATGCCCTTACTAAATGCCAAGAAGTCATGAGACGTTTTATCCCCGGGGTCAAATTAACATTATCCTCACCACCTCATTGCGGTGCCACGCACTCGCACACAATATTGCATGCTACCAGTCAAACAGTACAACAGGAGAGCTAGCAGTGATTGGAGGAGAAGCATACTATATCATATTACTGACAACTAATAGTCTCTGGGTTCATGGCTGTATTAGCACTGAGGCAATCTAATGCAATGGTAACCTGAGGAACCTTGGCTTTATTATGCTCACCCTCATGCCCACAGGACATCCCGTCAGTGCAGACTGCCAGTCAAAGTTGATTTCTGACATATCCCATGCTTGAACCAGCAATGTCTGATGTTAAAGCATCCAGCCTGCTCTGCAGTTCTTGCACAGTTGTTGACAGAGCCACTTGGGATCCCTTAAAATTCAAAGCATAGTTGCACAGCTCTGTACTAATCCTCATAGTAAGTGCCGTCTGCAATAGGCTTGCAGTGTTTTTGTGTCTGCTTCAAAATTTGATGGCTTACAGGGCTCATGAGTAAATGGTATTTCATCAAGTTTCCATTGAGGTGAGACATGTTTAAATAGGTATTCTGTTGTGACAAACCCACAAAATCAGTGTGAATTTTTATTACTTTAATCCTTTGTATGAGGTTTAGATTACTCTCACATGCTTTATACTAGTAAAAACTGCACAGGCCTTGGTTGCCGATAAAAGAAAACAATGTGAAGCCGAGATTGGGCGCTTAAGTGTATTCAGGAAGAGAAATACAGAAACGGTAAAAGAAGTGAAGTATGAGATGCACCCTTGGGTCCAGTGAGGCCAGAGGCACATTTATAGATGAGTCGGTTCTGGAATTAACTGGAATGCAGAACAAAAGGAAATGCTATTTCTCTGCCCTTCCACAGTTTTTTAGTAGCTTTTAGAAAGATTACACTGCCTGTAGAGAACTGTCCATGCACATAAATTATACCACTTCACACTGTTGTATTACTTTTGCGATTACATTGTAACTACAGCTGTAACTACAGTGAAACTACTGTGCACAGTAAAAATACAACTGGTAAGCTGGATTTAAGGTGTTTTCCCCACAGCAGATATAAAATGTAGTCGCAATTGTACTTGCTACTTTAGCTAGCACATGTATTCTCCTTTTTCCCCACTATCATGGCATTGACTATAAACATGTTCCACCTTCCTTTTTTCACCTTTTATGTCCACTGTATTTACACCACATACTACAGTACCTACACTGCGGAGGAGGCTGGTTAATAGAGGTAGGGGAGGTAAAATCTCCTCACTTCTTGGAGAGGAGAGATCGGGATTGGGTGATCGAAATGTTCCCCATTTCTAAATCCTAGACTACAGGAGGCTACCATCTTCACCAAACTAGATTTACGCAATGCTTACCATCTTGTGCATATCCGCGAGGGAGACGAGTGGAAAACAGCATTTAACTCCCCTACTGGCCATTGGGAGTACTTGGTGATGCTAGCAAATGCACCTGCTGTCTTCTAGAACCTTGTCAATGACGTGCTGGGGGACACGATCAATAAGTTTGTATTTGTCTACCTTGACGACATCCTGATCCACTCCAAAACCAGGGAGGAACACATCATACATGTTTGTAGAGTTCTTCAACGCCTGCTAGAGAATCGTCTATTTGTAAAATCTGAGAAATGTGTCTTCCACTGCTCTACAACATCGTTCCTGAGATACATAATTTCGGCCGGCAACATCCGTATGGACCCCAAGAAGGTTACGGCAGTGGTCGAGTGGCCACAACCCACTAATCGCAAGGACCTGCAACGCTTCCTGGGGTTTGCCAACTTCTACCGCCGATTCATTCGGAATTACTACTGCTGCCTCCCTTACTGCACTCACCTCCAACAAAATAACGTCCAATGGAACAATGGCCCCTACGCCTCTAACATCGGGCTGGGGGCTGTCCTATCACAACGCACCAGCAAGGACAATAAGATCCATCCTTGTGCTTTCTTCTCTCGCCGCCTATCACCCACAGAAGAAAACTACGACATCGGCAACCGGGAACTTCTGGCAGACAAACTAGCCTTAGAGGAGTGGAGGCACTGGCTGGAGGGAGCTCAAGTCCCCTTTTTGGTGTGGACCGACCATAAGAACTTCTATAAGAACTACTTATCTGCAAACCGCCAAGAGGCTCAACTCTCTCCAAGCCCGGTGGGCATTATTCTTCTCACGGTTCAACTTCACACTTGCCTACCGTCCCGGATCCAAGAACGTCAAACCTGACGCACTATCCAGACAATTCGAACCCTCTAGCAAGGAGGAGAAACCGGACACCATCCTACCTACCAACTGCTTCGTCAATGCTATACAGCTGGAAATCGAGGACATTGTCCGCAATGCTCAGAACGGTGAAGCAGGTCCCAGTAACTGTCCAGACAACCACCTGTATGCACCACCAGCAGCCAGGTGTTACAATGGGGACACTCCTCTCTTCTCTCTTGCCATCCCGGGATCTCACGCACCACCACATTTATTCAGAGAAGGTTCTGGTGGTCAGGTATGAAAAAAGACGTCTTGGACTTTGTCACTGCTTGCTCGGTCTGTGCTCGAGGTAAACCGTCTCACTCACCCCCATCAGGCCTGTTACAGCCCCTCCCTATCCCTCACCACCCCTGGTCCCACATAGCACTAGATTTTGTCACTGGGTTACCTCCTTCCAACTCTTTCACCACCATACTCACCATAGTCGATAGGTTTTCTAAAGCTGTGCACATTGTTCCCCTCACTAAACTTCCCTCAGCCAAAGAAACAGCTAATTTACTTACCCAACACGTTATTTGTCTTCACGGTATTCCCTCCAACATAGTCACCAATAGAGCTCCTCAATTCACGGCACGCTTTTGGAAAGCTTTTTGTACACTTATTGGGTCCACTTCCAGCCTATCTTCGGGTTTCCATCCACAGACCAATGGTCGGACCGAGCGGGCCAACCAGGTTATCGGAACGGTGCTTAGGTGCTTATGTGAGCGTAACACCTCCTCGTGGAGTCAACTGTTGCCTTGGGCTGAATACGCTATTAACTCCCACACCTCCTCTGCTTCCAAGTTGTCCCCTTTTGAATGCTGCCTAGGTTATCAACCCCCGTTGTTTCCTGACCTAGAGGAGGAGGTGGGCGTCCCGTCGGCTGAAGCCTTTATCCGGCACTGCATCAGGACCTGGAGAGCCACCCGTATCAACCTACAGCGCGCCAGTATCCGGATGAAGGCAACAGCCGACCAGCGACGGTCCAAGGCACCGACCTACCGCATTGGACAGAAAGTTTTCCTGACCACCAGAGACATCCCACTACACGTCGAGACACTTAAGCTGGCACCCAGATACATTGGCCCCTTCCCCATCACCAAGATCCTCAGCCCCACTGCAGTTTGCCTCAGACTCCCATCCACCATGCGCCGGATTCACCCCACTTTCCATGTGTCCAGAATAAAACTGGCTGTTACCCACCCTCTCTGAATAAAACTGGCTGTTACCCACCCTCTCTGTCCCACCCCTGAACCCCTGAACCGACTCATCGATGGGGGCGAAGCCTACACTGTACGGCGGATTATGGACGTTTGCCGTCGGGGTCGGAGCCTCCAATACTTAGTCGACTGGGAGTTATGGCCCCGAGGACAGAAGCTGGATACCACCCAGATTCGTTTTGGATAAAGACTTATTGAAGGACTTTCATAGGACTCATCCAGTGCCACCTGTTAAAATGCCAAGAGGCGTTTCTTTTTTTTTTTCGACCAATTGCCTTTGGCGGAAAGTAGAGAGGTAGGGCTAAAGTCAGAAGCAGGATACATAATAATGTAATGTAATGTAATTGACATAGAAAAAACGTGTGACTTAAACTCACCGAACACAAATGTTAGCTCACGATGTTCCGAACCATGCAACTTTTATGACAAATAAATACAAAATTATTTGGTCGTTACAGCATATGTCACTTGAAATAGCCTGAATTTGTAGAACCATATAGCATGTAGCTATCGTATCCTATTTCTGTGTTGATCATATTTTATTGTGCACAGACTCTTTTTATTTGTGTTAAAGAGCTCCACCTGCTGACTGAGTAAATTCACAAGGCCGATTGGTTGAAAGGTTGGTTGGGGAGAGAATGAGAGTTATTGTAGTTAGCTATCAAGGTAAAAGTAATAGTAATAATAATTATTTACTCATAGCATCTTTCTCACAAATTAATATTAATTAAGTTTTTTTATAGCAATGATCATTTGTGGAGTTGAAGAGCTCTTCATGAGTTTTTCTCTGGCTGTTGAATATAAAGCATAGCCAACACCACAATATAAAGCAGTCCCCAAACGTACGTAAATGAGGTAAACAACGTAATGACATCACCCCTTGATGATGTATATGGGGGCGTGGTCACGCAACCGCGCAGTCAGCACCAGCAAGATTTGGGTCGTGCCAGCGCCTATGCTCACACTTATCAAGAAATGTACCAGATGGCTTAAATGTTAGGGCTAATTAAGTAAGTTGGCAAGAAAACCAGAAACACATACTGCCCTTGTTGCCTACTTCTGTTCTATAAGAACAAACTGTGAAGGTCACAAACAGAGGAAATTACATTACGTAAAACTAAAGAATGCAAATATTCACATACAAGTAGCAGGGGACATATTTAGAGGATGTGGCAGAGCCAAGCATTCCTGCTCTTGCCCAGTCACAAGTGCGCAGTTCTGCAGATCAAGTGGCGTGCAGTTAAACACTTGACTTCCCACTTTCATGGCAACACTTTTGCTGAATTATCTCCAATATTTTAAAACATAGGAATTTCAACAACAAAAAAAACCAACAGGCTAGCAATTACCCTTAACTGCAAATGTGTGGGGAGACAATGTCAATAGATTTTATTTTAATTGACAGCTTGGATGGCTCATCGCTCTGCTGGTTCCCTGTTAGTTTAGCCTGTTTGCTTTTTATGGTGTACTTGACTTCATTTTGTCAAGGAGAATGCGTTTAATTGAATGCCAGATTAAAGTCCTGATATCTACATTATCATGGAAACTAATAAGCTGCAGGGTTCACTGTAGATCATTGTAATGAAATGGGTAGGTCAGAGTTTGCTTGATGACTTTATCTCTGGCATCTCACTAGCATAGTGGATAAATAGCAAAGAACATAATCATTTTGCAAATGTTGTCAATTTGTTAGTATTATTATTTTTATTGTTATGTTACTATTTATTTTCAGGTTTTAACAAAGTACTTTTCAGTGGAAAGATATTTAATGGTTTCAATACACTGACTGTAAACAGGAAAGAAGAAAGTCAGCACTTTTATGGGAAAAAGATAAAGCAAATGAAAGTTAACTTGCAATACCACAGTATTTCATCCATAATATTCATTGTACTGTGTAATATTACCAATGCAAATACATTAATGCACCTATGGTAGAAATATTGTTCTATACACAGCCAATCTGTACATATTTAAAATGCAAACATTAAACAGTCGTATGGTTATAAGCCAGCACATTTTACAATATTAACTGAGCTGCAATTGTGTTAATTTTACTCATTTTACTATAAAATGCTAATATTTTAATATGGACAGCGCCATCTGAAAAAATAATATAGAATCCTGATTGGAGGTCAACTCACAAAAAACTGTCCAAATTGCATGTCAATCCTGCAGTTGGAACATGCAGTAAATATGTAATGTTTTTCCAATGACATCATTATTATCCCATATATTTACTCATCTTCTAGTGTGGAATACCCTGTCATGATAGCAGGCTCTTCTGCAGCGTCATGAGTTAATGGGAGACTGCGCTCACACACACACAAACGCCGGCAGCAGGCTGCCTCCTGTTTTAACTAAGCCGAGCCACAGAGCCCTTCCGCCGGAGGACTCAGGGGCTGGTGCAGGATCAATCAGATGAGTCACTATTGTGTGCTGAGCCAGAGCATATCTCGCCAAATGAAACCCTCTGTCCCTGGGTGACACTGTGGGCAATTATCCACCCCCCCCCCCCCTCCCCCCACCAGGACTCCCACCCACAGTCAGCACTGGCACCATTAGGGATCGATTCCAAAACCACGGCCCGCTTCACTGCTCCCCGAGAGCCGTCGCTTTCGCTGGGAACACCCAGGCGGACGTACGCAACGTTTTCGCTTAATGCACGGAAACGATAGGAAGCGGTCGCAGCGACCTTTTTATTATTTATCATATTATGACTTTTTATCCATGCAAGATCATCCGCTCGCTGAAATGATTGTCCATTCGGATACATCTGTACCAGAAAGAAGCAGTTTCTTTTTTATTTCGTGGGGGGGTTCATTTATGTTCCAGTAAGTCAATTTGCAATTTTAATTTGGGAACGTAAATATGAAATGCTCAAGGTACTCAGCGAGCTCACCGAGAGTTATGAGTTGCTGAGGGATTTATGGATTACAGTGTGGCTTTCACAAAGGTGGCAAATCCATTTTCAGATTTTTTAAAATAAAGCCGTGTTGACTGCACTATCTCTGAGACCTGGCGGAGAAGAGGTAGTTCTTTATCCTATGCTTGGATGTTGATGTATAAACTTCACTTCTGATCAACTGACTCAAGCTGCTAGAGCTGAGAACTTGTTTGATAATGTGTGTGTGTGTGTGTGTGTGTGTGTGTGTGTGTGTGTGTGTGTGTGTACATGCATGCTGTCTAGCTGTAAGGTATTCTGTGAGTCGGCATTTATGCAGTACTGTTCATTCTCTGCAGATTTTGTTCTGCTTTCTCTTGCTTTAATAACATAATATCATAAGATGAAATGATTATAGTCATAAATCTGTATCTGACAGTATTCATCGGTCTTTTCTACTGCAGCTCATTTTTGTGATAATTGTCTTTTTTCCCAAATGCACAAATAATTTGTTTTCTTTAAAAGCAAAGAATTCCCTGCACTTAAAATTCAGAAAACACAGCTCCTTACTCATTAACTCCTGTCCTTATTATCAAAGGCAGGAATGCTATATATAATTCCAAAGCCACTGGGGAAATGGAGGCTTACAGGGAAATGTATCAAATTACATATAGGAAAATTATAATTAGACTAATAAAAGAAGGGCAGAGGATTTTGTACAAACGTATTGTATTCTTATTGCTGTGCAATGCCATGGCATTTCAGAAGCTTAGTGGTGTTGGCTATACTATTTAAATACTGTATATCTGCCTGAGATATCTACCACAGCAGAGGGATCAAGGGTTTTCTCCAATTACCGAACACATATTATTAAATTGGCATTATCAGTTCAGGAGAACACCATTACACTTCATTCAAGCTCATTTCCAAAAAAGGTGAAGAGCTTATTTGTGTAAGAACAACATAATTTGCAAACACATGATTTTACATAACAGATAGATTGAAGAATCATTGGAAAGGCATTTTAGATTTTGCTCAGACACAAATGTAATTGTAAGCTCTCAGCCCTTAACTGATGTGGGCTGACATATTCAGTCTGTTTGGATGATTGAGTCTTGAGTCTCCAGATAGTCTGTTGCTCCTTTATTGCATGTGGAATGACTGACTGCATAGCTAGACACTGTCTTTCAGCGGCATGCCAGTGTTGAGGAAACTCCACAAAAGGCAAAGAAATTCAGAATAATTTCTGGCTGATAGTTATTCTCCTGCTTGTTGGTCTTAATCTTTTAGGTTTCCATTTTCCAGTGAAACCATCTTCCAGCACTTAGTCTTGAAGTAAAAGCTAACATTGTCACAGAAGCGTATTGCAGTACACCCAGCAATATGAGTGTGAAGCCAGTCTTACCCTGATGTAACCATCTTCCAGCACTCATTCCTGAAGTAAGAGCTAAGCTAGCCTTGTCACAGAGGCATAATTCAGTACACCCAGTTCCTAAATGACAAGTGTTCAGTCGCAAGTGTGAAGCCAGTCTTCTCCCGGTGAAACCATCTTCCAGCATTCAGTCTTGAAGTAAGCGTTAAGCTAACCTTGTCGCAGAGGCATATTGCAGTATGCCCAGAGCTTACATGACAAATGTTCAGTTGCAAGTGTGAGGCCAGTCTTCTCCCGGGGCTAGAGAAGGAGCATCAAGGAGTGCTGAGAAGGAGAGGAGACACGAGTGGTGTGCAGAGAGCCCCTATGCTGAATGGTTCAGAGTCCTTCTCTGCTGATGGAAAGAGAGTTATTTTCTATGGATCATGTTAAAACCATACTAGCCAAAATGAAATCTGTCAAGCCAATTTAAGAAACATAATTTTTTTTTGGTAGGATCAAATAATTAAAACCCGCTTATCCTGAATATCTACAGTAAAGCAACAGAAAGCTAGCTAACGTTAGCTAACGTCAACATTAATGTTAACAGGGTTTAACTGTTCAAAAATTACCTTTCAGAGATTTCAGAGCGCTCTATGACATTGAAACCAGATCGCTCTGAAATCAGAGCTGATTTTCAGAGTGAATTTACTAATGCTAGTAGGCAGAAAATATAAGAAATATTGCAGCACATAGTTTCAACCTCCATCACATAAATAATACAGTAAATGTACACACATTACACACTCTTACACAGCTTCCTTTATGCAACGTATGTGCATTATCTGAGGAGTGCAGGTTAAGATGGCCTCACCACGATCCACCTTTTCCCACCCACACCCTTTTTTGCCCCTTTTCTTCCCATAAACCCAAACAAAGGATCTAAAAGTTTTCATTTACTCAAATCTGAAAAATAGAGCATTTATCATTTATAGGAAAAGGAACCACAGCAATCCCTGGAGATATCATGAATTCAATATTCATCGATATAGGCCAGTCTATGAATAAGTACATCTGAGAAATCCCTACGTCAGACATTTCACAGACGGGGGCGTAAGTAAGGGTGTGTGATGCATGGGGTCTGTGGGTTGGGTTCATTTTGATGCTGGTCCTTTTCTGTCAGTTTAGCAGCCCCTTAATTCCTGGCGCTGGTCTAATGTGTTTTTAATGTAGTTTGTGAATTATGTTGCTGTCAGCATCGTGACCATGTAGAGATGCCAAGATACTACTGTGCTACAAATGGAGTCGGAGAAATGTGCCAAAGGTGAATAAATCAAACATGGGAGTTACATTTGATCAAATAAAATGACAGAAAGGCTGATCATGGACTGGGAGGAATAATAATAATAATAATAATAATAATAATAATAATAAACTTTTTTTCTTTGCAATGCCTATATCAGCATTTCAGTTGATAAAACCAGTAGTAAAACCATAACAATGATACTTTGTATTTTTGAGAAGTAAACAATAATACAGCCATGTAAATCCAGTAAACAAAATAAGAACATTTTTTGAAAAGGACCGTGCGTACACATCAAGTAAATTGAATTCCAGTTGCAAACATGTAACTTTAAAAAACATAAAACTGGCAGATGAGGCATTATATCTTCATGAAGCTGCAGGGTAGTTCTGTAAAGGGGTAGATTAGCAACTGACAAGAAACCAAAGATGCAGGGAGCATTGGCTGTGGTCTGTACTGTTTGAAGCAGCACCCGAGGGAGTGCTTGGAAGTGCAGGAATAGAGATGCCCATGGATATATAGGAGCTTCACTGATTTGTGGTTGATCCAAACGTACATTTCAGCACACGCTTCAATTATTTCCATGCGTGTGAGTCTGTGTGCGTGCGTGCGTATGTGTGTGTGTGGCACTAGTTGTCTGTTTCCATTTTGTTTTTTAAAGTTTAGCTGTGCAGCAATCACATTTTTCTCCAACTGTGCAACATCGTAAAATGGCTTCAATTCATAACAATGCAGCCACGTTCTTTAAAACGCCTCCGATTGACAGCGCGTGCTTAACGTCCTTGCCTTCCTCCTGAAGCGCACCTGCTGAATGAGGTTCTGCAATTCCTCCATTGTCGCGCTGCCGTGGTTCCCTCAAACCGTCCCCGGGAAAACCCTCGCACAGAAACCGAAGGCCGTAATTGAAAATTTGACAATACCCTTTTTCAGCGTTTCCGAGCGGTGCGATCTCCTCGGTTAATCAATGCTCCGCAGGAAGGGGTTTTCACACCCTGCCCCCGCGTGCGCGTCAGCGAAACTCCCCCCCACAGCCGTCCTCTGGGAGGCAGAGATAGAGGAAAAACTTCACACTGAGCAATGAAACGCATGGGTACTTCCGCGGAGTGCAGCGTACATCAGCCCTTAAGGTGAGGACGCCCCCTTATATCTTGGGCCCCCTGGTGGGTGACAGCTCTCTGAGTGGGGTTTACACTCTGCTAACTCTGCGACTCTGCCATGTGCCCGGCAATAAATTGCCGCCGCGGGGGTAAAGGATTACCATCCGCAGTGTAATGTAGAGGCTGTGGCGAACAAACACTTTGCACTTTTTATGGCGGAAGGCCAAGAGTGTTTATGAATGCATTGTATGTATGTGTGCACACACACACACACACACACACACACACATACCCTGCCTTCTGAAATTATTCACACAGTTGATAAAGAAGGCTGGATGAAATATTGTCAGCTCAAAACAATGGGAACATATTTTATTTTAATGCAGTTTTTCAGAGAAATCCCCCCCCCCCCTCCCAATAAAAAGAGAAAAAATGTGTGGCATGAAATGGTGATGTAAAAAGTAAGGTCTTTGCTTTGCCAATGCACAGAGGGGTACAGTAAATCTGTCTGACATGAGATCAAAGCTTTTATTTCTTTTCACCTTTATTTTATGAAGACTTAAAGTCATACCTTTGTGTATGCTCTATTCCACATGAGGACACAGCTACCGGAGTTGAATTAGGTCTATTAATTTGATTTTATTCTGACATTTGTCTGCATTTTTCTTTATCTCAAACCTTTAAGGAACTGAAAATCTGTTTTGGGCCAAGGAGGCATTTATAAACAGTGTATGAGTGAATCAATGCATCCAACGAAAGGAACTAAGCAAAAGCTATAAATTGCAACAGTGCAATAAACTCTAACACGCAGACAGACACGCACACACACACACACACACACACACAAAGACACACACAGGTGCATTTCTGTTAGACGGAGTTCAGGTGTCCAGTTCCTGTATACCTGAGACGGTACTTAAGAGAAATGAGAACCCACACACACAGTGAAAGGAAGAAGGAAGAGTTAGGAAGCTAAGGCAGTTGGTTATGGGTGAATTATCGAATCAGACAAATTTTTCCCCCTGTGAGTCTGCAGGAGCCAAAACCGGCCTGATACACAGACTAGTACTCGTTACACTGGAATGAAGTGCTCTGAGCATCTCACTCTATAGCACGACCTGTGGCATCTCACTGTATAACTTAACCTGTGACATTTCAGTGTCAGCTGACCCGTGACACCTCGCTGATTTTTTTCTTTTTTTTGTGATCAAATACTTTTTTATTCAACAAACATTTTCAAACAGAATATTTGAACAGTCTAACAGTCTCGCCTTACAAGTAACATCCCTGCCTAACATGAAAGGTTCACCATTCCACAGGACATGAATTGAAATACATAAATACTTTTTAAAATCGACAAAACCCTGGTTAAAAATCCAGATATCACCAGCTACCAGCTGTTTTCAAGACCTAGCTTGAGCTGGTCAAGCCGTGTTCAGTATGGAGCTGGTCTAACTGGTCAACCAGCAATATGAAATTACTTGCTGGAGTTTTTTTTTTTTTTTTTTCCAGCAGGGAAGAATTCTGCTTAATACTTTTCAAACATTCGCCTGGTTGGCAAGCATCCCATCGTCCGACTGAAACAACTCACTGTATCACTGAAGGTAATTAAGATCCCTCATCTGCAACCCTGTTGGCGCAATTACAAGAAGTAATTCTGCATTACTCACCGTATTCCCAGATTGGCCACATAACACACCCTTCATTTCCCAAGGAAAGCTACAGATGTTCCATATAGCAACCTGAGTGTATGCACATCACACACAAGGAGACATAATTTAATTTAGAACAGACTCCGAAAGCATAGCTCATGTCATTATTCTATAATTACAAAGAGACGGTGGTGAAGAAGACTGCCAAGCCACCCAAGCGTATAATTGCAGCTGGCCTCTTTCCTGAAATGGCTGAATATTTGGTTGCTAAAAAGACCTGTTTGCAAACATCACGTCTACTTTGCGCGGCCCAAGATAAAAGTACTGTAAAGATTTTATGGATCAGAAGGTAGAGATTATTGTGATGAGTGATGCACCTAGGAACCTTACTGGACCTAGGTGTCAGTAGAAAAGCAACCTCAGGAAATGCAAAATGAAGAGGTTTCATAAGCAATGTTATTCAGGAAATTCCACCATAAAATAACATTAACCCCTTTTAACAGACCGAGGTATAATCTCTGAAGAGGAATAGCAGCAGCAAAACGTGCAATTTTGTTATACTGTCATAATCTGGGGCGGCCTGTTGCGTAGTGGTTAAGGTAAATGACTGGGACACGCAAGGTCGGTTGTTCTAATCGTGGTGTAGCCACAATAAGATCCGCACAGCCGTTGGGCCCTTGAGCAAGGCCCTTAACCTTGCATTGCTCCAGGGGAGGATTGTCTCCTGCTTAATCCAATCAACTGTACGTCGCTCTGGATAAGAGCGTCTGCCAAATGCCAATAATGTAATGTAATGTAATAATAACATACACCCTTACACTTCCTCATTTTTGAATATTGGAAACAGTATTAGCTTGTGAGATAGCTAGTCTAATGGACTTGTTGTGCTCTCTGTGGCCCTGTGGTCGGTACCCTATAAGTACATAAAATTGTACCCCTCACCAGCAATGTATAATTAATTGTGCCTTTGCTTTGAAAACATACTCATTTATACCCAAAGAGAACATTACGGTACTTTCATGGTGAATTTGGAAAATTTGATCTTTGAAGAGCAAACATTTCCTCTTCCATTGTCACTTTATTTCTCAGAGTGTTGTTTGAGGTGGGGAACACAAATGGTATCCATTGTGTGGACATACTGTAAGAGCACAGGGTATAAATAGCTATAGCCCGCAGCTGCGGCTCGAAGCCAGTGCTTCCAGTATGCTGCCTAAACGCTCTATGGCTTTGCAGCAACATACGCCTGTCCAGTCTCTGAAATCGTTGCTATATGTTAATTCCATTTTAAGTGCATTTCTGTGTCTTCCGCAGTAGGTTAACTGCATGAATCAATCAAACTGAAGTCATTATCTTTGAAATTATTATTTCAGCTTAAAAGCTTGAAATAAAGACCACCCTTGTAGCAAATTGACTAAATCCCCTGAGCCTCACTCAGTAAACATACAGTATATAGTACACTCTGAAAAACAATAAAAAATAAATCCAAAAATCGTTGATGAAACCAGATTTATTTCTCCATTCGGACCCCAGGATGTCTACAATACCAGAACAAAGCAGTTAAATTTGACATATCTTCCCAAAGATTAGCTCAATTGTCCCCAAATCCTCAGCGAACGGCACCAAATCTCGCCAAATTTGAACATTATTATCTTCTTTTTCCAATCATATTCCACTTCCACCAGGGTGTCACCGCACACATAAAATATGAATCATATTCTCTCTTTCTGACTATACCCCATATTTCAGTCAAAATGGGTAATTTTGTAGAGCTCCTGTGTGAAAATCCTATTAATAATGGTCACTTGTCACATACAGTAAATTCACTTAAAAACAATCAAAACCACTTGGTTTTACCTTACTGTGCCCTCTGACCTACATCTTGTGCTCAACTGTCAGGAGAAAGGAAAGGAAGGTGAACCAGCTGAAAGTAGCCCCCTAATTTGCATATGCAAACAATGGTTGTGTGAAACGAGGCAGAGCCTCAGGCAGTACCAGACAGTGACAGGGCTTTGTACACACAGGTGGCCATTTTTGAAGCACATTATTTACTAAACGTACTACTACGACAGCTGATAATAATAGCCGAGCAGTACTAAGCACCTCTCATTAGTTATCGCAGCTTACAAAGAAATCACGGGGAAGTATGAGGTGGAGCAACAAATTTATTTTACTAACACTAACCTGCCTTTTGCAACTGCACACACACTGTATGTGAGTGGAAACGACTCAATCCATAACCACTCCCTATGTAAATGTGATGACATTTTTTTATTCTACATTTTCTTCACAGAAAATAAGGGTATCAAAAAATCATATCATATTTATAAATATGATGATTTGTTCACTCTTAATTTAATATATTTTATATATTTGGTTTAATATATTAGTAAAACATTTAAATTGGTCTTTACTAAAACACCACATGAGGGTTGACCTACACTGGAGCCAAACACACTGCTGCAAGTGAGCAATGTCTCTCAACAAGACCAAGCAGGAAATGAGCTCCTAAAACAGAGCCCAGTCTTAGCCTCTTGGTCACATCACAGATCTGAGAATATATGGTGATATACTTTACAATGCGTCCCTCTTGGCTGACAAATTGGTTCATTTTGGAAAAATAATCCTGGAACCAATGCAGATTGAGTAGATAGGTGGATGCTTCTTTTGATATACACATTTTTAAACAACAAATATGCAGTATTTTATTTCATTGAAGGAATATGTACTACAGTAAATAGATATCCATTTACCATGATTTTTCTTTTAGGACATACATAAAAGGTGAATCCAGTCACAATTTGTTGGAAAGCCATTGTGCTATATAATTAACAAATATACTGCTATATCTTGCTATATCTTTGCTATATCTAGTACTGTGGAAGTATCACTACCATTACATTTGCTTCATTTTCCTCTAATGAATCATAATCATAGTGATATGCCCAACAGTTAATGCTATCTAGCTGGTTGCCCATAAGGAGACATGCTTTGGGAATAGACAGCATTTTAAAATGACAAAATTAGACAAGAAAGTAGCCACACACAGCTTCTCTCTCAGCAATCAATCTGAAATTAATTAAAACGCCTAATCTTTGCTCAGCTTTAAGCACATTTCATTGTGTTTTTCTCATTTCCTTCAGAGGACAAGATGTGGTCTCATATGAAAATATCGCTAATAAAAAATATATTAAAATGACACTGATGTGATTTAATTTTCTGAAAATATGAATGCTCTTTCTATAGCTGTCATCACAGATGCTTCACTCCATGTTTCTAAGATTTAAATGCAATTCATCAAATAAACCACCCACCATCTTCTTGACAGATATCCATTTATGTTAGTGTAGTTGTCCGGAAATAGCCATATTCCTGATTTGGGGTCAGAAATCATATTTAATTACTTTCTGACAGGGAGGTAAATAGACCGGTCTGCATTTGTTCAGTTAAGTAACAAAATGGAGCACCTAAGCAGTTTTATATTGTGAGTGTGTAGAAAATGACCTTTAACAATGTGGTATTGTTGACAGCTGGGTTACAAAGTTGACTGTTAGAATTAAGGTCACACAGAGACTAGGCATTTAATTTCTAAGGTGAGCTTCCATTTATTTTACACTTTGACAGTGGAAGAATAATATGATCCAACTAAAGCACACACACAAAAAAAATGAATTTTCATGATATGATCTTAATGGGGTTATGTCCTTGCTTAATTACAAGATTTTATATGTTTAAATTCTGGTATCAGTGAAATTCTTATACTGTTCTTTGGAATTACTATATTGCACCATTATTGAAGTCAGAAATTACTTTAGGTCTTTATATCCGATGAAGGAAACTGACATTTTCCATATCTTGGACTGAAAGAATTGCAGTTTTCTTATTACGTCCTGTAATCTTTTGTGACCATGTCACCCTTTTCAGTCAGGTTTGGATTTTGTTGATAAGTTTATTTTTTGCAATCCCTCTAGAAGAGGGAACTGTAGCCCTGCAGACAGAAGATATGAAAATGCATAATTCATTTTTCACCATATATTTATAATGATGTTTATATTGACTCTTCTTTCTAATTTGGGCCAGTGCCCATAGTATGATGTAATTAATTCTCTCCCAATATTCATCTCACAGGATTTGGCCAATAAATGTATTGTGTGTATTATTTAGCCCTCATGAATTTTAATTAAACCTAACCTTGATTTTGTCCGCTTTGCCCTTTCAGAATATGGCTGGAGTGTTAAGTCAGTCATTCACTTGAGAATTTATGATTTATTCTTTGAAAATGTTTTCATTTTCACATTTTGTCATTGTTTTTCATCTCTCTTTATTTAGCTAAATGTATTTCCTGAAATTTGGAAGAAATAACTCTCAGCTGGGTCCTGTAAAAAGCATGCCCCTGTGGTTTTTGCTGTTGTGCAGCATGTTAAATGTGCTAATTAGCTTGAATAAATTTTCTCGACCTCAATCAAAAATGCAACAAGTTTATTATCAAAGTTTCTTTTTCAATGCTGGTTTACCATGATCTGGTCGAGCTGAAAAAATCCCCAGTGTGCTACAGTATTGTTTCAGAACAATCCAGTCTGGTTTTATTGTCAATTTACAGATTGCACAAGACAAAACATATTACCCATCTTATGAATAAATGACTTTTGGTTTAGATGCATCTTGGGAAATTAAGCAGCGTGGATTAGGATCCATCAGGGGTGTTGTGACAGAGATGACTTATACCATGGGAGACCTGGAACTTTAACAATGTGGTAATGTAAAAAAAAAAAAAAAATTAAATCAAAACCAGATGGTCTTGTAATGTGATACTGCTAATCTCCCTACATTCTAAATTAAAAGGTGTAGCAACACATGACAGTTTATGAATATCTGGCAAAAACAGTACATTCATTGCCACCGGCATTGTCCTTGGTCACATGTCTTCATGAATATCACCATCCTCGGAAGGGCTGTAACGAGCTTGGCGTGTAGTGTGACTCCACTACCATAATCAGGACTCACCAGTACCAGTGCTTTAGCTGGACTTTCAATCATTTCTCACCACTAACATGAAAATCGGGGCGGCACGGATGGTGCTGCGGGTAGCACTGCCGCCTCACAGCAAGGAGGTCCTGGGTTCAAATCCCAGTCGGCTGGGGCCTCTCTGTGCGGAGTTTGCATGTTCTCCCCGTGTTTGTGTGGGTTTTCTCCGGGTACTCCAGTTTCCTCCCACAGTCTAAAGACATGCAGGTTAGGCTGATTGGAGAGTTTGAGTGTGTGCCCTGCGATGGGCTGGCGACCTGTCCAGGGTGTATTCCTGCCTTTCGCCCAATGTATGCTGGGATAGGCTCCAGTCCCCCTGCGACCCTGTTCAGGATAAGCGGGTTAAGATAATGGATGGATGGATGGAACATGAAGATTACAGCCACTGTGTACATTGTGGTCCTTTTCATACAAGGTATTTTAGTCAGTAATGTAGTCTGTAATGCATAGCTGTTACAATGTTTATGCTGTATGATGCAGTGTAGCAAAAGCAAAGTCACATAGTTTGCCTTTGTATGGCTTTTAATGTTTTTAAGATAGTGTCCTAATCTGACATGAGTAAGTGATGATGGCATGATCATGATTCATAACAATAATCAAATGAAGCATATCTGGCAGAAAGGATGGATAGTGGGTGCATATTAAATTACTGGCATTTACTATTAAAAGAGCTTCAGCTGAAAATACATGAACAAATTAAAGTAATAGGTCACAATCTATCACAAAGGAAACTTTGCAATCAAAGATGAACCGATGCATCTTTGGAATAAGGCAGAGGTAGTTGAGGCCTAATGTGCACCTAATGTGCAGAAGTATCATGACTTCAGAGCTTAATTTGGTTGAGCAGACATGACAACAAATCACTGAACAATCATGACGTTCTGACTGTGCCCAGGAGACCACAGCAGCACAACCTGATTGGCCTGGGGTCATGTGGTTCCTGAAGTTTCTGCCATTGGTTGCCTATCCATTCAGTGCTAGCTTTCTCAGGTAGTACTGTGGAGACCACAGGACATAAAGCTCACTCACAGGTGTATCGGAGGAGTGAAACATTTTTCACAAATAAGGTGCAGACAGAGACAAAGCTTCTGATTCAAAGTTGGGGAGAATTATTTGTGTTGTAAATAAATGTGTTTATTTATTTATAAATCTGTGCAATATTTTGCTGTTAATTCGGAAAAGGCTTATTTAAATGCAAAATAAACATTGGCTTGTACACATTATCACGTTATAACAATAATTTTGTCATAACATGATAATGTTTATTATTGAAAATATATTTATTATATTTAAAAATATTTATTATTTTTGATGTTAGGTAAGGAGCTACAGAGTAGTATTTGTTGTCCCAGTACTCACTAACACCTTCTAAAAAGATTTTTGAAATTGCTTATTGATGATTTCAGGAAAGACATTCAGGCTTTCTTTGGTTCACTGTTTTTTCCTGAAGTGAAGATTAACACTAAAAAAGAAATAGCAACCCAGTTAAGATTTTTAAAATGGCAAAAACATTTTCAGACAAACTTCAAAAAAATCTGTGAGGGATATCTGTAGTATTACAGTTGGTCATATCTGGGGGAAAAAGGGAATTGATTATTTCTCAGCTTTCTCCGAGGAAAAAGATTTAGAAGTGAACACTATAGTACTGGGAAGCTGACAGGGATATGAATGACTTTGCTTTGCTTGAATCCCATTACCGCACTCGCTGACACTTTAACAAATCAAATGATTTATAAGTCTGTGTGGTTTGTATTTCCCTTTCTTACTGTAGTATGCCTATGGACATATAATTACTATGGGCGTGATGCACAAACAAAATCTAATTTTGCATGGTGCTTTAATTTCCAGTGCATGAAATACATGCTGGTTCAATACGGGAGCGTGTCCTTTCTACACCAGTACATTTGAATTCCTGTGTCAGTTGCCTTAGCCTATATACTGCACTGTGCTGAGGAAGTAACTGGGTAGATGCCATCATCCAACATCCATCCGTGTGTTCTGTGTGTGTTCATTTTAGAGTGAATTATGGTCATTGTCACAGAGATTTTGATCCTGCCTCACCCATGGTTGGTCTCACAAGAGCATATTCTACAGTATTCAGATGGATGCATTGTTTATGGTACTAGTTCTCAATGAGGTATGGTGGGTGTTTATGTCCAGCATGTTATTGTAAAGGGAAGATACACACACAGTACACACATTTCTATGGCTACAGGTTGAAGATGGCCACATTCCCCATCACTAGTGAATTTTGAAATGCTGAGAATTAGGGCAACAACCAAAAGAAAGTTCCCTTCAAATGCTCTAGAATTTCTGTTGCATAAGATGTGTTCAAATAGAAAACATTATTTATTTGCCTTTGATGCCTTTTTATGTGTATTTTACATGTTTCTAGGGAATATATGCCCTTTCATCTTGAAGAACACCAGTGATAACATAAGAAATCATCACCTAAAAGCGAAATACAGCTTTATGATTTGCAATTCAGTTTAAAGGCAAAGACTTCCTTGTGGACTTGCCGGCTCTAATAGCAAATATTCATCTTTTTTCCCCATCCTTCGCTTTCAAGCCACTCAAAAGTGTGACTATTCCTGTCTCCCTTCTTTTGCGCCCAATCTTCAAACAAATGCGACCAGGAGAATATTTTATGGAGCGCTGCATGAGGGTTACATGGAGCTGGGAATGAACATTAAGAATGTACAAGCAAAAGAGAGCCTTACCTTTGCAACTCTGACATTTACTGAGGTGGCAAATTAATTACACTGAGAGCGATTCGGTGTCGAGAAATATGTTCGTACTGTAGAGCAAAAAAAAGGCTAATAAAAACTGCATGCTGGTTATAATTAATGGATGTCGTGTTATCTTGAGGACTGCAAAGGGAGTTAACCAGCCCAAATCAGATCTGATTACTCTGCAGGCAAGGCCTCCAGGGATTAATTCCCCAATCAGACCCTGTCTTTTAGTCCACGAATTTCAAATCCTCCTCAAGCCTTCTCTTCACTGAGGCTTCCAATTGTGCCAGCTTAACTCTGGTTGATAATGAAACACATTTTTCTCTCCCACCTGCTTCAGACAGCACTCTGACAGGGGGAAAAAAAATAAGACGATGTGATTAGGCTAGTGGCTAGCCGCGTAATAGGAAGTGTGCCAGTAAACTCTAAAATAGGATTGAAACAGCTTTTTTAATTTTGTTCTTCCTTTTTTTTTCAGCTTTGAGCAGCTGTCAGTGTGTAAACCTCTTAACCCAGGGGTCAAACCTGTGCAAGCTCAGAGAGTAGAGGAAGCGTTTTATATATATTTATGAAGCTATACATAAATGAGCTTTAAATGTATTTGAATTTTTTGGGCTGTGATAACACAAACAACCCAAAATCATGACCCCATATATTCCACCAAAAAAAGGTAATAAAATAAAAATCCATGACTTGCCCTCATGTTCAGTCAGAGACCTGAGATGTGTCAGAGGCATTTCTACAGAAACCTGAAGAACACGTTACACAGCATGTTAAAACCAGGTACTATAGTAAGCTACCAAAGAAAATTAATATTCCCTGTTTTAAACTCAAGTGCTCCTGTCTACCGAGGAGGAACAGTGTTGGTCATACATCTGCAGTGGTTCACATTGTGAAAGGAACATTTAATCTCCTGAGTCATGTACCCGATTGATAAGCGATCAGTAAGGTCTGCTCTTATTTCCCCCGAGTTTCAGAACTGCTTTACTTTCCAGAAGTAACACATGCAAAAGTGATACGATTCCTTTCTCACACCACATGCTGTCTAACGGCAACAATGATCCTGCTCGCCTTTATACAGGCAGGCAATTATATTACTTTCTCAGCAATTTATCTTGACATTAAAACCAAAATGTCACAGCAATTACTAGAAAAATACATAAATTGCATATGCAGTGAGTATATACACTCAGCGCACAATTAATTAGGTAGACCTGTGCACCGGCTTGTTAATGCAAATATTTAATCAGCCAATCATGCGGCTGCAACTAAATGCAAAAAAGCATGCAGACGTGGTCAACAGGTTCAGCTGTTGTTTAGACCAAATGTCAGAATGGGGAAGAAATGTGATCTAAGTGACTTTGACCAACATGATTGTTGGTGCCAGACAGTGTGGTTTGAGTATCTCAGAAATGATGATTTTGATCTCCTGTGATTTTCACCCACAGCAGTCTCTAGATTTTGCAGAGAATGTTGCAAAAAAATAAAAACATCAAGTGAGCAGCAGTTCTGCAGACAGAAACGCCTTGTTAATGAGAGAGGTCAGAATCTCTGAACACACGAACCTCTAAGTGGATAGGCTGCAGCAGCAGAAGACCAATAAGTCTTAAAAATAAGTCCAATAAATACCTAAGAAAGTTCTCATTGAGTGTATACTGTATACTCAGGTTCACCTTAAGATTAAAACATGTCCTGGGAAAAAAAGTCAGATGAGATTATTGACCAGCACCAAAGTGATAGAAAGAAGAAAGTGTGAAGAAAGAAAGTGTGTCTGTGAAACATGGTGGAGGTAGTGTTATGGCTTGAGCATGTAATATATTATTAAAGTCTTAAAAACGATACAATATAACAATGTCAATACTGTGAAATAGCAGAGTTGTATACACAGCAGGGCAGGACCCATAGTCCTCCAGAGAACTAATAATAGAAATGACTAAAGTACTTAGTGGACCTGAGGCTGGGGTGAGATATTTATATACACTGGACCTGAGGAGGGGTGGCAGGGTAATATAATGGATAGGGAACAGAGTTCAACTGAGATACCATATGAGAAGACCAGAAGACCAGTCCCAAACATCCATCTATCTACATTAATAAATATAGCTGACTTATTTAGTTGTGATGGCATTGTACATAATTATGGAGGTAGATGGGTTTTCCTTCTAGTATTGTTTTATCAGCTTATTTTAACCATCAATATAATATTTTCCAATTTTATTTTGTTATGCTCATTACACATATTATACAGTATTTTTTTCCTTTTTCTGCCTTAACCTTGGGCTTTGATGCTTTGATTCATTTGATGTCACCGTGTACTAGTTTGAACCCTGCATGTTTTATAAATGTTGCTTCATAACAATGGAAGTACAGAGTCGGTTATACTAGATATATGCAGGATACCTCTGTAGGCAGTCATTGTCATGGTAAGGTTCTTTTTCTGCCGTCTACTCCTTGCCCGTGGTATTCATTGATCTTAAACTACTAGAATTCTCCATAAAGCGGCCTGCGGTTTGAGCTGAGTCTGTAGAAACCGGCTCCGATGAGCCCCATTATCGGTCCTTTCAGGTGGCCTCAGTATCCCACACAGATAAGGTGGCACAGCCTGCTTCAGACGCACAGCCTGCCCAGGGAGCTACACTGGCTGCCCTGTTTGTAGGCTTGAAAGACATCTCACCCAACCAAAAGGAGACTTCCTATTGAAAGGAATGGGAATTGGTTTCACTAATACCAGTGGTAGAAAGTTTGGGTAATAGCTGTTCCGGGTGGATTGGCGGGATGTACAGTAGGTAGCACTGAATGTTGAGACAGAGGCTGGATTCAAATGTGGCTATTTTCATTCTTCTCTTGTCCAGATAATGCAGAATACAGACCAATGACTTGTTGTCTTAATTGTTGTCTAACACATTGTTGTCTAACACCTGCGCAATGGTCTTGGTTTGTATTTGTGTATGTGTGTTTGTTTGTGTGCGTTTGTCTGTACGTGCCTGCCTTATTTAATTGTAAAACATTTTTAAATCATATGTCTCCAGTGTAAGTCCATTCCCAATGCTCATTTCAGACTATTCACATAGTATATCTCCATCAACAAAAAAAACCTCCCTAAACTCCCTAAACAATAAACAACAGCAACTCCAAAAGTCATCTTTTAAAATGTTTAGTTTAAGTGGTTCCATGGTAAAATTTTAAACATGACATTTTAAGACTGTCAGCCTCCTGCAATTCTTCTGAAAGCAGACTGAAGAATGAACTATGAATCTGGAATGTCATATTGCCATCAGTCTTATCACAAAATATTCATGAAACCTCACTTCCAGGCATATTTAATATATTCTGGAAAAAGGCATTTATACACGGCTTGCTGTGACATGCTAACAATATTCAGATGACTTCCATCACAAAAGGTGAATGGCATTTCATTTAGCTAAGGTAAATCTTAGGGCCTGCGTGGTTGTCATTAAAATACAGTAGTGATGGTCTGCTTTCATTTCACAGTGCTTTGACAGATGTTACCATAGTTTCACATTGCTGGAACTGCTGAGAAAAAATATGATAGAAAGGCATTTTGTCGAAATTCTAAATGACAGTCACAAAAGCTGTTCATTCACATCTTTCCACTGACATATATCTGATGAAATCAACTTTAACTAGCCAGCAATCAAATACCTGACCAGCAAAGTGACATCACTGAAATGTCCAGACTACTTAACCAGGCTGCCATGACCCCTTGCAGCTTTATCCTAGCGCCTTTTTCTTGAGTGTAGAAAATGTGTGATCTATTTACAACATATCTGAAAAGTGTGTTTTGAGGAGTAATAATGTTTTGTGCTCACACTATCTCATGTCCCTGGACATTGTGTCTTGCTCAGGGCTGTGAAATAGCAGATAATACTTTGTGCAATGAAGCTAGCTAATTAAAAGCCACAAACCTTGTCCTTGACTGTGACTGAATGACAATATACATAGATATGAAAGCATAAGAATACATGATGAAAAAGAGGGTATATTAGGCAGTGAAATATAATTTAGCACTGAGTGAATGCAGTGATAAATGACTAGGTGCCACATGAGGTATTCTTTTATCTCACTCCCAGAACAAAACAATTTAATGTAATTTTAGGAAGAAAGGAAAAGGAAAACTCTACCATAGTATCATCAAAATTATTAGGGATGGTAAAAAATCACAGACAATGAGGTTTAATCTTGAAAACCCACTGAGCGTAATACCTAGTTCAATAAATGCGATGGTGATAGAAATTTCACAGTGGTTAAAGGGTGTTGAACTGTTCAGTTGCTATGAGATGTTTTCTGCTTGGGCTCCCAGACACTGTGTGATTCATTAGCAGTTAGAAGCCCAGAGAGGTAACCCTGGATTTACACCAAAGGCCGATTCCTGTTCAGTGCTCCTGGCAGTGTGGAATTAAAATATCTCTGAAGAGTTGCACATCCTCCTCTTCAATACACAAGGAAATTTGTCGGCATTGTTAAAAAAGGTGCCCATGAAGCTAGAACATTCTTAGAAAATCTCTTTCAAAACTGGTAAATAGCATCAAAGTGTAAACATGATGTTGCGTTCAGTTTAGGATGGAACTAGTGTGCGAGCCGTTGATATACATTTTGAAGTACAAGGAAAGGTTGCAAAGCCATTATGGCAAACACCAAATGCAGAAATGCACTATACGCACCAGAATGGAGGAGACTATTGATACGGAGTACACCGCTGACAGAGCTCAGCCAGTACATGAGTGAATGAAATTGAATACACTTATAAAAGTAATGCAGAGGTAAGGCTTACATTACCTTGGTGGTTGAGATCAACCTGAAGTCAGAGCCCAAAATGGCTTGGTATGTGTTTTTTTTAATCAAAAGCACAGCAAGCAGCTTACTGCCTTCTTAACAGCATTAGTGTCGATGAATCCTCCACAGCACGGCAAAGAGCCGGACTGGCTTAATGTGATTTCACTTCTCCTCCCCGCCTCCCCGACGCTCTTTGATCGACCTGTCCTCCCCCACGATCCCTTCATTCAACCCCTCCACCCCTTGTTGCTCCTTATGATATTCACGGTGATAATGCTAACCCAGACGCACGCTAACACCAATGGCAGACAAATGACGGGCTTCCACTCGAAAAACACCCTGTATTTTGTTTCATGTATGTAGCTACTTTAATTTTTACAGTCCCACCTATACACAGTGGCATAGATCAAATTAGCATTCATCATTAACTTCCAACATGAATGCTTATTTCCTCCAGTTTGAAAAGATTGCTGAACAAGTTAAAATCCTTTTTTTCCAGACAAATGATAAGATCTTGAGGTGATTGTCACAAAGGCAAAGATCTGATTATCAGAGCTTAGGCACCTCTTAGCATCCCCTCGTCAATCAGTTAAAGAAGCCAGAGCCAGCGGAATGGCTACTTCCTAAAAACCCAGACAATGAGGAGAGACAACCAAAGCAGTTATTTCCTAGACTTTGGCAGATCTCTACTGTAAATATCAACAATTCCCAATTGGCCATGTACTGCCAATTACAACCTGTAAAGATGCTCATAGCTGGATGTGTGCACAGTTGAGTTGAGAGTCTCCCACCCTCCCAGTAAGTAAATACACAAGATGGCAAATTAATTGTATGAAAACTCCAATGGACTCTGTTGCAAAAGTGTGGTGGTGACAGGAGTCCATGGACCTTTTCCGAGTCACTTTCAGTCCATTTGAAGATGATTTTCAGGGTGTTATTTTTTCCATTGTATTCTGTTGCATTACTGATCTGGCTCAGAATTCAGGAAGTGGAAAATGTATAATGAGCTCAGAATTCAGGAAGTGGATACATTATAATGAGCTCAGTTCCCAGTGTCAAGGAGGTTGACAATTTGACAATAGCCACAACCCCTAAACTGGGTCATGCATTCAGTCTGTTCGCGGCATACCCGTTGACACACACAGTCCAGTTCTGCATTTTTACTTCTTTAACTGCAAACCCTCTCCTATCACACATATACAAAGAACTGGACCGATAATTAGCCTTTACAGATCAAGTCATCCTAACTGCTGTGCATTTGTTCATGGTTCAAGGCATATTGCAAAGTCCTTGTCATTAATTCCTTGTGTTTAGGTAAGTGCCCTAACCTTAAAATGAATGTCCTTGTCACACTCGTGCTCCCGTGTCCGAGCAGTTTCTGTTTCCGGCCTTTGTTTATATGTTTCTTGTCCTTGTTCACTTTCTATAGCCTTTCACTCACCTGTGTCTCATTACCTATTTCCCTGCATTCACACCTGTTCGTCATCTCAGTGATTTATTAGTGTATTTAAACCCGGTTAGTTTCTTTGTGTCTTTGCCAGATTGTTATGCTTTTTGACCATACATCTCCAGCAAACGTACATAAATTAGCATAATGTCAAGTAAAAGAGTCATGTTTTGTATTTGGTTGCATATTTGACATGTTGTGGGTTCAGAGATGCTCTTCTGTATACTACTGTTATGCATGGTTATTTGTGTTACTGTCACATTCCTGTCAGCTTTGACCAGTCTGGCCATTCTCCTCTGACCTCTCTCATTAAAAATGTATTTTCTGCACCTCACTGGATGTTTTTTGTATTTTGCACAATTTTGTGAACTCTAGAGTCTGTTGTGCGTGAAAATCCCAGGAGATCAGCAATTTGAGAGATTCTCAGACCACATTGTCTGGCACCAACAATCAACAATGATCTAAAGTCACTTAGATCACATTTCTTCCCTATTGTGAAATTTGGTCTGAAAAACAGCTGAGCCTCCTGACCACATCCTTCAAGGTGTCTCCCCCGCAACAGTTGTTGATGCATCCATCTCCACCGCATCCTCCGGTCAGGTTTCCCAGCAACCACGATGCATCCTCAGCTTCACCTGTATAGGGGAACACAATAACAAAACACAGCAGCGTGGGGCCAAAATACCAGGCAGTTCTAAGCATAACAACAACTTAATACACCAGGACATAACATGCATTAACAAGCTGGTGTACAGGTCTACCTAATAAAGTTGTCACTGAGTCTATATGATTATATGTTTAATGTGCATAATAAAATAAAATAAAAAAACACTGAAATGTGGTGGTTGAAATAAGCTGATAAAATTTGAGGGTATTTACAGTACATCCACATTGGGTGATATGTGTAAGAATCGCAGGGTCCGTGGAGAACTGGGCCTGTTCATTTCAGCATCCTGTCTTGTCTGTTTGCTTTCATCTGTCTCCAATTGTGTAAAGAGCAAAAACAGAAATAACGAGTGCAAGAAGCATATCGTGGTGTGGGGTTGCTGGAGCAAACCAAAACCTATCCACAAAGTCTGGTCGCCTGTCCTTTTCTTCTGTACTCGCTGATGGTAAAATGGACAGCTCTGGGATTAGGTAATGTTCTTCAGCTGTTTCCTGGTACAGCAATAGATGGCTCCTTTTATTTGGAGCCTGTTGAGGCTTTCAGACAAGAGGGAAGAGGCATTGGGGGGTTCAAACACTGAAGAAATTTGCAGAGAATTGTCCCACTCTGGTTAAAATGGACATCTTAATAGTAAAACAACTATTTGGGTAAAGATTTCCACATTTCCACAGTATTTTGTATGACGACCTGCATGAAGTGAATTCAGCCTCACGCATATGTTAGCCCTTATCTGTGCCTTACACGTTTTCCAAGACATATTTCTCAGACCTAAACATTTTTTATGTGTGTTCATTAAAAGATTTGTACTGAACACATTTGCTTGATCAAACACTGAAAAAAATGATCTAGCAAATTTCTTACTTGTTCAGTACAGTCTAACCAAGAAAATAGTATTTACTGCCATATGTGTTCATGAAAAGATTTGTACTGAACATATAAGAAAAAAACATTATCAGAGCTCCTGAAGAATTGTCAGGTGACATCATAACAAACAAACTGTTGGATGGGGGACAGGGGTTCATTTTTTTTCTGTTGTGAAATGTATTCAGAAATATCTTGTCTATAACATTGAATTACTGTATCAGAGCCAAGAGGCCCTGGCCCCACTTTCTGGCACCCCTGCTGTTGGATGGTGCTGTTGTTACCGCTTCAGTGTGGGAGCTGGAGAGCCCAGCAAGCTTTCTTACCCATGTCCCAATCCATGCAAATGAAGTGGGTAGAACAAACTCTCTGAAGTAAAATATTAACTGAAGAAAAAAATAAACCATGCGTTCACAGTCTCATGAGATTATGATAATGGAACGCACTAATAAAAAGTAGCAGGTGTTATATTCTTGTTAGTCATTGACTTAACACATATAAATATGGAATTAAACCCGAGAGAAACAGACATATGATCCGATTGGTCTTTTTTCAAACAAAAAATAATACTTGTGTGTGCGGCTGAACTATGAAAAATGCTTGGAGACCATTTATTCACAAAAGTTTGTTCTGTTTATCCCCAGCTGACACTAGCTTGGACTACGATGCCAATGAAACTGATGGCGGCTTTTCAAGTGCATGATATTATTTTGGCTCTCGTGGTTGAGCCTCATAGTGAAGGATGGGCAACTATCCAGATTTTATTCTTAATGCTATTTTCCCTTAAATCTACATCTAATTCATAGCTTTCTTTTCTGAATTCATCAATCATATTGGAAAAAAGCATTAAAAACATTCTCTTTCTCGAATTATGGTGGTAAGAAAAAGGTAACATTAAATTGAATACACATACATATAGGCTATAAAGGGCAATACAAATCATCTAGAAAAACAAACATCATAGTGTTTGACCACATTGAAGCTTGACAGTGGTATTTGGTGCCCTGAAATGAATGAATATGTATACAAAGTGCTGTCAATTCTACATGGTGAAACAAAAATGTATAAAATGATAATGACAAAAGTAATGAAAGATGAAACTGCATGTTCCCTGTCCCACTAGCCTGACCCATGATTATTTCTGGGTATAAGAGCCTTCCTTAATATTGGCCTGGGTTTAATAAAAATATTGTGCTATACTTGCAACAATCCAAAACCCTCAACCTAAATCATCCAACCAGTAATCAACCATCCAACCTGTAATTTTGAGGTATAGAAAACTTTTTGTATTTTTGTATTTAATAATGACTCAAATTTAAAAACAATTTCTGATATGATCAAGGTAATTGGGGCTTGCTGAACTAAGGATTATTCAGTGAACTGATTCTAATTAGTTCAGTCAGTGCTTTCCCTAATCCGTTTTGGTTCAATCAAAGCTGGACAGGTTAGAAATAGTCCAGGTTTGATGTTGAGGAATTAATTACATCTCAGTTGAAGATAATGATACACATCCGTCATGAGAAAAACATTCCAGAAGAATAATGGGCTCTTAATTACATTTTGGAGTGATTGTTCTAATAAATTGATTCCCTGTGACGCATGGGGGGATGCAAAAACATAACAGTAACTACTGCTGCTAATAAAGACAAATGACATCATCTGGTGAATTCATTTTCCTAAATGGCTCTGCATATTGTGAATGTTGTGGCTTTCACCTCCGTGTCGATGACTTGGAAATGGTATGCTGACATGCCATGTTGACACCGGGCATAGAAAGGGAACAAAGGGCTATGGAAACGCACAGGAGGAGAGGAAGAACTGGCAAGATCAGAGCCAAAATGGAACTGCAAGCTGACCTCATCAGTCATAGACAAAGTGCAGATTGCAACAAATTGCTCTTAGTGAAACAGATAGGAGAAAAATCAATACAGCAGGGTTAAACCTCTAGAGATCCCTTGGATGATATATAGTATTTGAGATATATACGATGTACTCAGGACACTAGCATTCACCAACACAGCAATATCCACTTTTAGGTGACCATCCACACTGCTGTCAAGGTTCTTTGGTCTACTTTTATGGGGCGGGAGGGAGAAAAACGAAATTCAGTTCAGTGGAATGCATCAGGAATGTTGTAATTTGAAAATCGACGAATTTTAAGAATGTGAATCCTTTATTGATTTGAATTATTACTCCGGTTATTGTAGCCATTTTTTTAAATAGGCTAGTATCATTTGGGTTTTTTAGTTTAAATGAAAAAATGATCAATGTAAGGGTAATTGGATCTCAGTAGAGCATTCATTCATTATTTCTATTTCTATTATTTCTATGTAGACTTTCAAAAGGTCTACTGTTTTTTTCAGTGACCAGCTTTTTTCATCTTTTAACTGTTTGACTTTTTTCAGTCAAAGTAGTAGAGCAAGGGAATTCAAATAACAGCACTTTGCCCCGGTCAACTCAGACTGCTTTTCAAAATGATTCAATGTGGTATGTGACTTCATTTCAGATGGAATGTGTTCCCCGCTGAAATGTTCTCACCAGCATTCAACAGTGTAACATTGCGACAGCCGTTTCAATAGCTGTGGAAGCTGAAGATCACTATTCAGGCTAACACAAGACATCTCAATAATGTGGAAGAACACTGCCGTCAGAGTCCCATTTCCTGGTGAAATAATGACACGAATACTTCCCAACAGACTGGGAATGCAGATCTGCTGCAACACTATGACAAACAAAGTTAAGAAGCAAGCGAATTGGAAAGAGACTGCCAAGAGACACTCGGTGGTTTTCGTGTGTACCGCAGTTGCGCTTCGTACCTAAATAAAATCTCTGTGCCACCTAGAAAGGAAATGGACAACATAATAAGAGTGGAATTGATCTCCTGGACTCTCCAGTGATTGTGCTGTGCTCATTTCATATAGTCTGACAGGCAAATTCAAGGTAGATTTTTTTTAAATTGCTAAAACTGGAGCGCAGTCCTTTGACATCCTGTTGGTGGAGGAATCTCTAAATGATATAATTTTCTCTGTATGTCACAGCAGTGAGAGGTAAAAGATTTGGCCCAAGGGTAGCGAAACGATCGCCACGCACGCTCAGTCCGCACGTTCCCATCCCGGCTGTCTGCTCGCTCTGCGAAGAGCCGACGTCTCAGAGTTTATTAAACTCTAAAGAGAATATTTTCTTGCTTTCTTCGCTCCCTGGGAATGCTTCACAAAGGGAAGTGTTGTTTGTTTATTTTGGTGGCCTCCCCCTCAGGTACCCCACTAAAACCCCCCGGGGGTGGGCAGACGGAGGGATTGTGACGGCAAGCCGCGGACCCCATTAATTCCTTGGCCATTAGTCTTAAATGCGCCCCTCTCATGCATTAAGCATCCCCTCTCCCGGTATCTCATTAGGCTCTTTCTCTGTAGCTAAATCCATCTCCTGCTTTTCACCTTGCGTATAATGAATGCTCTGGGAGAAAAAACAGTGGGAGGCTGGTGTCAACCACCGGGAAAAAAAAAGTCAAAGTCCCTCGTAATGATGCCCGTGCACTGTCTTGCCTGATCCCCTGAGGGTAATTTCAAATTAATTGTTTGCGTTGTTAAAAAATAAAACAATATCAGCATCTTTGCATTGCCTAGGTTATCACGCGCAGGTTAATGCACCGGTTCCTGTGTTGCCAGCCAAGACCACTTGACACAAGAGAGGAAATGGCAATCTGAAGCAATATGACCCATGCAACCTTAATAAGGAGCGTGTTAGATTTTATGGATACAAAGAAACCCTGTATCGATGTTGTAACATAAAACACGGCAATGCCATAAAGCAGTCATTCTGTATATGGAAAAATGCTGCACAGTTCTGATAGTCTGAGGCTCATAAGCTGTCCAATAGCTCTTAGAGTATCATAACTCTAACTTTATGTGATTCAATTATACTGTGGATAAGAGTAACAGTATTATCATTGTAACGGTGTGATATTATCATAACCATTTAAGAAGAGCCATTACCTAGAAAGGTTCTATGTACAGTATATAAATATCCTCCACAAGAACAAGGCTATCAAATGCCTCCCCCTGATTTTAAGCAGGGGGGATTTTCTACTGTTATGAATAGTTGAGTATTGACACACAATTGTGTTTAATGAGCTTTAATCTGCTCCTCACCTAAGGGATCTCTTCTCTTATATTAATTTAATGAATTGCATTCATGTGGTGTCTTTGATGAATCTGCCAACACTTAACAGTGTGGTTTTGGCATCATCTCAAGCACGACCAATGTGTTACACGTGGGTGATGCATTCCACCTATTTCACAGGGCGAAGCCCATGAGGGATTTATAAACCATGCAAATTAGGGGGGAAGGGATGATGAGGAGCATTCGTACTATTTGCAATAGGTGCAGTACCACACTGATTTGATGGCATTAAATAATTACTGTCATCTTCATAATTTTGTAATACATTCTGTAATGCAGCTCTAATCCATTTTATGGAGGGGCCCCCAAATCCTGACCATGTCATTGGCTAGTAGCAGCACAGGGCAGAGTATGCAGTAATTGGTTGTAGTATCTCTCGACATGCACGCCATAGAGCACAACCACTATGCGTATTCAATCATCATTTCTCTGAAATCTGATAAATGAATGCATTTGTTTAACACGGTTAGCTCTGTTCAGCAATCCCCAAAATTAAATCCCCCACCTCCACGCGACGCCGGCCACACTGTTCTGTACATACTGCAGTTTCACCTTTTGTTCATCTGCACTGTCTCTTCTCTGTAATTATAACTCACTCTAACAGAGTCCCAGACACCTATTTCCAGCCAGTCAAACACCGGTGATGTCACAGACAAAAAAATCCCTCTCTTTAGGGTGTTTCCATGGCAACAGCAGCTGCCTCTCCTCGCGCTGGAGGAGGCTCCGACCTCCTCCCCTCCTCGGAGCTGGAGGACCGAGGCCTGGGACCCCGAAAACCTCCACTCTTCTCCCATTAAACTCAAACACATTTTCTTTGTGCCTGTCTCCTGAGAGTTATTCACCGGTGTTTTTTTTCTGTAATATAGGGCTTTGTTATATCCCTCTGCCACAGTCAGTATGGCGGTCCACTGATATCATACCACTGTACACAAGGAAATAATGATAAGGCCTTATCACTTATCAATAAGCATTAACCATGAACATCAAGTATGTAGGTTTACTGGATGGTATATCTATTGTGGTTGTAAGACACATGGAGTGGAAAGAGACCTGCAGCCAAAGTAATTTAAGCCAAAGTCTGATTTAATACAAGCTGATCAGCAGGGGGACAAGCATACTGAAGTTTTGTTCAAAGTGTCCAAGGTCCCATAACCTCCTTATATAACACTGTAGGGATGCTGTGGCTGTATTAATCCTTAACTCTGGTCCTTGTATCTCACTCTAGGAGATAGAACAAGAGTCAGTTGCTGATTATATTTGATGTCCAGTTCTCAGGTGGCTTATCTGTCTCCCAACCAAGAATCTCCAGTTCCCTTGGCACACACATTTTTGCCTGCCCACTTGCCGAAAAAGAAGAAAGCCAGAGATGGAGAAAAGAAGGAATATACACAAGCATACTAATAACAGTCATATATGAGAATCGCTACCACGTAATAGGCCGAAGGGTATACTGCAGAAAGGTATGAGGAAGGTTTAGCATATTTCATTTCGTTTACAAGGCATTGAATATTTGATTTCACCCTCCCCATTCAGAGTCTACTGCCCTGCACCGTGTGTGTGTGTGTGTGTGTGCGTGTGTGTGTGTGTGTGCATGTTGGTGTTTGTGTGTGGTTATACAATGTGCTTTCGAAAAAACGATACCGCTGGAACAAACATTCATGTTACAGTTTCTTTGGTAGACATTTTTTTCAATACCAATTATGGGTCTTGTAAGAAGATTACTTTCAAGAGCAAATTGGAACTAGACTTTCATATGGCTCACTGTATTGTAGCCATATTTTTTGTGAAGAACAAAGAAAAATGCTTGCATTTAATTGTGAGTCAAAGTTAAAGACAAAATGTCATAGTTCTTTTTCACAGCTAGCAAATAGTATGTTGACAAAAAAGTAATTTCTTAATTAATCACAAGCAGGCTAGTTAACTAATACATATTGAGAAGAACTCAGTAGGCAACAAGTTGCATAAGATGAAAATCTACATAAGGAAAAATTCACTGGCAAGATAGATGCCTTTGACAAAATAAATAATCGAGACATAGGAATCTGCAATGGGCAACCAATCTTCAGGGCTGCCAGTGAAACCTACAGATCATTCACTAGCACAAAATATATTGTGTTTACCCTCACACGCACACACACACACACACACACACACACACATATACACGTGCACATACTGGACTAGACTTTGTTGCTTCC
Organism: Conger conger; assembly: GCF_963514075.1. Taxonomy (NCBI): domain Eukaryota; kingdom Metazoa; phylum Chordata; class Actinopteri; order Anguilliformes; family Congridae; genus Conger; species Conger conger. The sequence goes on from NC_083764.1 coordinate 48,773,432, forward strand.
CATATTATGCTTTGAGACTCACCCCAGCTGTGTGACCTCGAAGAGAGAGGAAGTCACATCAAATTCCAAGCCGGAGGAGACAAATTTCAATCCTTGCAGTGCGTGTTATCCAATCACCCTAAGGAGGTAACTGGAATAATTAGCACGCAGCTCTTTTCCTGTTGATTGCATACATATTAATTTAGATCATTGGATGGGGAAAGCATAATGGGAAGGCATTGTAAATATTGTCCTGTCAAAGTTATCTGTACAATTGGGAACTGCGAATTCACAATGCGATTTGAATGTTATCTGATTTGCTTTGACCCACATCGGTAGACGTAAGCAACGTTCCAGATAATTGCAAAATGATTTGGAGACGAATAATCCCCCCCGAATATCTGTTTGTCTGAATTATATGCACTAAAGAAGATGCATTTCCATAAATCAATACCAATTTTGGGCCCTGTAATAAGATTACTTTCAAGAGCAAATTGGAAGTATACTATCATATGGCTCACTATAAGGAACGTGCACACTCATTTTTTATAAGTATTGCAGATACTATCAATATATATTTTTGTGCTTAGAAGCCCAGTTTAGTTATGCAATGCAGCTGTTTGATAATTGAATGTCAGATCGTTTTTCATGAGGGAAATCAGTATTAGACTGGAATTATTTCACTGAGCAGAGGTGGGCAAGGCTGCATCTACACTTGACAGAAAATATACTCATCTGAGACAACAGCTATAATCTCGAACTCTAAAATAAAAAAAGAACAGCAGGAGATTCACAATGTTTCCAGTTTAAATTTGTAATAATGTGAATAATGTGAAGTGATAATTCTCTGACTCTGGTAAACATCTCATTAGCCGTAATTGCATTTTTGGCCTTTCAGTCACCCAACCCAAATTATATCTTATTTTTCTTGAACTGGTTGAAGCTCCAAAATAACAGAAAAGAGTCCATTTAAACAAATGCAGGTAACAAAAAGGCCTTTGCTCAGTCACCATGGCAATAGGCCGTCTGGGACAGGTGACCTTTTATTTAAATGAGTAATACACAATGCTTTGATTTGCCAGCAGGAATCCTGGTAAAAACCATGCCTGCTTCCCAGGTTGCCTTGAGACAGATGAGGACCTTCAGACAACAAATTGAGCACCAAATGGTTGTATTCCCCCCATTTTTCCACCCTGACCTTCAAACAGATGAATGTTTTCAGATAGAATGCAGCTTTTTGGAGCACTTACAATGGCTGATTGATGTTCTTCTAAGATACATTCTCAAAAGACTGCATTGCTACATTTCTTCTAAGACCACAAGACAACACTGACCATGACAGATGAAAAAGAAAAATCATGGGATGATACACTTTTTGGCTGAGGAACAAGTCATAACAACTCTGGCATGGTCAATGTATTGTGGAACAGTGAGCTGAACACCACATGTTTTGCTCAAACCAAGACCTGAAAATGAAGCAATATACTCAATATTCAAATACTACACATACCAGTAATGTGGGACAGGACAGTAACACGGTAGGTTATGAGGTTAAGTAGATTCTGGCTATTCTCAAACTCCAGTTTGCTTGATTGTTAACATTATTGAACATACGTTTCAGAGTCAGGCAGTAGCTGATGCATAGCATAGTAGATGCATAACTCAGACTCAATTAAACAAACAGATGACTCTTAGGGTCCCTTATGTGCACTTGACTTACTATTGCATCTGTATGTGTATGTGTGTGTGTGTGTGCGTGCGTGTGCGTGTGTGTGTGCACTTCTCGTGAAGATGACAAGGCGCAGAGCTGCCGATAAACAAAGACTGAAAGAAAAGGCACGGTCCAGTAATTTGACAACTTTTCTTCCGCAGAACTGAAAACTGACACGCATGCTAAGATCGAAAGATAAAAACCAGCAAAGCCTTAACCCGCCCTCACAGAAAACCGTCCAACCGCCAACACACGTAACCCCCCCCCGGTGGAAACAGGCAGGCGGGGACGGGCGGGCGGGCTTTCCGTGTCCTCCTGACGGACACCTGCGCGCCGACGCCGAGGTCCCGGCGCTCTGCCCGCTCCTGTCAGTATCCCGTCTCTGTTTACACGACGTCCTCGCCGAGACAATGCCCCCGGTCGGAATTAATTGTCGCATTTGCATTTCCGCGTATCGGGTCTCCGCTAAGGTCTGAATTATTCGCAATAATGAGTTTCGCGAGATCACAGGGGCTGATGGGAATAAACAGCGCAACTCGCAGGAGACTAATGCTCAGAAAAACTGGCAGCTCGGCTTTGACACTCCACTGGTGAAGAGTAGCAGCAGAATAAATTACCCGCTCCTTTATGCGGTTTGAAATGTGCCGGGGTTTTTGGCGGGGCTGGGTATTTCCAGATGCGTTTTCTTTTGCTGTGTGTCGTTATTTCACAGTGCTGCACAATGCGTTCTCTGTCAAAGTGTCCATTTTCCTTCTCTTCTCGCTATATAGAGCGTATGCCAAAGTTCGCCCTTGTTCTGTGGGATCGGTATACTTGATGAGCCATTTTGAGCTAAGCGCAATGCTAATTTTGCTTTCTCCCATTATGCGATAGGCACATCTATTATTTCACAGTACGTGCTGCATAATCACACTTAATTGCCGGTCGAGGGTGTCTGGCGTTCCTGATTCCTGCAAGCATATGTGCCTTTCTCCTGAATTCAACTTTCTCCTCCGTTGCAACAGTTTACAACATTCTCAATCAACATTCTGTCAACCTGGTTGACGTATCAGAAGCGGTTCTGTCACAGAGCGAGGGAATCGGGGAGAAGGAGAAATAACATTTTTTTTTTCATCTCTACCTTAATTCCTTTGTCTGCTCTCTGCGTTTTTGAAGCCTGAGTCCGCGTAGTTCACGACTCAATGACTAGCGGCCTTTTCGGCAGAGGGTGGGGGAGATCGGATCACACCAGTGAAGCGATACGGCCTATCACTGTAGTGAATTTGGCTTGATGTCCCAGTCAACCCACTTTCTCCCTCCTACCCCACTGTTTCCCAGAGGGCTCTTTGGAAGTCGTCTTAACATCATAGAGAGAGGAGCCATTGTCCCAGAGGACACAATGCTCTTTATCAGTGCCAGGTATAGTCTTGCCAGGATGAAAGTGCTGTTATTCCCAAATGCAAGGCTTCGGCCTGGATTCAGTCAAAACTTTGCCTGAACTATTGCTCTGGATTCCATCAACTTTTGCTCCTAACCGTACAAGTAAACACTTTCAAATAAATACTGTTTTTTTTCTCTTCACAAATACAATTTGTCAATAGAGTAAATTGTCAAATTTCCTTTTAATAATTACAGAGAAAAAAGTTAAGGAAAAATGTTTATTCATTAAAGTATGTTATGTAGTATTAACCCTCTGTATTAACATCCTGTATTTTGGAACAAAATACTCTCCACACATCAAAGCTAAAGTGGGAAGGATTATATAACTAGGTACTTAATAATGTTTCTGTTTCCAGAAGGGACATATTCGGTAAATTGGTGTTCATTTAGCTGTGTACAGAGAGTGTCATCTATATGGATCCAAGTACTTTCAACCCTCTGACCTGTCAAAAAAAGAAATCATCACCCAACTGGTTTTAAATAAACACTGGCTTCCACTCAGCTCCTTAGTGTTGTCTTTTTATTCACTGTCTTGTTTATGTAGCTTGATTTCAGGGGTATAAATCACTCAGATTCTGTACTCTGGGGCTTTTTGTTCTCAGTAGAGTGGCAGAAGGCCCACTTGTTCCTCTACTGTATTCAAATATCCATTTGAAGCACTAAAGCAAAGGCTTGAGCCTGCATGTCTTTATTTTCTACTCACTAACGGTACTAAAGGAGTTTATTAGATAATATTTCACATCTTCCTTTACCCACGCGTTTCTATCCCTCGCCTTGCCTTGCCTGGCTTAATTTGACTTTCAGTGGGTCTCACAGGAAAGGTAAAGCTGTGCATCTGTGTGTGTTACTAGGAAAGATGTAATGAAGCGTCCCCTTTAAGAACCACGTGTACAGTTATCCTGCCATACTATGTAGCTTAAGGAGACATGACTTGATACAGGGTGCTGGACCACCTACAAGGAAAGGTTATCTTTCCTTCTCTTGTAAATTACTGGGGGTTGTTGGTATCAGCAAATGTTCACACCACAGTGCATTTGGAAGGTGAATTTCCATAGCTTTCCTCTGAGTAGAGGTTTCTACTAATTTAAAATTTCTAAAATAAGAAAATAAAATATAAGGACTAAATACTACTACTACTACTACTACTACTACTACAAATAATAATAATAATAATAATAATAATAATAATAATAATAGTATATATAATAATACAGTATATATTACTATTATGATACAATATAACAAGCTGTTGTGTTTGTGAGGCCAAGACCTGGCTATAAGCATTGTGAGTGGTAGTGGTGGGGTGTCCTTCCAGCTGAAGTTGAAGACAGAAAAACAGCTGTGGGAGGGCAGAGGTTTCCATGCCGACAGAAAGGACGAGAGGCAGGTGCAAACTGTGAGGTAGAGAGGTAGCCTTCTCCAAGGTTAGGGAGAGGCACACAGACTGCAGGAGTAGGTAAAGGTAAAGCTGTGCATCTGTGTGTGTTACTGGGAAAGATGCAATGAAGCTTCCCCTTTAAGAACCACGTGTACAGTTATCCTGCCATACTATGTAGCTTAAGGAGACATGACTTGATACACCGTGCTGGACCACCTACAAGGAAAGGTTATCTTTCCTTCTCTTGTAAATTACTGGGGGTTGTTGGTATCAGCAAATGTTCACACCACAGTGCATTTGGAAGGTGAATTTCCATAGCTTTGCTGCGTTCATGTTCTGGTATTTCTAGGCTTCTAGGTTTACTTTCTAAGACCTGGTTTTTGTGTTTCTCATTGTGAAGGGGACAGGGGACATCTTCCCTCTGAGTAGAGGTTTCTACTCATTTAAAATTTCTAAAATAAGAAAATAAAATATAAGGACTAAATACTACTACTACAAATAATAATAATAATAATAATAATAATAATAATAGTATATATAATAATACAGTATATATTACTATTATGATACAATATAACAAGCTGTTGTGTTTGTGAGGCCAAGACCTGGCTATAAGCATTGTGAGTGGTAGTGGTGGGGTGTCCTTCCAGCTGAAGTTGAAGACCTAAAAACAGCTGTGGGAGGGCAGAGGTTTCCATGCCGACAGAAAGGACGAGAGGCAGGTGCAAACTGTGAGGTAGAGAGGTAGCCTTCTCCAAGGTTAGGGAGAGGCACACAGACTGCAGGAGTAGCACAGGGCACAGCCAGACATGCTTGGAGCACTGACAGAGTGCATACTGAACGGGGATGACCAAAATGTCGACACTCAACAACAGAGCACAAAGCAGCATTTGACACATTTGCTTTCACATGCTTGTGCTTCATTAGCTCCAGGGATGTGGAAGGAAGTTTTGTTTGTTTGTTGCAGCTACTTAACTGACATTCATTATAGAGAGTAAATGTGTTAAATTAAGTATATGTTTTTTTTTCTTCCTTGATTTGCTGGGGTATTTGTGTCTGCTCTCTCTCCTTCCTCGTTAGCAAGACATTTCCCTGGAGTGATTGTTGTCATAAGATATTTCTAGTCTTTCTTTGTATTTTTTAGTTTATTTTTGTTATGTTTACTCATTTAATATTTCAACTTAACAGGGTAGAAAGGTGTGCATGCATGTACTTAGCACCAATTATCACCAACAACATGTATTACCCTGCTTGGGGTCATATCAAAAGTTTCTGCTGAAAGTTTTATTTCTTTTATTTTATTTATTTCTTTTTTGACCCATTTCGTTTCTCCCAAAACTGGAATTGCCAATTGTGCCTCCAGATTTGGATTTGACACTTGCACCTGCGTAAGGACCAGTGGCAGCCAGCCACGGTCCTATGCACTGTCCAATGTACCATGACCCACTGATTATCTTACAGCCTACAGGCCAAACATTATAGCAGGAGTGCTAGTGCCAATAAGTGGAGAGTGCTGTCTCACTGATGACAACTGGGTACCTGGTTTCATTTTTGGAAGGAGAGAATCCAGCGGGAGCGTAAGCAATCCTGGCTGACTTAAATCAACCCTGCCCCTGGCCTAAGAAAGCAAACTGAGTCCTATTACTGTGGACTCACAGTCAGTCAACTAATAGCAGGTTCAGGCCCTGGTTTCTGCCAAATTTCCCTTCTACCCTCTGTACAGCAGCTTTGTGACAGTTCTCTGTAAAAAGGCGCGAAACAAAATAAATAGATCTGATTTTTTGCCTGGCCATGGCTCAGACCTGCAATGTCTCTGACATTGGATTTACCCTGTCCTTTTGCAAAAGTCAAAATCTTACCCTTTAACTTCATAAGCCAGTACATACATCGTTATGAATAGACCTATCACTATGAGTGTCAGCATGGACAAAGACATGATCAGAAAAGTTCCCCTAATATAAATATTTCTATATCTCCTTAAACCAATGACAGTGTAACTGTTTATAGTGTCCAGTTGCTGGACTATATTAGCACTGCTCTCAGTGTAGGGTTGTGTTGGTCAGCCGTCTAATGTAAAAATGCACTTTTTGAACGTCAAAATCTCAATATTTTTCTCTCAAGAATTTCTGTCAGTCATTTTGAGAGATGCACACTTTTTATACTTTCATGGTTGTAGACTTGAAGATTCCGTTATGTTGAGCATTGCATGTACACTGGGGGGCACAGGCAACAGACAGCAATAGCAGTCTCTCAGTCACATACTGACATATCATTTTGTATGTAAGCCACGATACACCTGCTTTCTCAAACCTTCTGTTCATTTCATGATGACGATATGACCTCACATTTTCTCCAATACAAAATGATCCAACTGCTCACACATTTAAAGGCAGTCCAATGAGTCAACACTTGAACGTAGCAGGACCTGTGAATAAATTCATGAATATGAATTCAATGATATGAACAGGCCAGGATTACTTTGGAATTTTTTGTATTTTAGGAGTAGTTTTTGTGAAGCATTGGCGAAAATTTTGTTTCTCTTCATCATTTTGACAGATCAATAATTTGGAGATTTGAAAAAATCTGTCTTTTTTTTACAGATTTACACTCAGTGAGCAGTTTATTAGGTATTTATTAGACTTATTTTTTTAGATTTATGGGTAATCCGCTTCTGTAGCCTATCCATTTAAGAGGTTTGACACACTGTGTTTTCAGAGATGCTCTTCTGCATACCACTGTTGTAATGTCTGGTTATTTGCATTACTGTCAGCTTCGACCAGCCCTTATCCACTGACCTCTCTCATTAACAACGCATTGCTGCCCAGAGAACTGCCTTCCACTGGATGTTTTTTGTTTTTCACACCATTCTCTGCAAACTCTAGAGACTGTTGAGCGTGACAATCCCAGGAGATCAACAGTTTCTGAGATACTCAAACCACCCTGTCTGGCACCAACAATCATTCCACGGTCAGAGTCACTTAGATCACATTTCCTCCCCATTCTGAAATTTGGTCTGAAAAACTGAACTGAACTGAATCTCTTGACCATGTCTGCATGCTTTCATGCCTTTAGTTGCTGCCACATGATTGGCTGATTTATATATTTGTATTAACAAGCTGGTGTACAGGTCTACCTAATAAAGTGCTCAGTGAGTATATATAGCCCTTGCTTTGATGAGACAATTTTAAATGCTTTATTAAGCGCTCATATTTTAACAGTAAAATAAAGTGTTGCATAATTCATGAAGTTAAAACTTTGTAGATGAGTGGTTCCCTGGTTGTTTTTGAACCACACTTTTACTTTCTTAATCATGTTGTATAGAACATGTCTCCTGAGGTGTAAATCAGCTATTATAGGGATCTCTGGGGTTGCCTCCTATGTCCTAATAAAATTAATTTGCATTATTAATGACCTTTTATTTCTAACTTAAATAGATAATCTATTTGCATATTAAAAGGCCTTACCAAGTGCAGCTTATATAAGATACAATTTAGGATAGTAAGAGAGCGTTTATTGATACAGCTTGGTGCTAACATTGCTTTTACTTCTATTTAAATTTATTTCCCTTAATTATCTATCGTTCAGGGAAATATTATTTATTATATATTATGCATGTTTGTATTGTATTTACAATAGTTTTAGATAATGCCACTATGTATTTATGTGAGAAAGAATATTGTGAAATATGACCTTTGTTGTCTTCTTCCTGTTGTTGTTTATTTACAGGGATGAAAGAGCAACACTAAATTGTCGGCTTGTTGGCCACAAAATGTCAGATCTACAGCAGTGCGCAAAAGAAAAAAGGAAGCAGAAAGAAATGGAGCAGCGACTGGTTGGAGAAAGATACTCAAGGTTTTTTCATAGCCTTAAGAGAGTGACACAGCTTGCTTTGCGTTTCCTAGGCAATGACCTTTCTCAGGTAACAAGAAAACCCCAGGCTCTCCAGAACAGTGGCTCTCTCTTTGCTCACATGTAGCTTTTGAGCCTTCTGGAGAGAGAAAGGAGAAAGAGACAGCAGCCATAGCCAGATGCATGCCATTTCAGTTTTAACAATTGATCAGGGCCTACTCATTTGGAGTAGTGACAGTCAGAATGAGATATACCATTTAATGTTAGTGTAAGTAATATTAGTCAGCTACTGTACTGCTAGATAAACCTGCACATTCCAACAGCTGAAATATTAAAGCACATCATGGGCTAGAATCAAAAGGGCTTTTATTGAGTACGTATACGATGGAGGCTCTTGGATGGCCTGACAAGCTAAACTGTGGTCAGTGCCCTGTGTGCAAAGAAAAACATTGGCGGGTTTTGGCCAGATTTTCCTTGTGAAACTTGAAACTCGTGGTAAATGAAGCACTTCTTTGTGCCTGCACCAGTTATGCAAGTGTCCAATGGCTGCAAGGTTGAGCTAGTGCCCTGAGCTCTCCCACCTTGATGGATAACACCACAGCAATATGAAGGCCTTAAAATCGTCACTGAACTTTCCAAATTAAGAACCATACAAAAATATAAAAGGTGTGATTAGCAGGTGACATTTCTGTTGGCAATAACAATTTTACAAATGTATTTCTATGAACACAGGTTAACAACAATCTAAGGTTAACAACCTTGCAGGTGCAAATTTGCAAAAAAATATTTCAAATGTGTTTGCCCCACAGATGTCATGTCATGCCTCTGTGTGTAAGTTTGTTAGTATCCTAGTTATTTCCTGATTTCCCAGCATCTATGTATCTTCTGAGTTCAGTTTTCCGTTTCATGTTTCCAATTTGCCCTATTTTTGACCACGCCCGCACCTGATATGTGTTCCCTCATGTTTAATTGCACTCACCTGAACCTCATTGTGTCTCCTTTCCTTATCTGCCCTTCTCCTCTTCCAAGCTTCGTCTTTGTTCCTGCCTTTATCTTCGGACTGATCTCCTGCGTTTGACGCTCATCTGTGTTTGACTTCGTCTTGCCTGCTCTCCAGTGCCCAGTCTGTCCCAATCCTGACCCTTGCCTGTCCCTTCCCTACATACATACACTTCCCCAAAATCCTGTATTGATCTGTACCTGGACTGTCTGACCTTTGTAATAAAAATCCCTTTTTTCTCAGTTCTGAGTTTATGCGTGGTTCCAGACAATCTGTTTGTTACACGCAGGTGCTTAAGAAAATTCTGGCGATCAAACTCTGTGACAAACTGCAGCATATTCCTCCCCGTGCTTCAAAGCTCCCGTGGAGCTCTTGAGGACCCACTGCACCACACAGCCTGAGAACAGGGGCCTCATTTATAAACGTTGCGTAGGCACAAAAGAATGCGTACGCCACTTTCTAAGCAAACTTTGGCAGTTATAAAAAATGAACTTCAAACTGTTGGCAAGAAATGTGCGGTCCTCCACGGAAACTCTGACCCATGCGTACGCACATTAACTGGAGAAATGAGAAACTGTGCCTTTAATGCTCGTGACGTAAGACGAGGAAAACGGGAAGTGAAACAGGATGTAAAAAGGTATAAAGATTTGCCGGGAGTTGTGGCTGTTGTAGGGGACTTCGCACGGGACTCCAAATTATGTAGGGTCCTCGCACGGGCCGCCAAATAACGCAGGGATTTTACTCTCTACGAAACCGGGGCGCCAGTTAAACGTTGTGTAGCAGTACAACTGCAAAAAGTAATCAGTCTCATAAAATTACTATTATCAGAAATATCTAACCACAAATTTAGTATTTTAATTAATAATTAAAATAACCAATATTAATGATTAAACAGACCGATAACCTGAAGGTTGGAAGTTCTTCGAAAGACTGCTTTAAATCGGCTCTCATGTCTATGTGGTTCCAAAACGGACACCGGGGTTTAATAAAATATATTTATTAAACAAATGTAAAACACAGAACAGATAAACTAACGGAAAGTTAGTAAGGAAATTTAGTTGGGTATGTGTGTGTGCGTGTGTGTGGCGCGCAAGCGCGCGTGTCGCTTGAAGGAAAGGTAAGGTAAAAGTGGGAGTAGCTAGCTTGAGTAAGCTAGAGTTCTGGGTGTGGTAATGAGTTAGAGTTAGCTGTGACAAGGGACTACTTGCGTAGTTTTACTCTATATATGCGCAAAAGACGGCAAATCAATTCACGTACATATATATGTAGCTAACCAAACACATTACAATGGTTGGATGGTAAATATTGAAACACAGATTCACAAAAACAGTTAAGACTAAACTAAACACTGGCTATGCCTGAATGTTTGTTTTCTTACTGAGTCCATATGCATTGCTGGATCCAAAAGACATGCTGTCCTTGTAGAAGCGGCGATGGTGCTGTGAATGGTGTCCGGGAGAGATGCGCAGGCTGGGGTGTTCCCGTCTTAGCAGCGCGTTGTCGTCTGATCCGCTGGTCCTTTTCCAGGTGTAAAAGTTCGTTGCTGTTGTTCGATGGTGAGCTTTGCAGGAGTAAACTGATGTAGCGTTCCGCGTACACCAGTTTCCACTCGCTATAGGCCACGAAGTTACCGCGAGGTAACTGGGTGTGTCCGTAGGCCTGGTAGTGCGCTGTGCAGCATTCAGCCTCTGTCCGAGTCTCGGAGCAGATGAGCTGAAGCGAATGGCCAAAAAGGGTGCGTCGAAGAGAAGAAGCAGAAGAAGAAGCAGAAGAGAGATCCCAAGAACGTGTCTTGCTCTTATATGGGACCGTTTATTGCTCCCGCCATTACGGGATTGGCTGAACCAAGTTAGACGTCATTCGTGGTGGACGTCGCGGAATTTTCCTGTGGGAATGTGGAAGTTGTAGTCCCTACACTGTGTATGGCTGCTGTAAGGACGTGCTTCGTCCCTGTTATACTTATTAAAGTGTTGTATTGTTGAATCTCGCTATACGGGTTCTCTCCCTTCCTAAGTGCAACACAACATTTGGCGACGAGAGAAGTCGAAAATGATACACAACAGATACCACTGTGTAAAATAAATCGAAATTGATTGTTGTTGATTGTACTCTTAAAGGGTTCTGATTTTCTGCATGTTTACACTAGGACTCGGAACTATACTGTCCTCTCAGGTCCTCTGCACTTGTTCTTGTGTTTAATTTGCACTTTGTTGTACGTCGCTCTGGATAAGAGCGTCTGCTAAATGCCATGCAATGTAATGTAATGTAATGAAATATTACCTCTCACGTATCATCTATGAAGAGTTAATTTGCAAAAACGGATAAAAGCCTCTCTTACTACGAATAAACAAACAGCTGTTTGATGCTCCCTGGAGTGCCCAAAAAATATGATTTAGGATGATAAATATAAACGGAGATGTTGTTGCAAAATAATCCCTCAAATTTGTAGACGAATTGTTAAACAATACTTCATGTTATTAAATGTATTCTCATAAATAATATGGTGAACAGTCTGACAAATTGCGCTGCACTGATGCCGTTTACAATGCGTCAGTCGGGCAGATACGAGTGCATAGTTTCATATATTGTTATCATATTCATATATTATGTTTTATAATGTGTTTATTGTTATGGATTTTTGTTCGTTTTATCTCTTAATTTTGTAACTGTGTTTTCAATGCTGCTAGACAAATAACGTGTATTATTATTATTATTATCATCGTCATCATCACATTTGTTGTGCAGAACTGCTCGTCATTTACAATCAATCAGGATAATTCCCACACCTGTAGCTTTTCAGAGGCAATCAAATGGCTGAAATCCCTTTTCTTGGCCTTCTTTTCAGCGTTTGCCATTGTCGTCTTCGTGAAATGCATATTCATTAGGGGTGTTTCACTGCCTATTTATAGGCAACTGTGGGCGGGACATGAAGCTGGCAAAGTTGCGCCACATTTAGAGTTGATTGTGATTTATAAAGGAAAACTGGCGTGGGACGTGCGTATGCACTGTTTTATAAATGAGAATATTTTTTTGCATACGCACGTCCTGGGTTTCATGCTTACGCAACCTTTTGACGTGAATCCTAAGCACAGTTTTATAAATGAGGCCCCTGGACCGTGCTTGCGCTTCTTTTGATTCCAGTCGTAGTGAAAGTGGGCGTGTAATGCGGGACAGGTGAACTGCGTAATGTCCTGACGTTGGAGGCTGCAGCAGCCGAGAGAATTCCAGCGCGACCACGTTGTGTGTGTGGAAGGAAAACGTTGTTGTGGATTCGCTTGTTTACTCATGTTAAACGTAATCCCTCGAACTGAGAGGAAAGATGCCGGGAAGCATGTCTGATTCCGTGTCTGTTTTTCAAACCCAAGTTGCGTCTGTGTTGGAGGTCTTGCTTAACCTTGCAGTGGTGGAAATAACCGAACTTTTCGAGAACGGTTGTGTCTGAGGGCAGCGCTATTTCGAATGTGAGGACAAACTCCAAGATGTGTGTGCAGGACGAACTAAGGACACGAGCGGAATCTGCGCTCGGAAGATTAAGAAAACACATCCACAGCGCCGGGATGCAAGTCAGAGTCGGAGGGAAAAGGCATAAGTTACTTTATATGTTGCATTACCCAAGAGAGACGCTTGCTACTAGCTAAGGAAATACAGCTAGGCTACCCGATTACCGCCACTGTGCTTGTAAACAGTGAACGGGGATTTAACGTTGGCATTCCAATGAATGTGTGTCTCAGATTTCAACAGGGTCTAAAACGATACCAATCTATGGTCATTGACATTTTGCAATAAACTAACCTTAGCCAGTTGCTGGCGAACTAGCTAGTCATTCGCTAAATAGAAAGTTAAAATACGGATGGGTAACGTAACGTTGCCAGCTATTGAAACGATATATCCTTAATTAGGTAACTCCTCGCTAGCCTGTTTCGTTTCGGCGTGCTAGACCTACAGCTCGGAGGGGATGGGTTTAAACTATTTGTTTTGTTGGAATGGTGCAGTTTCGTGGCTGTATGGTGTCCGCTACTGCAAATTAAACAGTTAGTTACCATGTTCTTTCTTCACAATTAATGTCAAGGACTCGGAATGTGGCACGGATTATTTCCGATTGGCACCTGCCAATGTCACCTATGTCTATGGCTGTCACCTATGTATACAGGTGGCCCCCGACCATGGTTTTGGCAGTGATAAGATTGACCTGTGAATGTGTGTTTGACAGTGATCAGCCTCGGGCCTCATTTATAAAAATGGTCTTGGATTTAAATAATTTCCCAAATTGTGCTTGCGCTTGATTCATAAAAAAAGGTGCACAAAGACAGAGATTGCCTGTGCATCATATTCATAAGTAATAGATTATTTAATAATGTTTTCAAGGTAAAGATCCTGCATAGTATGGGCATGGTCACTTTATACCTCTGTGGATTTGCTTTCCAGCTCAGTGTTTCACCACTGACCCCTTCCAAATGATTTTGAATTTCTGGATATCCTGAAAGAGGTTGCTGAGGATAATACAGACAACCCAGACCTCAGCATTCTCTGGATCGACCCAGATGACTTTCCCCTAGTGAGAACCACGCGTCAGAGACTACACATGACCAGGAAAACCAGTTGCATTTTATTTTTATGCTGTGAAAGACCACGTTTCGACCATAGTCTAATCTTCATGAGGTCATACACAATCTCCAATACAATCTTCTGTAGAACACAACCATGGCCACCGATCAGATCATACTGAACACAACCATGATTACCAAGGAGGTTGCATACTGTGAACATAATCATAAGCACAAATAATATGTCATACTGAACATGACAGTGTTCTGAATGCCTTGTAATGTAATGTGATGTTATTTTGTGTTTCCTTCCGTCCTGATGAGGACGACATGCCAACTACTGGGAAGCTGGAGGACTGGTTAGAGGGTGATGATGATGATGATAACGATGAAGAGGATGAAGAGGATGACGGTGATGATGACGATAACGGCGATGATGATGACGACGACGACAATGATGATGCCGATGATGACGGTGACAATGATGATGATGATGATCATGACGACGATGATCATGATGACGACGATGATCATGATGATGGCGATGATGTTGACAAGGGCAATGATCATGATGATGATGATGATGATGACGCCGATGATGATGACAGCGATGATGACGACGACGATGATGACGACGACGATGACGATGATGACAACGATGATGACGACAACGACGACAATGATGATGATGCTGACGACGAGGATGAAGATGACCGCGATGATGATGGTGACGGCGATGACGACGATGATGCTGACGATGACGACGAGCATGATGATGACGACGATGATGACGACGACGATGACGAAGTCGACGATGGTGACGACGACGACGACAACGATGATGACGGTGATGACGACGATGGTCATGATGACGATGATCATGACGACGATGATGATGCCGATGATGATGATGACGACGACGACGACGATGATGATCATGACGACGGCGATGATGACGATGAACTCTGGCTGGTCTGCGCAGAGAAATACACACTCAGTCCCTCATTCAGTCTACCTGCCTCTCCAAATGTGCCCTTCTTTTATCCTGTCTTCTAGCTCCGCCTGTTGTGGAGCTCAAACTCAACTCCTCCCACAGGACTAACAGGTCTATATCTGCCCAAATCTTCCGCCATTACTTCCCCTCCTTCTCTTCCATAAAGATAAGCAGTTACCTCACTCACCCTCTTTTGGTCCGAATCATGAATTGACTGGTATGACGATGACGATGTTGATGATGATGACAAGGATGACGACGATGATGATGATGACGATGATGACGAGGACGACGAGGACGACAAGGGCTCTCTGTGCGGAGTTTGCATGTTCTCCCCGTGTCTGCGTGGGTTTCCTCCGGGTACTCCGGTTTCCTCCCACTGTTCAAAGACATGCAAGTTCGGCTGATTGGAGAGTCTAAATTGCCCGTAGGTATGAGTGTGTGAGTGAATGGTGTGTGTGACGACGATGACGACGATGATGCTGATGATGATGACGATGATGACGAGGACGACGAGGATGATGCTGATGATGATGATGACGATGATGACGAGGACGACGAGGACGATGATGATAATGATGGTGATGATGACGACGATGATCATGATGATGGTGATGACGACGATAATGAAGTCGACGATGACGACGATGATGATGCCGATGAAGTCGGCGATGACGGCGACAAATATGACGATGTTGATGATGACGATGACGATGACAATGATGATGACAACCACGATGGTGACAGCGACGACGACGATGAAGTCGACGATGACAGTGACGATTATGACGATGATGATGATGACAACGATGACGATGATCCTGACGACCAGGATGATGATGACAATGATTTCAACTGGTAAAGAAATAAAACAACAACCTTATTCTTTTTTTTTTTTATCTCATAGTAAAGTCTGAGTTTGGGGAAAAAAGAAAGAAAATGTTTTTAAAAACAAACTGTCTTTTGGTGTACTTTTATTTCTGTGTTTCTGCATGTGTACGTGCGTGGATGAGTGTCATAAAGCCGAAATACACTCACCCATCCATCCATTATCTGAACCCGCTTATCCTGAATAGGGTCGCAGGGGGCTGGGGCCTATCCCAGCATACATTGGGCGAAAGGCAGGAATACACCCTGGACAGGTCGCCAGTCCATCGCAGGGCACACACACCATTCACTCACACACTCATACCTACGGGCAATTTAGACTCTCCAATCAGCCTAACTTGCATGTCTTTGAACAGTGGGAGGAAACCGGAGTACCCGGAGGAAACCCACGCAGACACGGGGAGAACATGCAAACTCCGCACAGAGAGGCCCCGTCCGACGGGGATTCAAACCCAGGACCTCCTTGCTGTGAGGCGGCAGTGCTACCCACTGCACCATCCGTGCCACCCCAAAATACACTCACACATTGTATAATAGTCCCTGGATTATATTGAATTGTTTTCATGTTTTGCACACTCAGAGAGGAAGTGCAGCTCTGTCTCAATGTCGTGTCGGTTAGTGTTGGGTCAACATTGGCTCAGGAGGCTCAGGAGGTAAGAGCCCTGGGTGTGTCGAAGTGTCCCTGAACAAGACACCCAACCCCCAAATGCTCCTGATGAGCTGGTTGGTGCCATGCACGGCAGCCAATCGCCATCGGTGTGTGAGTGTGTGTATGAATGGGTGAATGAGAAGCATCAATTGTACAGCGCTTTGGATAAAGGCGCTCTATAAATGCCAGCCATTTACCATTTCAGTGGGTGGGAGCACAGACAACTCTGCTATGTGGGCCACTGTCTTTTACCACGCTGTGCTTTGTGAATGTTTTATGTGTTCTTGATAGAGCAGTCAGGTTCAGAGTCAGTTGAGTGCTGAATTGATGATTTGTAATGAAGATGACAGTCAATTGTTGGTACTACAGAATCCCCAAAGGAGTTACAGTATAGTGTCATGGTCACAATGTTTGGCACAGGCAGTGGCAGTCTTATCCATTTTGATGGCCGATGAACTTGATTCTAGGCATTGTGTCCTTAAAGAAGCATGAACACAGCGAAAGAAGAATACAAATAGAATCTACCAGCGTGATGACGGCTAGCCTGCCAGAGTTTAAAAATTTTAGGTCCAGATGCAATGTTGTGGAAAAAAATAACCCCAGTGTTACGTCTACACTGTCGAAAACCTCTTCAGAAACTAACACAAATCTCCAGAGTCTGATGCCATTGGGTTTATTGTACATGACTTAAAAAGTGACACAAGAACCCGGTCTGTGCAGAGCAATACACATACTCACTCCCTCAGTCAGTCTACCTGCCTCTGCTCCTTGTCTGAATAGACATGTCTGCTGCAACAAAAAAAGTTAAAACTTCCTAAAAACAAGGTATTGTCTGATTAAATAAACAAGGTTCGGAAACAATAAATACTGGTGCACGTGCATATCGTAACCTTGAGAAAATGTGTTACAAATCACTTAGAAGAAGCTGTAGGCAAATGTAAGCCAGTCATAAGTAACATTTGGTCTCATGCGCTGGTCAGCTTGCTGACTTCCCCCTCCTGGAGCATACATTGTTAGCCCCCACCGTTGGCACACATGCCTGTAGGGGAGAGCTAGAGAAGGATTCTTAGAGGCACCTTCTTGGGCCCTGGGGGCCCCCCTTTTCTCACATTCCTACAGGATTTGAGTACAGGAGTACTGAAGATGGCATAAAGATGTTTCATGATAATCCCAGGTCAGAATATAGTGATGTTTGGTGTTATTCTGATTGGTTCAGTGCGACTGGTGTAATGGTCTAGTTTTTGTAACAGTCTACCTTTGATATCACAACCATTCAGGAGCCGAGGGGAAACTGGGCAAAAGCTGTCTCTGTAGAAGCCATGTGTTGGCTGGCTGTAAATTATAGATGGGTGACTCACTTTTAGGGTCAAGAACTAAGGCCTGGATTTCGGAGATAAGGAGAAGAAACCAAACAGTCTGGGATGTCTCCTTTCCTTTCATTCACCCAAATCAGGTTTATCCAAAAGGTATATTACCATGAGAGGCACAAAGACATATTTCCAGATTTGACCACCCCTCCAGGTTGATTTATGGCACTGCCGCCTGGTTTCAAACGTATGATTTGGCATAAAAGCAAGGGAGACAGACCAATTTGGGAAGATCGTATTCGACTTCCCACACAGCATATTGTACGTGTATGTGAGTATCAGGAAGATCGCACTCGACTTCCCGCACTGTGCATACTTTGTATATGTGTGTAGCGAAAGCAGGCTGGGTAAGACTATGTCACTCTATTCTTTTTATTTTAATTTGTCTATTGACTGTAATTGACTGTTTTATTCTACGCTAACTGCCTACCCGTCTGGAAATAAATTATTTTGTTTGTAACTTGCGTGATCTCCATGACTCTAATTCATCTTGTACCTTTTCAGCCTAAATTACAACTGAATATTGAGGGGGACAATGGGGACCAAGGACTGACCGATCGGCAGTCCCTTGGTACAGGTGATAGTTCTAAGCTGTGAGGCCAGCAAGTTTCTGCCAACGTAAAGGGTCGGCTATGCACGGCTCTTGTGGTTTGACGTGAAGGGAACCCCTGGGCGTTACGGCGCCGGTTCCTGTCAAATTATCTCTAAGGAGCCCAGTTAATGCTACGCCGACCTGGGCTCACAACTATCATGACTGTGTTGCATGTATTGTGTTGACTGGACCCTCAGCCTCTGAGTTCTACACCGAACTGAGAGCTTGGTACCCATGTGATAGTTCTAAGCTGTGAGGCCAGCAAGTTTCTGCCAACTTAAAGGGTCGGTTAGGCACGGCTCTTGTGATTTGACGCGAAGGGAACCCCTGGGCGTTTTGGCGCCGGTTCCTGTCAAATTATCTCTAAGGAGCCCAGTTAATGCTGCGCCGACCTGGGCTCGCAACTATCATGACAGTGTTGCATGTATTGTGTTGACTGGACCCTCAGCCTCTGAGTTCTA
Organism: Conger conger; assembly: GCF_963514075.1. Classification (NCBI taxonomy): domain Eukaryota; kingdom Metazoa; phylum Chordata; class Actinopteri; order Anguilliformes; family Congridae; genus Conger; species Conger conger. The sequence continues at coordinate 48,792,263 of NC_083764.1, forward strand.
CACCGAACTGAGATATTCAGCAATAATGTTAAATCGCGAGAACATATATTGAGTAATAGTGGCGCAGGTACAAGTCGAGTGTAATCACTCCCGAGGTTCGCGTAAATTCCAAACCCAAACCCAAATTTCTAAATTATATATCTTAAATGGAGTCAGATAAACGAGTGGAACGAGAGTAACCACTAAGCTTTCAAAACGGCCCCGTTTACGAACGGAGAATATTAGGAATATTACTGATCTGTTTCAGGCCAGTTGTAAGCGGGATATGGGGCAGGTCAATCCATATCCGACCCGTGGCAACAGACCCAGTATATTCCTAAACATAATTGTGCTCTGTTCGTGTGCGGAGTTTGATAATAAAAATTTTTTCATTCACTTCTAAAGAGCCAGGAAAGAACACGTCGTCCCTTCACCTCCAGCTATTCCCTCATTGGTCTAGCTGTGCAGGTTCTACACAAACATGAGCGATGCGTTCTGACAAAAAAATTGAGGAATAAATACAACAAAAACGTGGTTGTCCATATTGGCTTTGAGATTCATAATGGAGGCGGAAATAAAACTCCTGGGGCCTCATTTATAAACGTTGCGTAGGCACAAAAGAATGCGTACGCCACTTTCGAAGCAAACTTTGGCATTTATAAAAAACGAACTTGACGGGAAAATGTGCGGTCCTCCACGGAAACTCTGACCCGTGCGTACACACATTAACTGGAGAAATGAGAAACTGTGCCTTTAATGCTCATGACGTAAGACCAGGAAAACGGGAAGCGAAACAGGATGTAAAAAGGTATAAAGATTTGCCGGGAGTTGTGGCTGGGTATGGCTGCTGTAAGGATGTGCTTCGTCCCTGTTATACTTATTAAAGTGTTGTGTTGTTGAATCTCGCTATACGGGTTCTCTCCCTTCCTAAGTGCAACACAACATTTGGCGACGAGAGAAGTCGAAAATGATACACAACAGATACCACTGTGTAAAATAAATCGAAATTGATTGTTGTTGATTGTACTCTTAAAGGGTTCTGATTTTCTGCATGTTTACACTAGGACTCGGAACTATACTGTCCTCTCAGGTCCTCTTTGCATTTGTTCTTGTGTTTAATTTGCACTTTGTTGTACGTCGCCCTGGATAAGAGCGTCTGCTAAATGCCATGCAATGTAATGTAATGTAATGTAATGTAATGAAATATTACCTCTCACGTATCATATACGAAGAGTTAATTTGCAAAAACGGATAAAAGCCTCTCTTACAACGAATAAACAAACAGCTGTTTGATTGATGCTCCCTGGAGTGCCCAAAAAATATGATTTAGGATGATAAATATAAATGGAGATGTTGTTGTAAAATAATCCCTCAAATATGTAGACGAATTGTTAAACAATACTTCATGTTATTAAATGTATTCTCATAAATAATATGGTGAACATTCGGATGCCGTTTACAATGCGTCAGTCGGTCAGATACGAGCATAGTTTCATATATTGTCATCATATTCATATATTATGTTTTATAATGTGTTTATTGTTATGGATTTTTGTTCGTTTTATCTCTTAATTTTGTAACTGTTTTCAATGGTGCTAGACAAATAACGTGTATTATTATCATTATTATTATTATTATTATTATTATTATTATTATTATTATTATTATTATTATTATCATCGTCATCATCACATTCGTTGTGCAGAACTGTTTGTCATTTACAATCAATCAGGATAATTCCCACACCTGTAGCTTTTCAGAGGCAATCAAATGGCTGAAATCCCTTTTCTTGGCCTTCTTTTCAGCGTTTGCCATTGTCGTCTTCATGAAATGCATATTCATTAGGGTTGTTTCACTGCCTATTTATAGGCAACTGTGGGCGGGACATGAAGCTGGCAAAGTTGCGCCACATTTAGAGTTGATTGTGATTTATAAAGGAAAACTGGCGTGGGACGTGCGTATGCACTGTTTTATAAATGAGAATATTTTTTTGCGTACGCACGTCCTGAGTTTCATGCTTACGCAACCTTTTGACGTGAATCCTAAGCACAGTTTTATAAATGAGGCCCCAGATCTTTAAGTAATCTTGTTGTTAGGGCATTGCTAGGTCACGAAGAAAGCACTCAAATAATGCATATTTACCTTCCGAGTGGAAGCACAATGCCATCAAATGACCTTCCTCTGGAGATAAAAAAAGAAGTGAGGCTGTTTTTTTAAAGAAAAGGAGAATTTCAAGACAAATGTTTCCCTTTCTCTAGCATGAGGAGAACTTATTTTTCCTCTGGCACATTTTGTTTTATCGTGCACCACCTTAATGTGACTCCCCTATGACACGCAAAACAGCTGCTGCACAGCGTGCGCACATGGATATGAGAAATGGAAATGTGTAACTTGGTATCAGGTTTTCCAGCCTAGTGAAAACATCAAGGTTTAGAGCAGCGAAGGATGTTTGGGCTGTTTGGCGAATGCACTTTTATGAGTCAGATTTGTGTTGTTGGATTACAAAATTCTGTTTCTAAGATCGTTTTCAACCTACCAAAACCACACAGAATAATGTTTTACAGTTTTGAGACATCGTTGATGCTTAGCCCATCAGCGCCATGTTTACCAAAGTACGCGCAAGTATAACTGCTATGCTTGGTATACATACCCAATTCAACTGACTGAACACCCAATGGACAATTCCAGGAAATGCTTTTAAGTATACATAAATGGGTCAATTTAATATTGTTTAGTACTACAAATATATTTAAAATATACTTAAAAATAAATGTGACGTACTGACGTATACTTTTAGAAACTCTCATGTAGTACATTTTTGTAAGGGCACACCTGAAGCCAGATAGGGCCATGCTTCTGTTAATGTTTGACCTAAGATCTGTGTCAAACGTTGCATACGTATTAATGCCTTGGCAATCTATATCAATTGAAAATCTCTGTAGTTAAAGGGTACAATAGGAAATTTTGGACTAACGGTCAAGAGAGGAATTGCAGCAACAAACACGCTCAAACCACAACACTGTTTATCCCACCCCTTCTCTGTGAATGCGCTGACATTGAAAAGCCAGTGGCTGTGGCAATTAGAACCAATTTTAAACCAATGAGCTAGAAATATTGTACAGCTATACAATGTTTTGGTACAGAGTGCCAGCCCCTCAACTGGTTATTTTGAAACCAGAGTTTAAGGACTATAAACACAGGCAAGGGGTGAGTCTATGATTTACAATGGTCTTGTAGCAATGTTTTAACACAAAAATCTTACCTATTGTACCTTTAAGAGAGGGATATGAGTACAATATTTTGTGTGCATCTGTCTCCTCACAATCAAAGGAAACACCATGCTTGTGAGGGAAGAATGTGCATGAGACCTACTCTTCGCAATTTTATTTGCGAGTTGGAGGTGATGTATTTTTATGAAACACTTCTTGACAAGATATTGTGATCTGTGAGTGAAAATCAATGTAAATTGTTTTTGTGGTGCCGCGGTGGTGCTCAGCGAAGGCATCAGACCTTGATGCAGTTGCACACTGAGGACCGGGGTTTTCGCCCCGGTCCTGCCCAAGCCGACTTTTGCCGGCACGCAAGGGAGCGGCATAATTGGCTCGCCGCTCCGAGGGCGGGGGGAGGCACTCACTGCAACAGCAGCGCCCTGAACATCTCGGAGTCACGGTCGCAGGGCGTTTGAGGCGAAGCGGCTTGAAGAAGGCGAGTGGGGTAACAGGGGTAAGATTAGCTTCTGACTCGCTTTTCTTTTGACAGCTAAAGAACAAAGTGAGTTAATTTGTAAAGAAATCTAAAATGGAATTATATTCGACTGGGACTACTGAAAATCTTCACAACCCCAGAAAGATATGTATTCGATCTTTATCCACCACTGACAATTCCAAAGGGTTACCTCCCTGTATGTTGCAAGATTCAATGCTTGTTACAGACAAAATGGTTTTAATGAGCGTCTTGCTTTTTGTTTGACTCTGCTACAAAGGAGAGTATAACATATGAGAGCAGAGTGAAGACCATTAACATTTTCTTCCTTTTCAAAAAATAGAACCCTTGTAAACCAGCTGGCCCAGATATGCTGGAACCACTGTTTTTAATAAGCAGCATATTTTATAGCAGAACCACTCACTCATATTTTTTATCTTTCCTTAGTCTTCAACAAAATAACAATGGTCTGGCTTGTGTGTTATCTATATTAAAAGGGGAAGAACCTGTATACTGTATATACTGTAATAGCGACAGCATTATCTCTAAGCTATCTGTTTTAGTCGAAGTGTTTGAGTTGATGTTTGGAGACTGGATCAAAGACTATCCACTCATGCTATCTCATCTCAACACCAATCAGGCATTAGAAAGAACCGTAGCACAGTCACTGCAACAAGTGTTCAGAGCTAGGGTTCAGTGCTTGACCCTCTTTTGTTTACTATTCATGCAAACTTGGTGAACTTGCAGTAACATGAAAACACTGTGTTTGCTAGTAAAGCAGTCTTTTATTCCATTGCAGCACTACAGGTTTTTTAAGACAGGAACTAGAACCTTGCTATGGTGTGTAACAATTTTCCCTCCAGGACCCCTGGAGTAGCCACCTACCAACTGCCTGTATAGAATGGACCAACCCAAAACTACTTTTACATTTCTGAACTTGATGGCAACTTGTGTACAGAATATGGTAAAGATATAAAGGCATTCAAACTCCACATGAGTTTTCCCGAAACTGTACCCAGATGTCCTCAACTGTCCCCAAATCTGTCCAAATAGAAATATGTATTTTTTTATTAAAGAAACTTAAAGAATAATATAGTAGCTCAGATTCAAACTTTTTATAATGCCGTTTTAACAACAGAACGGTGCTTCTGAAGTGTTGGTAAGTGTACGATATCTCTGATACAATGAAAAGTTAGGAGTGACTTACCGTGACCTAATTTCACTCCCAGAGGCAATGCTACAGGACATGCAAGGCAGGCAATTGCTTGGAGCCCTGAGCTTTGAAAGGGCCCCCAAAGGGGTCCCACGAAGGCTGATCAGATTAGTCCAATAGCAGTGACAATATAAAAATGTAAACATCCGATTGCCAGACAGTAAAGTGTGTACTTGGAAACCCTCCTAGACGTGGAGCTATGAGCAGACCCCGGAAGGATGATCACATTAATCCTACGGCAATGCCAATCTAAAAAGGTGGGAACCCCTTTAAAACATCTGATGGGCAGTGCGGCTGTCAAAATGAACAAGAAAATAGTTAAAGAGGAAGCAAGACAATGGTAAGTGGAGATAATAATAATGAACGAATTGAAATGAAAATAACTACGGTCCAATTAATTTGGCGACTTAACTCAGCGAGTTAGTAGCTATCTGGCGAGGTAGTCAGCTATCTTATCTAGCTGACAATGTGAATGCATGTTGCACACTATATACATGATCAGTATGGATAATCGCCGATAGCATCAAACATCTTTGAAATTTCGCCGATAACATCAAACAAGTTGCAACTAACCCATTTGATTTAACATCTCAACTTATTTCGGGAGTATTTCTTTCATCACCAAGCCCTGCTGAAAAAAACAGCTCAAGCTAGGTTTTCAAACAGCTAGTAGCTGACCAGTTAAGACCAGCTCCATACTCAACATAGTTTGACCAGCGCAAGCTATGCTTCGAAACAGCTGGTAGCTTGTAATTTCAAGCTGGTCAGGCTGGTCTTAGCTGGATTTTACACCAGGGAGGCTTATTGTCGACACCCTCGTCATCTCTCTTCCCTCTCACAATTATTAATGAAATTGTGGGGAAAACAATCAGTCTGAACGGCCCCATGCATGTTTTTCCCACAAACCCTGGGTCACTCCTTTGAATGTCACTCAGCCAATGTGAGGTCGGAACTAACTGTCATATAATCTATATTGTATTATTGATTTTATGTAATTTATTTGTGTGATTGGGCATCTGTGTGATTGTGAAATAGACTGTCGCCATAATAGAGCATACATGCTCAGTCAACCTCCCCTGTATAAACAAAGTTTTAAATTAAAACAGACATGCCTTTCTGAGCTGTTCGAGAGGCTATGTGAGAGACTCAGGCCATCCATCCACTGTAATTTCTCCCTCTACTCCCAGGTAAGCGCTTTAGGCCGCCAAACACAACTAACAGATATTGATATTATTTTTGTTCCCTCAGCCATCAGTTTACTAAACAAATTGTAATAAGCAAAGCCTGCTAGGCACAATGCACTTTTTCAGCTATGGCTGTGTGCTTTGTATGCTTTATATTGTCATGTGATTCTTTCCTCCCCTCTTTTGCCCTTTGGGATTACAATAAAGTCTGAGTTGTAATCAACATGTAGGAGCATGCACACATTTTACAGCGAAAGGGCACCACTGGCCTTCTTAATAGCACATTTAAACCTGCAATGTATTTTTAAATTATGCCACTATTCAAAGAGCACTATTCACAGTGGTGTTCAGAAATGTATGGCGTTCTATCCACTAGCCATATTGCTTATTGTGTCTTAAAATAGTTGTGTCTGTTAAACTGTCATTGCCTTTATATTTTATTTATTTATTTCCTCAGACTGATCTGCCTCACTGTGTAACCAAATTAGCTGAATGGAAAAAAACTTCCGGGTACAGTGGTACCCATTGTTCTATGAGTTATTAGCGAGCTTTAAGCTCTATGGGAATTGGATTTTATCCAATCTCGAGACTGAAAACGATCTACGCAACGCCATCTTGATGGCCAATCAGGGCAAAGATGCGCTTTAGCGACCAAATTTACATACGGTGGCTATATAAGCGACATCGCAGGCCGTCATTCTTTCTTCGAGACAAATTTTCAGCGAAGGAAAGAGACAGGGCCTGTGAAGCTTAAAGCTCGCTAATAACTCATAGAACAATGGGTACCACTGTACCCGGAAGTTCTATTTCTTTATTAGCTTCACTTTAAGCTCTATGGGAACCCTATAGCCCACGCCCTGTCGTCAACATCAGCCCCCTGATGCAGAACAACAGGCGACGGCAGTGATAGCCAATCAAGAGGGGCTCCCCTCAATAGCCAGCCCTTTTTTATGCATGAAAAAAAGGGGGACTGTATAAACCGAGGAGCCACAACCATCCCCAGCGCTCGGTTCATGTAAACCAGCTACCGAATACCCAAGCCGGGAGATGGCCAATATAAACATGCACGCCTCTAGCCACCGCGTAGAGGCGTTGCACATAATGTGTTTGAGCAGCAGCTACGTCCGATTGGACGCTGAGCTCAGGACTGCATGCGCCACCGACGGTGTCGATGCATCCAGCAGATAGAAACGCACAAAGGCGCATGGCGAACTCCATGACGCCGCTGTACAAATGTCCTGCACACTGACCCCTTTAAAAAGTGCCCGAGAAGCTGCCATGCTTCGAGTAGAGTGGGCGCGAACCTCCGACAGAGGGGGCAAGCCCATACACTCATACGCCCAGTTGATTGCGTCAGTAAGCCAATGGGAAAATCTCTGTGCCGTAACAGGTTTTCCCTTAGCAGCAGCACCATAACAGACAAACAGCTGATCTGCTTGTCGAATAGGCTGCGAACGTCGTACGTATATCGACAGAGCACGCACTGGGCAAAGTTTATGCAGCATAGCATCCTCCTCATCGTCATGAGGAGGGGGCTTGAAAGCCACCAGGTCCAATACCCGTGAGCGGAAGGACGTGGTGATAACCTTCGGGGTAAACGCAGGGTTCGGTCTCAGCACGACTCTGTCAGATCCTGAAAAGGAGAGACAGTCCGGGTGCACAGACAAGGCGCATAAATCGCTTACTCGCTTAGCAGAAACTAGCGCAGTAAGCAGCGCTACCTTAAGGGACAAAGCTCTTCACTCAACGCTCTCCAGCGGTTCGAAAGGAGGGCTGCACAAGGCTTTTAGTACCACCGTTAAGTCCCACTGCGGAACACGGGGTGGGGCCACGGGTTTCAGACGCCGGACGCCCTGGATAAAACGCTTTACCAGGGGGTGGGCAGAAATTGCGAAGACATACCCCCTTAACGTGGACAAAGATAACCCCTTATCAAGTAGGCTCTGCACAAAGTTGAGCACTACGGATACAGGGCACACCAGGGGGTCCTGAGAGCGTTCGAGACACCAAGTCTCGAAGGCCTCCCATCTGCCTTTATAAGCCATTGTAGTTGAGATAGCGCGAGCGTGCTGTATAGTATTTACAGCTGCCTCGCTCAATCCCATGTTCACGAGCCTGCTCCTAACAGGGGCCAAGCCGTGAGGCGCAGCCTGCTTGGGTGGGGATGAAAAATGGTCCCCGCCCCCTGAGACAGGAGGTCCCGGCGCTGGGGAAGTCGCCACGGGACGTCGGTCAGCAGCAGGGCTACATCGGCCATCCACTGTTTGTGCGGCCAATCTGGCGCGATCAAAATCAGGGGTTTCTTCTCCTCTCTCGCTTTGGCTAGTACCTGCGGTACCAGACCAAAGGGAGGGAAGGCATAAAGGAGGCCCTTGGGCCAGCAATGGGCTAGCGCATCCACTCCCAGTGGGGGCGAGCCGGTTGCTGTCATCGCAAACCATAATGGGCAATGCGCATTCTGTCGGGAGGCGAATAAATCCACTCTCGCTTTCCCAAAGCGTGACCACACCTCCGCTACCACGAGTGGGTGAAGACACCACTCTAGGGGGGAGGGACCGCCCCGAGACAAGAGGTCTGCGCCGCAGTTCAGCTGCCCCGGGACTTAGAGCGCCCGTAAGGAGCGAACTCGCGGGTATGCCCAAGTCCAGATCCTCACCGCCAGCCGGTGTAGATGTGGACATTTGGTGCCGCCCTGTCGGTTTACGTAAGCGACTGTCGCTTTGTTGTCGCTTCTGATTAGAACGTGTCTGCCCCGAAGAAGGGGTTCGAAACGTTGTAATGCAAGCCATACTGCTGTGATCTCCAGCACATTGATATGAGGCAGAGGAGGGTTCCACAACCCGCTCGCCATCATTCCATTGCAGACCGCCCCCCACCCCTTGGTGGAGGCGTCTGTGTATACAGGGACATGAGTGGAGATAGCGCCCATTGGCACACCGACACTCAGCATTCGCCCATTTCGCCAGTGCGAGAGTGCTCTCACAACCGACTGCGGAATGCGAAACAGCTTTGCGCGGTCTCTCATTGGATCGAAATGCATTCGCTTGAGCCAGAGTTGCACCGGTCTCATGCGTAGCAATCCCAACGGAACCACGGCGATTGCTGCCGCCATTAAACCCAACAGGCGCATAATCGTGATTCCACTGATGCAGCGACCTGGGAGAAATCGGCAAGCGTGGCCTCTCAGGGAAGCAATTCTCTCCTGAGAGAGACGCGCCGTCATTGACAATGAGTTCAGCCGGAGCCCTAGGTACTGAACACACTGGCTCGGGGTGAAAACACTCTTGTCGCGGTTGATGGTGAAACCCAATCCTTCGATGTGGGTTATCAGCATCTCTGTGTGTTTCGCAGCCAACTCCCTGGAAGGGGCTAACACAAGCCAGTCGTCCAGATACGTTAAAACACGTATGCCCTGTTGTCGCAACGGGGCGATAGCAGCCCGCGCCACCATTTCGAAGGTGCGGGGTGCCAGGGACAGACCGAATGGGAGTTTGGTAAATTCGTACGCTCTTCCCAGAAAAGCGAAACGAAGGTACTGCCAATGGCGCTGTACAATGTTCACATGGAAGTAAGCGTCTTTTAAATCTACGAGCGTGAACCAGTCCCCTTGGCTGATTGAGCTCATTACGCGCTTGTGCGTTAGCATCTGAAAACGTCGTTTCACCAAATGACGGTTCAGAGCTCGCAGGTCCAGTATTGGTCTCACACCGCCGTCTTTCTTTGGAACGAGGAAATAAAGGGAATAAAACCCTCGCATTTCGTCGTGTTTGGGGACTAGGCGGATCGCGCTTTTTGCCAAGAGAGTCTCTATCTCTTGGGAAAGTGCGCTGTTTAGATGCAGGGGCATATTCGTTTCCCTTACTCCTACAAAAGGAGGAGGGGGGACAGCGAACTGTAACGCGTAGCCCGCTCTGATTACAGTACTGAGCCATGGCGTCAGCTTGCACTTCCGAGTCCAAGCACAAAGGTTGAACGCGGACCTGGTTGAAAGCAGTGCAGACTGTACCACGGGCTTCTGAATCTGCAGAAGCCCGGCTCTTAAGTGGGGGCGGGGTCGAATTCGAGCCAGCGACCTGGTGCTTATCTGTGATAGGCCGACGTAGAGTCCTGGCCGGCTTCGATTCTGAGCCGGCGAGGACTCCAATACTGCCTGAATGTCGGGGAAAAAGGCCCCTTTTTACTGAGAAATCACCAAGCGCTGATGCCAGCTTTGAGGCAGAGGGCAAGGGAAATGTTTGTGTAACAATAGGGGGAGTGTGCTTCGTGACTGTAAGGGCGAAACTCGCTCCCGAGTAGGCGCTAGTAAAGTCAGTGATACAGGAGGGGTGTCCGGTCCACTCGACCGGATCGCCTCTATGACACTCTCCCGCGGAGATTCAGGAACGCTTCTGGGCTTTCGATTGAGGCGGGTGAGCCCTGGGTGCAGCAGGGTTGAACGGCTTCGTCCAAGCCTTGCCGCTAGCAATAGTGGTAGCGTCTCTACGGCCACCGGGCTGCTCCTCAATTGAGCGCCGGGCTGACGACACAGGAGTGCGGCGAGTCTTAGACCACGAACGGCGATCCTGGCGTCTTGCATCTGAAGCAAGAGGCAGGTGCTTCTGCAGAGTGGGTCTCTCCTCATCCAGTCGCTTAAACCTCGCTATCGCTTCGGTCACCGCTGGACCGAAGAGACCGTCGAGAGAGACTGGGGCATCAAGGAGGGGGACCTTGTCCGCTTCAGGGAGTGCCGAGTTCGCTAGCCATAAGTGCCGGAGAGAGGCTACACTCCAGCCCATAATCCGTCCAAAATCCTGTGCCAACCCCTGGGTGAGGTGCAGGATTGCGCCCGCGTTCTTCCTCAGCTCGGCAGAAACATCATCTGCGAGGGAGGATGTAAGGGACTCGATCAAGTTCGTCTGTGCTATCGCTAGGATAGCAAGATTGTTCGTTGCATCGGCGCCTTGGGAACCGCAGATAAACGAACGTTCAGACAAGGCAGCTGATATCTGCCCAGACCGAGTGGGAAGGTTAGGCTTCCTTGCGCTCCACCTTGCTGTGGGGGCGAGGAGATGAGTAGCCAAGGAATCTTCGAGTCGCGGAACCCCCTCCGTCTGAAGCTTTTGTCGGCCTGACACCACCGTGAAAGGCGAAAAAGACACTACCGGGGCTTTCGTAGAGAAAGGCTTATCCCAGGTTAGCTGCACGTAGTGCTGCACAGACGGGCAGACGGGGGTCGGTTGCACACCGTGCCTCGGTGTGTCGCGCCTGTACACTGGAGCTGGTTTACAAGCGCTGCAGGAGGAGGGGGCCAGGGGAGCTCCGCTCTGGTCGCCGCCGCTTTCATCACGACCGGAAAGTCTTTCAACAGGGAGGGGTGGTGCTCCAACTCACCCGTCGCCGTTGGCATAGCGACAGAGCCGGAAGGCTCCAAACTGTCGTCTGGAAGCATCTCCTGGTCACTAGAGTGGAGAAGGAGGTCGTCGTCCTCGTCCCCAGAGCTGTTAGCGAGGGTCAGGAGCGCCTCTTCCAGATGGGCCGTGTCAGACGGAACCCTGCCATCGCGCAGGTTCGGTCTGTCCTCCTGAGAGTGCATGGCAAAAGGCTCCGGGAAGTCAGCCCAACTGGCGTCTTCGCGGTGCATGCTTGCCCGGCGCAGTAGCTCCTGCGCCCCGAGTGCAGCGCAGGCGGTGCAGGTCACCTTAGTTAAGGCCGCGAGAGCATGGGTCTCGCCGAGACACATAACGCAAGCAGTGTGAGGGTCCGTACACTCCACGGCTGCGTGGCACCCTTGGCACCGCTTCATGGCGAATCTTCGAGCTCGACGTCGTCTAGCGAGGGCCTTTGAGTCGGGAAAAAAAGCTCCTTCCTCACAGCGGCGCGTTTCTGCTCGCAGACGAAGAACTTCGGCGTGGTAGAAACGTAAGTCTCCAGCTAGGTTGCTAACCTTGCGCTGAAAATTTGAGAAGAAAGAATGACGGCCTGCGATGTCGCTTATATAGCCACCGTATGTAAATTCGGTCGCTAAAGCGCATCTTTGCCCTGATTGGCCATCAAGATGGCGTTGCGTAGATCGTTTTCAGTCTCGAGATTGGATAAAATCCAATTCCCATAGAGCTTAAAGTGAAGCTAATAAAGAAATAGAACAACCTTTATAATAACATACAATTTTTTCATATTGCACTTGAAAGCTGGATGTTGCACTTCCAACTTGAAGTTCTTTGACCAGATGAATTCAATTCCTCAATTCACTCTGGCAGCTTGGTGAAAATGGGAGTGCAAGCACCAAAATCTCATAGCTGCTGTCAGAAGCACTGCAAATAAAGGCGTAATACCTCCTGTCAGACACATTTTTATTAAAATCTGTAAAAATTTGGCATCTGTTTTTAAGAGAGAGCTTTCTTGGTGAGTTGAAACGCATATACAGCATTAAAATATATGTGATTTCAGCTGCCGTTGACATTTGCATGTGGAAAAGTGAGCAGGAAGTTTTGGTTGCAGAAACTTCCAAATTGCATCTCCACTTGGGCTCCATTTATTTGGATCAAAAGACTCAAGAGACATTCACGAAAGAACGGAAGAGCCACATGAAGGTGACTGGGTTATATAAACCCTTAAACCATGATAAATAATGGATTTGCATTAAAGGCAACTCCGTTTGTAAAAAGAAAACATAAATTATTTAGAATGCCAGATTATTAGCATGAGACATAACTTGGACATAACTTATTTTAATAGGCAAAGAACATTTTCTTCCAATGAAGTGAAGAAGAGGGACTGTGTCCTGGGTCTTCAATGACGTCCCGTTCTGCCTCAGGATAATTGCAGCACCGCACTTTTAAGTTACACTCAGAATGCAAAATCAGTTATTTTTGTTTCCAGTGTTTGGCATGCACAAGGAGACTTCAAAGGTTTGTTTGAATCAAAAGGGAAAAGGTTTGGGGAATTACATTCATACAGCAGAGATAAGCTCTGAATGAGGATGATAACCAGCAGCTAGGAAAACCAGAATGAAACAGAAAGAATTTATCTGTCAATTTAATGCTTCTTATAAAAGACAGCTTCAAGGGAATTGATGCACATGTTGGGGAGCACAGGTAAATTTAGATATTAATGTGACTAGCTTGCCACACAGTTGATAGGTGGTTGCTAGGTTGTTGTAGGTTATTGCTAGATGCTTGCTAAGGTGTTGCTAGGTGGTTGTTAGGTGGTTGCTAGGGTGTTGCTAAATGGTATGATTAATAAAAATCTATGTAGCCTATGTACGTCTATATGAGTCTATATATGTTGCTACATTATTACTAATCAGTTGCTATGTGGTTGCTAGGCATTCATACTTGGCAATCAGAGAGCTGATATGTTACAGCCTAATACAAGGCAATTGGTTTCATGGCAGCATATGAAACACTTCATGCATAGACGTCATGTTGTCATTCCCTTCAGAAATATCTATGGTTCGTTATCATTTTCTAGACTTCTGGATCAAACAGTCCAAAGGTCAATTGTATAAATGAATGGAGTTTTTTTTAAATCCTTTAAAATAAATTCTGACATTTGGATATTAGGATATATTTGTATATGAAAGAAAGAATGCTTTTCATCCAATTTTTATAGTAAAAAAAAAATCTGTGTACATTTAAAAAGCAAATTGCTACAGCTAAGTTAGCAAGTCATTGTTGCTATTGTTAATTGAAATACCCTATTCCTGCTGTGTTATGCCTGCCCTCGAGAAGGGCGTGGCTATTGTGGTGACGCGTTGCTGGTCTGGTCTATGCAGTCAGTTATGAGCTCTCTGATAAAGGGCAGACGCTACTGTGACAACACAGGGTTTCATCAGGCCACACCTAATTTGCATATCAAAAAACAAAAAAAATGGATGGCTAAACTGAAGAATGTCTGTGCGAGAGACCAGAGTTTGAAGAAAGCTGTTCTGAAACAAATGCCCATATTTCAAAGTACAAAGTTGAGAGAGCATAATGGCAGTTTAAAATACGTTCTAATTCTGTCACCACTCTAGGAACTGAACATTCTACCATTCATTTCAATAGCAGGAAAATCTGAATAAAAAGTTAAATAATTCAGAAGAAGCTTAAAATATATCAATACAAAAATAAATAAAACACAGTTCCTAAGCAAGCTGAATAGTATAAAGTTTGAACAAAGTTTCTAGGTGAAAGTATGCCGAAGTAGTTCAGTGCCAAAAAACTGTGGAGTATAAAAAATAAAGAGCAGCGATAACATAAGTGTGCTAGCTTACGACTAACCCACAAATAATAATCTCATTTTATACCTACTGTAATTTTATTGTATTCATTTTATCGTTCATTTTATCATACTGTATGTAAGGACAGCAAATACAGATTGAAAGCATATATCATATCTGTTTCTATATCTCTGCCTTTACCTTGAATTTCTGTCTCTGGTCTAGACATCACTATGTCAAGTGTGGGCCATTTCATCAGCTCACAATTCACAATGACTGGGAACCGACAGTAGCTTTGTATCCATGCAGGTTGGTAAGGTTTAAGTTGAACCAATGTTTCTAAGATTACCACAACTTTAGCTCCTTCCAAACGCATTTCAGGGGCCCTTCAGGCTACCACATCAGTGAGAGATATGCTTCTCAGGTTCTTCGAAGGTCTCCTGTTGTAATGGGTGGCCTTTAAACTAAACAGTAGACACATTTTGTGGGTAAGCATGGATCATTTCAGCTGCCGTATACCTTGTGTAAGTGGCACAGTGGTCACTCGAGATTTCTAATTTATGACAAAAGCATTATGACATACTGAAATAATTATTGAATTAATTATTCTGCTATTGTAGCCTATCCATTTAGAGGTTTGGAGCTTTGTGTGTTCAGAGATGCTCTTCTGCAAACCACTGTAATACGTGGTTATTTAAGTTACTGTCACTTTCCTGTCAGCTTCAACCGGCCCTTCTCCTCTGACCTCTCTCATGAACCATGCATATCTACCCGCTTTTGTTTTTCGAAGCATTCTCTGCAAATTCTAGAGACTATAGAGACCTCCTGAAAATCCTGGGAGGTCATCACTTTCTGTCTGGCATCCACCGCCCTGGTCTGGCATTACAAATAATTTCACGGTCAAAGTCACTTAGTTCACATTTCTTCCCAATTCTGACATTTGGTCTGAAAACCAGCTGAACCTCTTGACCATGTCTGCATGCTTTTACGTATTTAGCTGCTGCCATGATAGGTTGATTAAATATTTGAATTAACAAGCTGGTGTACAGGTCTACCTAATAAAGTGATCACTGAGTGTATAAGGAGATGAGGTTGTTGAATTGCATCGTTAGGGTGGCGAAAGATAATGAGAAGCTGCACAGTTCTGATGTTGGTGAGCAGTCCAATTCACTTATGGACAAGAGCTATACAAACGAAAGCTTGCATTGCCACTGTAGAGATGGAACTGTCAATCTCAGGAGAGCGGGCACATCATTAGAACAAACTGTAGACTGAATATCTGGAGTAGAGTAGAATGGTTAAAACTGTCGTGTTCAAGAACAAAGGTTTTGGAGCAGCAGGGAATTGATGGAGAAGGTGGAAGAGACAGCAAACTGTGCGAGATGAGAGACAGAGAGAGTGAACACCATCTCTCACGGCGTTATTCTTAACTGCTGACTGACTCCATCTCTCAGCGCACACAGCACAAATCGGATGAAGCTATAAAACATTCATCACTTCTAAGGACTGACAAGGCAGAATTTGCAACCCAGGGGAGCAAGGCAAATTTGTATTCCTGATAAATGGTAAACATGTCAATTAATTTAGCATATCATACAATGCCTTTGCCCTCTTCATGTTAGCTTTACTCACCCAGTGGAGTGTCTACCACATTATTAATTTGTTTCATGTAGTTGGGAAGGAATTGGTGTAAATGTGGTTGCATGTTAAAATGGCGGCATTCTGCTCTTGTAACCTTGAGCAGGGTCCTGGGCTGCATTCATCTCTTCCTGAAGTTCCCTTCTCTTGCTTCAAGGGGGGAATCCCCATAATGCCAGGATGAAATATGGCAGCCCCACCAAGTGCTGTTCGGTTCCAATTTATGAAAGGGGAGGGAGCAATTGCATTCTGTCAATCCCTCATTTTTCTCCCTCCTGCCAAGGGATATAAAATGCAAGTTCACAGCAAGAAGGGGATCCCACAATGCAATGCTCCACATGTGAAGAAGAAAGCACGAGTCAGTGTGCTGTCAAACAGAGGAGCCAGATTTTTTCTTTTTCGTAGGAGGAGTTTGGAAGGATTGTGAATAATTCATGAGCGCATTTTGATGGCTGAGGGGGAATTAAGAATTGAGAGCTTTATCCGATCCTTTAGCTTACACACTTTTTTGTCTTAGGGTTTTTGAGTGAGGTTTTCTCTCAAGAATTACTCAATCAAGGTGCCACAATGGTTTGTAATAGTGTTTTTATAAGACCGGATGGTGGGTTGGTCTGTTTTTATTATTACTCAAGATAAGCTTGCATAAGGTTGCTATGAATTATTCATGAACCTTCCAATGTCATCCTATGACTGGGGGTAGCACTTTCTAGGACAGTTCATTTCCATTTTGGTGTGCACCTGTTAGTTAACAAATATTTTCAGAAATAGCTCAAAATAGCTCTCCAGGGAAGACAGCAAGTAGGTTCTCGTAGTCAATGTGCTGGATGCAGGAGAAATGGGCAGGTGTAAAGACCTGAGTGACTTGACATGGGCCAAATTGTTATGGCCAGATGACTGGATTGGGGGAACTCCAAAATAGCAGGGCTTGTGGGGTGCACCCATTCAGGAGTGGTACCTACCGACAGTGATCCGAGGAGGGACAAACCACAAACCAGCGACAGGGTGCTGAACGCCAAAGATATATCAGTGTGTGAGGGTAACAAAGTCAATCCTGCCTGGTCCAAACCAAATAAGGGCATCTAAGGGTCCTCAGTACTCAAGATTAAATTATCTTCAGCATGATTATTATGTAAAATTTCTGCTCTTGCTGTGACTGCAACTCATCAAATTCATCTTAAATTATAGACTAGCCTCTTAAAAGGTAAAAACTGATTTTTCTGAGAATAAGGAAAACAGACATATTCAACATTATAGTGTAATTCTGTAGGTATACTGTAGCTGGATTTGAAAAGAGAGCCTTACATAATCTTTGCATATCTAATTTGGCACTAAACAATTTTCCTTCCTTATCAGAAGCACACGTTCAACACGCGATAGCTCCTCGTTGTAAAGCTCAGTATCCTTACTGTACAGCAAGCCCAACCCTGTTCCTGGAGATCTCACTGTCCTGTATGTTTTTACTACAGCCCAAACAAAGGACACCTCATTCTGGTCTCGTTGAGCTGCTAATTAGTAGAATCAGGTTTGCATTGAAAAGCTACAGGAACAGGGTTTGGCAGTCCAGCTGTACAGTAAGTAAAATGTAAAGCTCACTCCATAATCAAGGCAATGTCCCCCGTCATTAAGCAGTTTCACTGTAGCGGGTTCATTCTGACGCTGCAGTCTCATGCTTAAAGGCTGATCCAGCTGTCAGCATTAAAATGCACAAGTTGGTGGGATGCAGCATCTGTGCAGCTGCCACTTTCTACACTGATGGGGAACATACCCCTGCCCCTTTTTTTTTTTTCCTCATCCAAAAGTGTCTCTTGACTTACCTCATGTCAGCTTCGACTAAAACATGCACATTCGTTTGATGCACTGTGCTTACTAATGCTAAAAATTCAACCGGGAAATCTTGATATCATGTGACATCCCAAATTAAGTCAGCATTGCCATGCGATTATCTTGATTTTAGAAAAAGTTTATCCATTTTATAAAATCCACTGCTTACAGAAGCTGTTGAACAAAGTCCCTCAAGATATCGGTCGCTTAACTGTTAGAGCTTTGACTCACATGATTTGTTCACCACTGTTGCCATGTATTCTTGAGAAAACCCAGAAATACTGTAATACACAGGCCCTGTTCAACAGAACACCATGCTAGAAATGTAGCTTTCTTCATAGTGTAGTCGCAAAACACCCAGGGGACAGAAAAAGAGCATTTACAGGGTTATTATGTCCATATATCATACTGCTTCTGGAACAATGGTGAAGACTTTTACTGTGCTAATTCCTCAGAGAACATACTACTGCATAGATATTATTTAGCAGGGGTAGCCAATCCTGGTTCTGGAAAGCTACAGAATTTGCTGGATTTTGTTTTTAATTTAAAATCAATGCCCAAATCATACCTGTCACACTCTGTACTCCCGTGTCCGAGCGGTTCCTGTTCCCTGCTGTTGTTTTAGTGTTTCTTGTTCTTCTTCGCTTCCCATAGTCTTTCACTCACCTGTGTCTCATTACCAGTTTTCCTGCACTCACGCCTGATGGGAATCTCACTTCATTTGTCAGTGTATTTATGCCCGCCTGTTTCTTTGCCAGATTGTTATGTGTTTCGACCGTACTCTCCAGCGGGATTCTGCCTGCCTGCTCAGTGTTTCATCTTTCTTTGTTTACCCAGACTTCTGCTTTTTGGATCTGCCTTCTGATTCTGACTCTTTGGATTTAGAGTTTTGTCCTTTCCCTGTGTTTCGTCCAGAACATAGTTTTATTTTCTACAGTCTGTGGGTGCAACCTGTTTGAATTATGTTGCGTCCTAACACTGAATTAATGTTTAAACTATGTTGATGTGTGGTATAGGGGCCTATAAAGCAGCATCCAACAGGTATATTTTGGCTTTGAAGGAGGCTAATTGATTGTGAATCTCAATGTGATTTTGGAAATCTCATGCTCAGAATCTGTAGCGTGTCACTCTCTTGGGGCTACACCTATGCCTCAGCCCAGGGCCTCCAAACCCCTTAATGCGGGCCTGAATATACCGTACAAATTGTTTGTTTGTCAGGTGGTAATCCAGATAACTGAAATGGATCCCATCTGCTAGGTAAAATAGCAGGTCTATTTTTATTCATCTGTGAAAGTGTTCAGCACTATAGGGGAAACAGACATAAAAAGTACTTTAGATCTCTGAATAAATTAAGACATAAATTGGGAGTTACTCAACTTAAAAGTCTTATCTCAGTCTCTGTTTCTCCAGAATTTACGTTAATTGACTATACAAAGGATTAGGCCTGCATCTGACTGGCACAAAATCATTTAATATAAAGTGCAGGGCTAGACAGTAGCTCTAAACTCCAGCTTACATTACACTTTGGCTTTTTCTTTATCAGCTATTATACAAAGATGCATGCCAGCAAAAGACAGGGCAAAGTTGTATTATCGTGAGGCCACAGACTTTAAACTTTATTGTCTTCTTTAAAAAGGTATCAAGAGTAGTGTTTCTGGGAATCAAATAATTCAATGATAGAAAGGATGCAGAAATCAATCATTTCTTTAAAAAATATATTTCCTCTGACATAAATGTACTAAAGAGATGACTGCAAAACAATGAAGGCAACTATCTTCTCTAAATTATCTTATCTCTCTCTCTTTCTCTCTCTCTCTCTCTCTCTCTCTCTCACAAACAATTGTCATTATGAAGTAATGCTGTGGTAAGACAAAAGTTAATACAACGGTTAGATGTTTTAAGTATCACAAATACATCACAGCTTAACATTTTATGGATGTGGTCGCAGTATTTTCACTGAGATCAAATACAGTATATTTGTAGCGTAAGCTTCACAAAACATTTGTCACAATATGCTTTACAGTAGACCCTGGCCTGAAACCACCTCAGTACACGCCTTGGGTGACAGGCACAAGGAGAAACTCATTTGGTGGAAGAAAATATGGTGAAACCTTGAGAAGGCTTATCCTCCTCTGGCTAGCTCAGTGTATTCATTGTGATGAACACAGTAAATCAGTTCATGTTGTAGCCAGCCTAAATCAGCCTCTCATCAGTCGTTGTTCACAATTTGGTGTTTAAGATATTTTCTTGAATCATTTCAATAAATATGTATGCACATGAAGGTATACAAAATCATTTCACATATTAATTGAATCATTAAAATAAGAAAGAACTTGATCGATTATATGGTATAGCTTTTACTATTTACTTTAAAATCCAACTGTTTAATGTATCATTATGGTACTAATCAATTGAATTGTAAACTCAAACTACTGACTTTCAAATGCAGGGTCTATTGCATACTTTCACATATTCAATGACGATGGTGTTCCTCATGTTCTGGTGCAAAAACAGCAGCTGAATGTTTTTATTTAATCCAAACAATAAAACAGTGTAGCTTTAGTGCACCAATGGGGTTTGGTGCTGCAAAACTAATAGGACTACTTTACTGTGCTGTGGAAATATCAATGTGCACTCATCCAAAATGATATTACTAAGTGTACCAATGGTAATATTTTTTTAATGTAATTTTCCCTCTTGTTTTTATTTAATTGTAAACTATCCAATAATGGTTCATCTTGAAGCACTTTGATTGAAAATTACTTATCATTTAATCTCATTCTTATGCTCTTTCTTTTGTTTATGCTCATGTACAATATGCTACTATCTAGTACAGGGCACTATTTCCATAATTAGTCATAGTTCCATCAAGAGATGGGATGTACAGTCTTATGCAAAAAGGGTTGGTGTGGGTGTAGGTTTTTGTTTTAGCACTGCACTAAGATATCTGCCTCTACCTATTGAGGCCTTGATTGAAGTCGATGAACAAGAGAGTTTTTACATTCATTGTGCACCATTCACTCCTGTGGTCACTGATAAGGATGTGCTTCTTCCATGATGCAGTGGGATGGCCCCACACATGCACTGGGTCTTACATCCTGGGA
This sequence comes from Conger conger, assembly GCF_963514075.1. Classification (NCBI taxonomy): domain Eukaryota; kingdom Metazoa; phylum Chordata; class Actinopteri; order Anguilliformes; family Congridae; genus Conger; species Conger conger. The sequence continues at coordinate 48,813,083 of NC_083764.1, forward strand.
AAAAATTAAAAGCATGAGGGCCAAAAAAGCCAATGACTGAAATGGGATGAATGGCTATTGTGTGAGTTTCTCTTATGAGTAACCAGGTCAGCCATAACACATGGCCTGGTCCTCCTCATACTTGAAGGTATGATATAGCTTTAGTATTCAGGGCTTGAGGAAGTAAACACACATTCATACCGCAATGGCTGGATATTCCAAGTAATCCAGTATTCCTGTGGCGGCATACAGTATAGAGTGATTTCAGCCAGAGTGTTCAAGCAATGTCAACCTGATACATAGTGATACATGACATCCTATTCATTTAAATTTTTCCTGCATTTCTACACTGCTTTCAAACTCAAATCAGTATGGATTTTGGAAGTTGGAACTTGCATCGCAATATCAATTTGACTTAAATTCTTCAACATATACATTGTAGCACATTTCAAGTCGATCCAGACTAAAACTTTACATATAGTATAGTATAGATTTCCTTTATACTATTTCAGAGCATGTAGGAATTATTTCTATTTTTGTCTTTTTTCATGATTACTGTACCAGCACAACACATACAGTAGAAAGCTTATGAAACACTTAAGAGTAAAGGACTCTTTCTCAGACATACATACTAATGACTCAGAGTTTGTTCTGAATTCAATCCACACTCGCCCTAACTTTGACCCTAAATTAAATGTAAATTTTATTTTTTTCCTTCTTTTCGAACACAAGTCTGGCAGGGTAATTATGGGATAATCATGGGTCAAAAGTTAAAATGGTAATGTTAAATGTTAAAATGTTGATTGAATCCTGGTCAAATGCAAGGAAATGACGTGTAATACACCAAGGTTGCCTCTGATAGTTCTAGAAAGGAGCAGCATGCCTCACATCCAGCCACCGCTGTGGTAGATATAAAAAATGGCCATGCTCACATGAAAACACATTCATCAGCTAAGCCAAGCACTTGTGAAGCCTTAAATATGATGACTACAAATCTTGGCCCAAGTGGATCGGCTAGCGGTATCGAAAATTGAAAAATCCATAAGCACTGTTCCCGCTCTTAGATTTGATCTCTCGCATTTGCATGTTTGTCGAGAGGAATTTATAGAAGCGTTCACAAAATTGAAAGGCTATTTACCAAAGACAGGCAATCATCTTGCATCATTTGGGCACCTATGAAAAATAAAAGTATTATTCTCGCTCAGGTGACAGCTAGGACTAGCAGGATAGCTTATATTTCTGTGATCAAACGTACTGTAAGGCAATCACTGCAACTGGAGATTCTATTAAACATATAGAAATATAGATTAATTAAGGCCTAATGCTCGACATTTTTAGCCACAGTTGAAGTCACTCTTCACACACTATTATGTTACTGATATGCATATGCATGAAAAATCTGTATAATATTACAGAAACCAGAGCTTAGCGTGTCTAGATGAGTAAGGAAGATTGACAGGGGAAGCATTGTAGCATGATATTCCTCCTTGTTTAGAGAACTGGTCTCCTGCTGATGTTTCTGCTTTTGAGTTTGAGTAAGAACAGCAAATAAAATTAAACACAATTAAATCAGTATCATCAGGTAATACAATATCACACAATATCAGTGATTGCCTATCAAAATGGCTCTACCATATCTTACTTCCCAGACTTTAATGGCCTTGGAAATACTTGTATGATGAATTAATAAATGCACACTGCTAATTCAGTCTGATTCGGGTATTGTACATTGAATTAGTTTTCAAACAAAGCAATTTTTCCACTATTTTTGGATACATTCAAACGCAAATTAAATGAGAAATGTCATGGTTCCCTGTCTAAAGCACAGTATGTATTGTGAATATTTAGACAAAGTTGTTGATCGATAAAGGAGTATTCATTTGCACAGAACTTGAGGAATGTGTTTGAAGGCAATTAAGGAGAAAGAAAAAATGTAATATGTTAGCAAGCTAACTGGTATACTTCAGTGACTTCAAAAATGCATTAAAGTGATTAAGTGATTAACAGTAAAATCATTGAAAATGTATCCGATGTACAGCAAGTGTACACATTGGTATTACTCACCTTTAATATGAACTATTAATTATTAATTAATATGTATAGATCTTCCATAAATTGTTAATGCTTTTATAAAGAATGTATATTATGTGACACACATTTAACCCTTGTGTATGCTCAACATTCTGTATCCTTCCCCTTGTATAGATAAGGGTAAAAAATGACCCGCCTTCATTACACACCTAAACACTACACACCTTCATTACACACCTAAAATAAAGCAATTAAACCCCAAATCATTTTGAATGAAGAAACAACCTATTACTCATCATAAACTTAATCAAATTTCAAGTTGAAAAAAGATCATCATCACTGCTGTTAAACATAGGGGCGGGTCATTTTTTACCCTTAAGACAACACAAGGGTTGAATAACTTATACTGTGTTTCTTAACATTACTTAATGTTTTGTCCCTTGTGTTAGTCCAACTGTATTCATTTGGGCCACGACATAACTGTTCTATTAATATGCCTGTAATTAGGCATATTAATTCAACCTAATTATAGGTGTGTATTAATTAGCTGCTTAATTCATACGCCTACATCACAGATTGTGTATACAAATATTGCTTACATGTCTGAGCAGCAGGTCTACATAAGAAAGTAAAATCAATTAAATCTGCTAAAATTAGAATTCTGTTGAATTATCATTGCATCTGTGTTCTGATTCTGGGGACTCCCGGGGAATAATCATTGTCAAGTCATTGTCTGTAGCATCACCGACCACAGGACGGCAGTGAAAGGAGGGTGTTAGTTGTTGGGATTGTCTCCATTTCTTCACCAAGCAGCTGAATCTGCCTGCACCAACTGCGCATTCAGCATGATGACTGTGAAACACCGCTCCGGTGGACTGGGGAAGGAGCAGCAGCATTGGCCAGCAGACACACACACACACACACACGCACTCACACACACACACAGACACACACATACACGCCACATTGTGTGCAAGCCTGGCACTCTCCCAAATTGACAGGAGGATGTTGTTGCACTGGGACGGATCAACAAACGCAACTGGGAGTTCCAAATTGAGAAAGAAAGAAAGTTCCAGACTTTTCTCTCAATTTCCAAACAATGAAACCTTAAGCGCTGGTGGACATCACAACATCCTTTCTCACAGAGGAGACACACATATTAGGGGAAAACCACTGATATTGAGCCATCTGCCAAACAGCCTGTTCCAGATTTAATAATGAACCCCTTGGGCTAAACTCAGCTAGAACAGACTCCTGAGGGACTTCCTGCAGGCCGTTGGCCATCTTAAGCTCCCAAAACAGGAAGCATAGCAGAATAGTAGTTCAGTTCAGTTTTTCAAATAAAATCCCTCTCTAGAAATAATTACTGCAGAACCCGGTAGTTCTTCAGCGAGGCAGGAACAGAAGTTGTATATAAATCAGAAATGCTAATAGCCCTGGAAAATGGACCAATTTTAAATTAATTGAGTAGTATTCCAAAGTAATTAAACCATAATAACACAAAGAGTGCATAACTTCATTGTAATTGCACATTGTCAGAGCAACTAATAGGGAACCCAAGAGTGAGGCTTATGGGATTACAAAACGTCACCCCATTAACCCTGAGTTCGACATAACCCTTCACACAGCAGAAACTCAGTATTGAATAATGCGTCAAAATTGCAGTCTAATGCTTGCTACAGAACCCATTTTATACCGACTTCCGGGTGAGAATGTACTGATTACATGATAGCCACTTTTATGACAAAAAACACACCTGGTTCTGATTATTGCCCTTTCTTTTCTTTTTTTGAAGAATACCAACTACAGTCACAAATTATTTCAGTGAAATGTTACAATTATTGGGAGAAAATGAATAGAAATATGACTATCTGACCGAAATATGAGCTACCTGAAAATTCCAATAAGGCGCATAAACCGAATTTAGCCCACTGGGGAAGGCTTGAATGCATTGGTATATTTATATTTTCATGTATTCATTTACTGTTAAGTAAATAAATCATGTTATGTTCACATTGAATCCAGGCCAAGGTTAAGGAAAACTAGATCAGTGTACTGTACTGTTTTCACTGTGTTTACATTAGCCTGTCCTCTCACATGTCCTCTCAGTCTCTCTAGATAACTGATACCCAAGTTACCGAACATGATTTCTCTTTACCTAACACCGTGACAAAGGGGACTCGACCTGCGACCATTTGCACTGCTCGCGCTCTTGAGACAAGCGGGTGCTATTGGCGTTTTTGCAAAGTGTTAGCATTGCTCATCTCCCTTTGCCTCACTAAGCACATCTCCCTTGAGAAGTGTAAAGCTGTCACACTTGCAGATCTTTCAGTCTTTTCCCTCAAAGGGGATTTCCTCATGCTGTGTCCACAGGGCACTTACCCCGTCATCTGAGTGCAAAAACTCTGCAGAAGTCTGACATGATTTTGAACTTTGCTGTACTCTTAAGAAAGTGGGACCACTCAAAACCATAATGTGAATGCAGCTTGAAGTATGCACTTGTACATACAGGGGCTTGACAAAATAATGTTAAGAACTACTGTAACAAAGTATGAATGTCCAGTAATTTGGGAGAGAGCAGCAGCATCGGCCAGCAGACACACACACACACACACACACACACACGCACTCACACACACAGACAGACACACACATACATTCCACATTGTGCACAAGCCTGGCACTCTCTCAAATTGACAGGAGGATGTTGTTGCACTGGGACGGATCAACAAACGCAACTGGGAGTTCCAAATTGAGAAAGAAAGAAAAAAACCTCAAAACTCAAAACTATAATGTGAATACAGCTTGAAGTATGCACTTGTACATACAGGGGCTTGACAAAATAATGTTAAGAACTACTGTAACAAAGTATGAATGTCCAGTAACTCATGAGGATTCAATCTTCATAACAGCTTAGAATACGGTTATACCCATTCTGAACTGCATGTAGTGGGACATTGGAGTTGAGAAGCTTGCAGTTCTTTGAGGTATGAAGAAGATGGCCATAGCTGGATTTTATAGCATGGTGTCCATACCATTACCAGGCACCACCATGGCAACAGACATTGCAGCTTTCTCCTAATGTAAACCAGAGCAGATGCAGGCTAAGAATGAGGATGAGTAAAGGACAACTCAGATTATATTACTTTTATATTTCTCAGGGGACCAGGTTCTCTGCTCTTTACACCAGCTTATTTGTCTTTGTACATCTGAATAGCTGCTATAAATACCAGCTTTGTGAAGTCTGATATGCTAGTTTTGTTGAGACTGGGAGACAGAGGTATTGATTCAACTCATTTTTGAGGCAATAGTTTTGTGGTGTTCTACTGTTCCTCTTTTCTGATGTAGTTTGTCATATGTTGATAATTTTTTATGCTGTTCCCCTTGCCACATTAAACAAATTGCAGGTTGTAAGACTGATACACATGCAATTCAGGGACTGACTAATTGGCCTCTTTTTATTACGTGGCCTCTTTGGAACTCTTGTTAGTTGGCTCATGTTGCGTTGGAAACTGACATATTGATGTGTTCATTGTCAGACCTCTTTTAAAGCTGACTGCTAATTGACATTCAACTAAATGTGATTCATCTGTGTAGCCGCCTTTGTGATTTTGTACCTTCAAAGTTAAAGTCCCTTTACAAGAGGTGTTTCTGTTATTTTCTCCAACTCCTGTCCAGTATGTTGCAGGATTAGCTTATTTGTTTTTAAGGCAAATACTTTATATTTGAATTAATCTCCTCAACCAGGTGTGTATTTTTTTTTTAAAGCGTTGCTCCATCCATCATTAAAAGATCAACTTGCTTGAAAATTAATTTGATTCAACAAAATATCTTTTGAATAAACTACCACAAATTAATCACTTCAAACCTCACAGAATGATGACTTAAAAAGGACTATAACCACAGAAAAGTGCAAAAACGATCATAAATTGCTTGAAGCTAATGTTCTTCTGCGACACAGTAAAGAATGCATGCTGTGTCTAGTTATTAGATGGAAATGAGACCAACGAGGACTGAAAATAGGCTGTGGTGACAGCTGGCTTGACCCTAACTGGCAAACAAGTGGCATTCTCCACACATGTTTACAGGAGTGTTTGCTTTTGCATCGTCATGTATCTGCCCGTAGGTGATTTGCATTGTGATTGCGGATGTTTACCCATTTCAAAACGGATAAAACCCTGACGAGGAAGACTCCCCTGCGCGTGTATTCAGGATTGCTACAAAGTGATCATTGTGATGTACTGACTGACGTCGTCCCTTGAGCGCCTGCCACCGTGTGTGTCCACTCTGATTCTGAGGGCTGGCGGCCACTCAAAAGGCGATCCAGCTGGGTTTCTCCTCAACATAGCTTAATAGTACGGTTAGTGTGCCAGTTTGAATAGACAACACAACCAGCCATCCCTGTTCTGTGTATTTACCCCCCCTCCCCCTAATTTTATAGGTCATCGGATGGTCTCTCTTCACATAACACTTCACATAAAGTGCAATTATACAAAGGCACATGCACTTTATTGTTGGAGGGAAATGCAACCCAATGCAACACGCGCACTTTATTTAGATTGCAGAATTACGCATGTATGTATGTATGTATGTAAGTAGGTATGTTTGGACTGTATTTGAATGGCTAATGTTTTGTTTGTGTTTTCAACAATCGTATATTCTAGTAGGTCTGATTGTTTTTAACAAGCTGTGCTAAGACAAATTGCTCTGAACTCTGTTGATATGGCAATAAAGTATTGTATTGTATAAGTCTAATTTGCATTAATGTGGCATAATTGTTAATGAAACCTGGGCTGCCAACTCAAAGTTTGCAGGTTTAAACTGCCTTGGTACCCTTGAGCAAGTGTAATTTAACTAAATTACTGCAGTAAACCATCCAGATGGATGAATTGATAATATTTTTAAGTTGCAAGCAGTATGAGTGTCTCTGTATGCTGTGACTAAAATAAATTACTTGAAATAAAAAGCTTCAAGTTGATTTACGAGTCTTACAGCATCTTTGTGGAATGCACTGTACGTTACAAGCTGTCTAAAAAGCAGTGCTGTGCCCCTCATTGCCATTGCTACACTGGTATAGCTTTGGAGAAAACTATAAAGGAAAATCCTAGCCTCAGGCTCATACTGAAGTGACAAAGTCAATGAATGATGTCATCCATTAAGTGCCTGCTTTTAGAAAAGCAAAGGTTTTCTGCTCACTATAAACAACAGTAATGGGGCTTCAGTATACTGCAGAAAGGTACAGTATAGGGCTCTCAGGGCATGAGAACAAAACCCTAAAATGTGACAGGAAGCTGTAGCATGCTACAAATCGCAACATAATTGTCAACATATAACTTGGAACCTGATACTGACCCCAAAGCTACAGCAAAAAAAGTTTAGACAGTAATACCCATACAAACCTCAAGGGACCGGCTAATACAGATACCGTGGATTCATTTGTTACAGTTGTGCTTTATTCATTAATAAATTAAGACGGCAGCAAGAGTCTTTGGTCTCTCCTGTGGGATTCCCGGATGATTAGTAAAATTAACCATTAAATTATTACCCATGTTAGGACATTGTTGGCTTAGCTAGACATGTGTTTGTGGCACTTAGATTGATACTTTAGGGACCAAGATTATCCCTAGCTTTTCCTGTTGCTTTTAGTTAGTCGTGGGCCTGTTTTTATCCCTGGTCCTTTGGGTATTTTGGTTCTGGGAATGGGATTAAAGAAACCCACTTGTATTGCACATTGTTACTTTATGTCACGACTGCAGGTTCCCCCGATACATGTTTTTTTCTTTGAGAAAATCCATTCATCTGTGTTTGACCCCAAGTTATGACAGTTAGATACCACTCTGACTGTGCACAAGCTTGGCTATTTCAGTAGCAAAGTTAAGCATGTATATACAGGAACAGATCATTGTCTTGTTATATGCAAGCTTTCAACACTGAGAATGATGTATTACCTGACATTATATACAGTTAACTTATCCAGATCAACTTACATAGCCTCGTAATCTACTTATACAGCTGGAATTTTACCATGGCAATTCTAAGTAGCTTGTTAAACATACTGTCGAATGGCAGAACCAAATTGGATATCAAACCCATAACTTTGGAGTAGCAAGCCCAGTTGCATAACCATTAAGCTCCACTACCACCCCAAAATGAACTGGATCCATTTGGTGTTCCAATGTAACTGTGACACAAAATTGTGTAACTGTGATCGGTGTCAATTACTGCCTCAAGGAGATTCAATTTCTGGAAATCATTCAATACTAATGTTATTCATGAGAACACTGGCTGGAAAAATATCCGAGACTCTGCTCATGCGCTTACTAAGATGTTGGAGCATTTAGCATGCAGACATTATGAGGGCTTGCTCCCAGAAATTGCAGTGCTTGCAATCAGTTTTCTAATGAGAGTATATACACCGCAAGGGGTTGCGTTTTGGTCAGGGGCTATTACCCCTTATACATTAAACATGAATATTTAATTACACTGTATATTGCGGTCTACTGTATGTGCAACACTATATCATCATCACTGTATAAAATGAAGATAAACTGTACACAAAAGATTCCATTATTATTTGTATTGTTTTTGTAAATAATTTCTAATACCCCATAGCCATTGGTAAGGGTTAGATTGGTTGCAGTTTTCTTAAAGGGCCCACTGACTGTAGGCCAAATGTAAACCGTCTTTGGAAGTTTGTGTATGTAGACCAATATAGTGCCTTGCAAAAGTATTCAGACCCTTGACCAATTCTCGCATTGTATGATACATTTGCATTTTGTCCAGTGGTATTTGATTTAAAAACACTGAAAAAGCTCCAAGTTTACACAGATGAAAAAGTAAGGTAAGAATCCCACTAAGGATCATACATCAGGCTGTGAATCAAAAAGAAAGGTCTGGGAATCAAGACTAAAGAGCATACTTTGAAGTTAGGGATAAAGTACAAATGCATAAATTAGGAAATGAGTACGAACTAATATACAAATGTTTGGATATCCCAGTGAGCACCGTTAGGTCAATAGTCAGGAGGTGGAAGCCATATCACATCATCCAGGCACTGCGTAGAAAAGCCACAGAGAGGCAAAATCTCTGCATCAATCTGCCCTACAGTGTATGGGAGGGAGGCAAGAAAGAAGCCATTACCCAAAAATAACAATTTTAAAGCACATCTGAAGCTAAAACCCAGCTAAAACGTAGACTGTAATTAATCTGTAATGGTTTGTAATAGAGGACTACATTGTTGTGCTAATGTATGCTTTGTATGTATGCTAATGTATTGTTATGTTTATAAAATTCATTTGGGTGGCATGAGAGTTGTATACACTCAAACTAAATTTGCCAGTCTGCACTTTAAACTCATACTTACTGTTTACTTTTAAATCCAATATGCTGGAGTACATACAGAAATGGTTGGTGCCTTGGCGTGCACTCCACCCCCTCACTGTAGGATTACTACTCCTGTCCTGTGAGATCCTGTGCTATATGAACATAATCCAGCACAATTGTGTTGATATATTTCTACAGTAAGTAAATAAGAAATATTACAAAACCTGGTGAATGGAATCTACAGTAAGAATGTAATAACTAAAATGTATGAACCAGACCAAAAATATACCATAATAGTTTGAACTTTCATATTTTTGCTAAGCATTTGGCTTGTTAAGATTAAAATAATTGGAAGGTCTTATGCAAGCATTTTTTAATTTCTTGAATGTGAAATTTTTTTTTGTTCTTTTGTTCCCAAAAAATGAAAGCTTAAAACATAAATCAGAGTCAAATACTCCTTTATTTAAATATGTTACGGACTCCAAGTGTCCATGCAACACCTTCAGTTGAAACTGTTTTGAATACATCAAGAACTCAACTTGAAACATGTTTTAAATTGTCATTTGAGAGGGATTCTTCTGTCACTTCAACAAAAGACTCTCTCTCTCTCTTTCCATCGGTAGGGCTTGCATTGTTTGCCGTTTTAATTTTGGTCATGTGCTGATTTATTAACAGCAAGGTGAACCAAACAGTTTCTTGACTGTGCATCAGTGGTCTCTTCAACGAGAACAAATACCATCGATCCACATAAAAGACAACTCAAGGGAAAAAAGATAAAACTGCAAAATGTATTTTAAGATACAGTTGTGATCAAATGTTCCAATAAAAATAAATAAATAAATAACCTTTGTGGCATACGTTGTTCAATGTTACAGTTATAGTTCGGTCTCATGTTTTGTCTCCAGACTAATCTCTGTGTAGTTCCCCATGCTGCTTTTCCTGCTCCCTGAGTCTGTAGAGTCATATGACAAAGGGTCCGCACGTATTATGTACCTGAAAGACACACACACACAAACACACAGCAGCTTGGGTTGATAAGTAATCCTCTGTTGTGTTCCATTCTACTGTGCTACATTCCACACTGACCTCTAATTAAATCTACCCACAATGCTCTTTGTTTATACCTTTGGATAACTAATTAGAGCAAGCTCTTTGTTTTCTATGCAAAACTGGAAACATTTCTCAAAATTCCAGCTGCTGCCAAATCATAATTAGGCCTACAAAATAAAAAACATAGCACTTAGCCAAATAGTGTTCAGCCCATTTAAAATCACGAGAAACATCCCAGTAAGGCTCCACCATTCTCAAGATTGTCCAGTTATCAGCTGATTGAGATGCAACTGCCATCAGGGCTATAAAGTGGATGATTATTGTGGCACTCAGGACAGCCTCTTGCATCTGGGCTTCTGCATACTTACACAATGTCATTTAGCTCGAGTCTGGTGTCAGGAGTTGGGTTGATTAAAACATATGAGTGTGTGCTCTGGTTGTCATTCATTTCATCTGTAATGAAAAACAGAAAGAGTGCAACATCATTTCGACAACAAATTTAGATTTAGATTGCGTTTTAGCTTCAGTCTCATTTTAATCATTTGAATATTGTCAGTTTTAGTCTACTTTTAGTTAACAAAAACTAACCAAACTAGTTCAATTCTACTGAAACATTTTCACAATTCTTTTTAGTGGATTGTTCTTGTAAATGATCCCTGACTGACATTTCTACACCAATGCTACAATCAAGGATTATACACGGTTCAGGGAACAAAAATGATGCATGAAAATGAAAGGGATTTTTCATGGAACAAAAAAAAGGAAATTAAACCCCACCAAGTTTTCTAGTGAGAAAACACTACATTAAGAGTATGTAAAAATAACAAATGCACACCAGCAATGAAATCTACATAAAAAACTAAATAATTGATCAAACTAGCATGGGTTGATGGTTTGATGAGGACCTAAATGTTCAGAAAATTGGTAGTCTCTTGACTGGACCGCAAACAGGTTGCGTGTAATAATACGTTCTGTAAATGCCAATGGTAAAATCAAAGGTCAATCCCATTTCCTGCATCTACTGACATGATCAACTCTCTGTTAGTCATTAATTATCTTTTTCCCACTGAAGGGTTCTTGTTTAGTTTTTTCCCCACAGACCTTCCTATCCTGCTTCCTATCCTATCCCCTATATGGTAAATCCATATCCAATATGAAGGTAATGGCCATTAAAAACATTAAAATATTAGGGCCATTGTTTTTTTTGTTTTTTTTACCTGCAGTTAAAGAGGTTGATAAAGGACTTACTGAAACCACTAAGCAATCAATAATTTGTAGTACTTAATCATTTCAATGAATTATTCAGATGTTTTAGTGATGGGCTAGAGCAAAAGCCTGCACCCACACTGGCCCTTGTCTGATAAGACAAGACACCCCTGGTGTATACAACGCTTTCACCAACAAGCTCTTCAGTTGGTCCTTAATTATGTGATTAGTTGCATCACTAACTGTACACCATTGATCATTGCCGTCGGACTGCCTATAGTGATGCCTTGCAAATAATAAATCTGGACAGAAATTCAGTTCATGATGTTTTCCAGGTAACATATTACCAGGAAACTTGTTTTAATAGTAGGCCGTAACCCTTTGAAGGGTAGTTTTTTTAATGTTTTTTTTTTGCCTTGAATGTTTGACAACTCCATTGCCTTCAATTACTAGTCATAATTACCCCCTATTTCCATGAAATAATTATATCGCTGCAACTTGATGCACATCAGAAAGTTATCGCGCTAATGGAACACAACTTTCGACATATGATGCGCCAGACTCATTCGTTTGCCAGAGGTGGATTAGAGTACATCTAATTCGATTTAGTGCAATGGAAAATGTGGTCTCATTTTCATTTGGCGCTTCTGTCTCGGGAGATCCGCCAGTTTCTGAACCCGCATTTCCCACTTCTGGTACTTGCCATACACAAACCCTCGATTTTACTCGGTTACTCACCATACCCAAACCCTCGATTTCCCTCCGTTACTTACCATACCCAAACCCTCAATTTCCCTCGGTTACTCACCATACCCAAACCCTCGATTTCCCTCCGTTACTTACCATACCCAAACCCTCGATTTCCCTCGTTTACTTACCATACCCGGCAGTGGACAGCCCGATGTTCTTCATGCGGTTCTTCACCAGCTCGGCCAGCTCCTGCCTCTCGGAGCGGCGGTACAGGCTCATGCGCTGCTGGTTGATCTTCTCGCCGCTCCTGTTGAGGCCCCGCGGGACCCTGCGGCTGAGCCTCCGGGCCCACTGCATGCTCTTCTTCCTCAGGAGAGGCCTGTCCGACTGGTCGCTCGACATGGAGCTGCGGTGGCTCCCGCGCCCCCCGCCGTGCTCCTTGGTCTCTTTCGTGTCGTCGAAGTCGTCCACGCTCACAGAAATCTGGGACTGTGATTTTGGGAAAAGCTAAAATTATCTTCAGTCACACTCTCTCTCCTATTTATTTTTGGAAACCAGCTGTAATATGGCATTTCAATTGTAATCAGGAATTTTATTGTGTTTTACACCCTTTGCTTAGTGTCATATCTCGTATGCATTCTAGTGATAATCAACATAATTATAGAGGAAAAGCATTCAGACCCCTTCACTTTTTAAATAGTTCATAGTGTTGTAGATTTAATTTTAAATTAATAAAACATATATTTTTTGCCCATCAATCTACACACAATAACCCATGATGACAAAGTGAAAAGATGTTTTTAGAAATTTATTAAAAATCAAAAACTGAAATCTTTCATTCATATAGGAATTCAGACCCTTAATTCAGTACTTTCCAGAAGCCCCTTTGACAGCTTACAGCTTCAAGTCTTCTTGGGTAAGTCTCTGCAAACTTTGCAGACCTGGATTTGGGCAGTTTATCCGATTCTTCCTGGCAGATCCTCTCAAGCTCCGACAGATTGGATGGGAAGAGTCTGTGAACTGCCATCTACAGGTCTCTCCACAGATTTTCTATGGGGTTTAAGTCTGGGCCATTCAAGGACAGTCAGAAACTTGTCATAAGCCACTCCAGCCTTGTCTTGGTTGTATGCCTTGTGTTATTGCCGTGCTGAACATTGAACTCTGCACTCTGGAGCAGGTTTTCATCAAGGACCTCTCTATATTTGGCTGCATTCATCTTTCCCTCAATTCTGTCCAGTCTCCCTGTCGCTACTGCTGAGAAGCACTCCCATAGCATGATGCTGCCACCACCATTCTTCACCATAGGGCTGGTATTAGCCAGGTGATGAGCAGTGCCTGGTGTTCCCAGACATAGTGCTGCCCAGAGTTACATTTTTGTGTCATCACACCAGATAATCTTTTTCCTCATGCCCTCAGAGTCCACGCGGGCAGTCATATGCCTTTTACTCAAGAGTGACTTCCGTCTGCCACTCTACCATGATTCATGGGAGTGTTGCTGAGATGGCCGTCTTTCCGGCAGGTACTCCCATCTCTTCAGAGGACTTCCAAAGCTCTTTTAGAGTGACCATTTGGTTTTTGGTCACCTCCCTGACCAAGGCTCTTGTTTCCCGGATACTCAGTTTGGCCGGACGGAGTCATGGTGGTTCCAAAATTCTTCCTAAGTATTTCACAAATATTGAGGCCACTGTGCTCCGGGGAACATTCAAATTCTTAGAAACAGTTTTATACCCTCTCCCTGATGTGTCCCTCACCACAATTCTATCGCGGAGGTCTACAGGGAGTTCCTTGGACTTCATGGCTTGGTTTTTGTCCAGACATGCAGTGTGAATGGTGGGCCTTTATGTACACAGGCATGTGCCTTTCTAAACTATGCCCAATCAATTAAATGTATCACAGGTGGACTCCAATCAAGTTCTAGATGTATCTCAAGGGTAATTAAAGCAAACAGGATGCACCTGACCACAATTCGGGGGGCCACAGCAAAGGGTCTGAATACTTATGTAAATGAGAGATTGCAGTTTTAGATTTTTAATACATTTGCAAAAATCTCTAAAAACATGTTTTCACTTTGTCATTATGGGTTATTGAGTGAAGATTATAGGGCAAAGATTGCAATTTTATCAATTTAAAATTAAATCTACAACACAATAAATTGTGGGAAAAGTGAATGGGTCTGAATACATTCTAAAGCCACTGTATATGGAATAATCATTAGACACTTCTTTCAAGTTGTTCTGGATACGAATATCTGCAAAATCAATTGTTGTATAAGTAAATTTAGAACAGAGGAAAGCACAAGCTCTTAAAATAATAACAGAATGTACACTGTATTTATCAATAAACAATCATTTTTACAATTTAGGGGAAAAAAAAAGAATTTTACTTCAAAACATATTCAAATATGAAACAATATATTAGTCATATTGGTGGTACAACAAAAAAAGCTGTTTGCCTTGAGGCTGAAAATTGTTGTATCCTCTCTGCTGAATTCAATTGATTCCTCAGAGACATTATCAATAGTGGCAGCTGTTTGTATGGTCTATCAAGCAGAATACCAACTTAAACTCTGAGCTAAATACCTCAGACTTGTAAATCCAACTTAATTAGTTTACAGAGTAATTTATGGAGCATGGCCCGAAATTACACTGCAAGAAGATTTACTTGTGGGGGGAAATAAATGTGCTTTTGGATCTGCTTAATTAATATTGAAAATGCAATAGGCAGACGCGATCAATAAAGACAGCTGATCCAATCCAACACTGACTCATCCACCTCCATCATGCACTGATAAGAAAAATTGTTTACTCTTAAATTTATTTCAATATATAACTGAGGACCTTCAAATCAGCATTCTATGAAGGCAGAACTCCAGTGCTGAAAAGTAGAAGCAAAGAGCTTCAAGCAAACTTTTGATTGAGAATTAAATGTGAATATAAAATCAAATGCTCAACACAATATGTTTTTTTGGGTTTTTTTTTTTTTGTCCCTCTACATGTATAGTTTGGTGAATTCACAAAATAGTCTTGGAATTCACCATGATGTACATAGGGACAAAATACAGTAAATAACTCCTGCATTGATTTGCAAGTAAAAACTTTGGTGTAATATTGATTATGTAGAATTCACTATGGGACACTATGTCATTGCAATGTTTTGTATCCTGAAAAGGTGCTTCATCGACCATCCAGTTACAGAATCCTGTTACTATGACTTCTGATAGGGCAATTGTGTACAGCGTGATAGCCATTCTTATGTCTCCCGTTGCTTCTGCTTACACTCTGGTTGCAGTCATGGCACACCTGTCGAATGTGAGCAAACTTATCTCAGTGGTCACTGCAAAACATTGCAAACTACAGTGACGGTAGCATTTAATACAGTAACCTCCAAAAAAAACCTCATGAGAAACTGACTTGGTAGATGACAGTGTGATATTGTCAAATCATAGTGCTTATTGTTGGGACGATAAAGTGTATAAGTATTTGGACAGTGGTACAATTTCTGTTCTTTTGGCTCAGTACTTCAGCAAATTGGATTTTAAATGAAACAATGAATATGAGGTCAAAGTGCAGACTGCCATCTTTAATTTGAGGTTACTTACACCTTACTTACACATTTGGGTTATCTGTGTTGGAATTCATTCCTTTTTATACATAACCCCCCCCCCCCCCCCCCATTTTATGGGACCAAAAGTAATTGAACATTTGACCTCTCAGCTGTTCCTAATTAGTCGAGTGTATTCAACTGCTTCCCTCATAAAGGTATGAGAACACTTTCGGTATGTAGTCTTGATTCTAGGCTTCTGATTGCCTTTGGAGTTTGCCAATATGAGGGCCAGAGTTGTTCCAATGAAAGTCAACAAAGCCATTATAAGCCATATTTAAAGTGTACCTGCAGTGTATCCTGCATATTAGAAATGTATGGCAGTAACCTGATGTATACCATTTGACTTTTACTTGGATTATTGAAAGATTGATATAATAAAACTGTAAAAAAGCTGTGTACCTCTGACTTTGGTGAATTCTGGGATTCTGTCCGGTATATGCCAATGGGAATATCTCCACTAGAGGAACAGAGCTTTTGGTAGAGCCGTCCATAGGTCCTAATCCAGAGGTCATCTTCTTCAATCGTCATCTACAGGGAGAAACAAGGCAAAGGAGTCCCATCAACAAGCCCTCGTTAAAGCCCTCATACAAAGGCATACAAGAAACCCAAGCATTCAGACTACAAAGTATGAGTAATGCTTCAATGACTAATGGTGTATTTTTTACAAGGTGATGTCCTGCTTGGAATTATTAGATAATCTGACTAATAATGTGAGATATTCTGACTGATAATGCAACCAGTAACTGGGGAAACTGAACCCCGCCCTACCCCCAACCCCCTGCCCACCACAGAATGAATGTGCATATTGTCCTTTTTTCCTGTGGGGAAAAAAACGAAAAAGGAATATGCACATTGTCAGTACATCACCCAAATAACTGAACCATAACATAGTCACACTATACACACTATTTCTATGTGATGCTGTAGAATGTCTTGGGCACAATCCAATCACTGGCCATAGGAGTATGCTTCGACTTCGTATGCCGAAAACTAGGCTGTAGATGAGGAACTTAGTTTCACCCTCTCTTAAAACTTCACAAAATCACAATACAACTAATAGACATGGCACTTACAGCACACAAGAACCCAGACCCTGGAGTTGTGTCGAGGCCAAGGAGAAGTCTGGTTATGGAAATCATATAGTCCTTGACAAATGACTGCAATAAGACAAAAATCAAATAACAGAAGCGCCGCATGAATTTTCAAACAGACTCACTTCACATACTGTGACGACACTACAGGGAATTGTTACTGTTATTAAACTGTTACTGAGGTCAATAACTGTTTGGGAGACAAACTATGAAAAAAATCTAAATATATTTAACAAAAGTTTTTTATACAGTACCCTCCAAAATGATTCACACCCTTGATGAAGATGAGCTAAGAAAGGTGTATAAAAACAGCGCATAATTTTTGGTGGAATTATATCATTACATACAAAAACAACTGTTGAGAAAACAAGATTTTGTTAGTTATATTTTCCCCCAAAAAAATGTGTGTTCACACAATTATCCACGCCAATTTTCAGTACTTTTGCATCTGCCTGCGAGGATAGCACTCCTGAGTAATTTCCATTGTGGGTGTGTTCAAACTCTCAAAGTTTTTCCTCATTTCCTTACCTTGCTTGCATTCTATGATTCCTTCAGAACATTTCACATGGAAACATACGCATAAGGAAGAACATAGCACATTTTCCAGCTACATTGCTCAGTCGTGGGTGGCGTGGTGCTGCACCGTTGCTTCACAGCAAGAAGGTCCTGGGCTTGAGTCCAAAGACATGCAGTTTTTAGTAGGTTAGTCTAAATTGCCCCAAGGTATAAGTGTGTGAGTGAATGCTCGTGCCCTGTGGTGGACAGGCAACCTGTCCAGGGTGCATCCCTGCCTCTCGCGTAGGCCCTACCATCGTGACCGTGACCATGACCACGAATAATCGGATTAGGTAATGGATGAATGGATCGCTCCACATCACGAGGATGTTGAAACCCCACAGCACATACATGCTCATATCTTAAATCATAAATAGCATATTGTACAGTAACTACCTCTTTGGACCAGAGGTAGAGCGGTTCCCCTCCTTCCGGTTCCTTGGGACCTACATCCACCAATCTCTAGCATGGGAACTTGACACCAACCTAACAGTAAAGTCAGTAAAACTCACCAGCGAATCTACTTCCTTCGACAGCTGAAAAAGTTTGGTGTCAGTCAGAAAGGTTTGATCCACTTCTATAGAGCTGTGTGAGAGTGCGTTCACATTTTCCACACCATCGGTCTGGTTCGGGCACATAACCGCCCACGAACGGACCCAGTTTGAAAAGGTAGTTCAACCAGCAACAAAAAATATTTGCTGGAGACTTTTCTTTTTTACAATTGCTTCTCTGTACAATGGCCGAATAATGATGAAGGCAAATGGCACCACGACCGATCCCTCACACCCAGCATACTATCTCTTATACTGTTATTACTACTATTACGATGATGTCTGGGTATCTGTGATGTTACATACTATAAATTGTCTTGTCTTGTACTTTATTCAGTAAAAGTAAAAATCCAATCAACTTTGTGTTGTCATGGCAATAAAGCATTGAACTTGAACTTAAACATTTCCATTTTGTAAATATTTAATAGAGCAATGACAAAGTAAACATTGTTTGATTTAATGTAACGTCTCTTAATTTTATCATTATGGCTCCCAGTCTGCCTCTTCTTGCTCTCTTGCAGGGTACTTTAGTCCGTTTTTCAAGGCTCTAAACAATTATCAAATCAACTATTTTTGATGAGGTTCAAGTCCACGTTTTGATACAGCTTGTTAGCTGGATATTTACTTATTCTAAATTAATCCTCCTATTGCTGCAGAAGAAGTTGGTAAGCTTCGAACACTTGCTACATCCTGCTACTTCTTTTGCAGAAATAGGAGGATTAATTGGAAGAAGTATCCACAACCAAGGGGTCCAGGAGGGCAATTAAGCGATGAGTAAGTAAATATCTAGCTAACAAGCTGTATCAAAACGTTGGTTGTGGATACTTCTTCCAGTTCATCCTCTCGGTTAGCTTCGGCTGCCTCATCCTCCGATGTCTGTCTCTCTCGCTCACGCAATTCTTCCTCTGTAAATTCTGATTCAAAACTGTAAGGATGTACTTTTTAATCAAAACCTGGATGGGTGGCCATCCATCCAACCATAAGTCTCTGCGTTCAAGGGTGGAGTTTGAGCGCCCATTAAATGATGTCACCGGATGTGTTTGTTTTGAGAAGTTTTGCCCCATTTTTACACTGACGGTGATTTAAAAAATGCTGACACAGATAATTTAAGCATTTAATCCAAATAAGCTCAACTGAAACAAGCGTGACAGTGCTCCTTTCACAATTTCTTGATTATTCTTGGAGTATAGGTTTCGGATTCGTGTTTCTGACCCTTGAGCAAGCCAAATTTGAGCTTCCTGACCAGGTTTTTCTGGCCATGCACACGTGGTGGTTTTGGTGTGGGAAGGATGATGCTTATGATGAATAAAGTGCCATACCTACAGTGAAATATGATAGTGGAACTATGCTATTCTTAGGTGTTCTTTTGTATAAACTCATCCTGGGGTTCTTACTAAGTTCAATGGAATGACGAACAACTGTGAAATCTGTCTGAGGGATAATTATTCCCTCAAAATCCAAACAAAATCCTTTTATCTGAAATGAGTTATGAATATAATTTTCCAATTTTTGAGAATATTTGATAGCTCATTACCAGCATTCTGTATTTCATACATTCTTCTTTTCTCATCTTTTATAATGTAATGGAATTGCACATTTTATGAAGTTGGAGGGGGGGACTTTATTTATACTGTAAAAAACAAATGTAAGGACAAACATTGCCTGAGCGTAATATGCCGTACAGGGAATCTTGGGAATGGAAAAGATGTCCTGGACCACACGGGTGACAGGTATAGGCCTGCCGTACTCTCCTTCCTCAATTTAGACCATGCAATCCTGGGAACGTGCATCACTCACGAGGCGGAGTCTGGCAGGAAATGAACTGGCCTATCGCATCCTGCAGCTGCAGGCTTATAGAATCCTAGAGGAGCCGGCGATAAGGGCGGCATTACTGGGACGTGTTGTCATGTCACGCATGTTGCTGTGCGTTAAGCTAAAGTGGGCAGGGACAGGGCACACGCTACGCCGTGTGTGGTACGATGTGGCTGGTGACGTGTGGCTTTGTGTCGAAGGCGCAGACGTGTGGACTGATAAGCTTCAGACCCTTGTTATACGTACTTTTCTTCTTTTTATTCCCGATTGCCTCACCTGGAATCCAATTTTGTGCGATCGTAGTGTTTGTGTGCGACTGTGTGTGCGTGTGTGTATGCGGTGCGTGTGTGCCGGTGATGGCTTAAAAATTTACATTTTAAGCCATTCCTCCTGTCATATAAATGTGTTCACAGTTAAGCATGCTGTACCAGACTACTGCAACCCTTTGGCAGGGAAAAGGTGAGGTTTATTGCATTATCGTAGTAAGTTATAGTATCGATTTCACATTCACAGATGTAACATCGATAAGCCAGAGGATGAATTGTCTTCTGGTTTAGTCAGGGATTGCATGAAGTGCACAACAGCTGCTGCAGAAGGCACTCCCGATGATTGACACGTTTGTTGTGTTGCAGCGCCCAACTGGTTCAAAGGTGATTAATGAGGATGCCCGGCACAGAGTGGCATTGTAGGAGTGGCAGACGTCTGGAGAGGCGGCGTGGGGGCAAAGTGCAGGCCTTTACAGGTGTTAACAGCCGTGGGTGACCCGGCATTTGTAAACGGGGAATAAGTTACCTGGTAGAGGAGAGTGTCCAGCATGCTAACGCTGAACACTTTTCCAGCGGCGAACGGCAGCCGGAACATGAAGGCCAAATTGGAACCTTTCTCGCGCTCCTTCTGCTCAAGGGACACAGGGAAAACAACGGAAACCGTTCAGGGCGAAGAGAGGAGAAGCAACACTGCCCTCTTCTGACGGCTGTACCGCGATGCACAATTCATCACGGCACTCACACCGTCGACGCAAGGCTGGAATAAGTGACTGATTCTGTCGGATATTTTGCAGCTTACGATCGTCAGGGGTTGGGATTTTGTTACATTTTCATTAGGATAAAAGTCCCCAGATGGTACAGGCTGTGAAACATGGGAGACAAACCACACTGTCAGGTTTTGACGGTTTCTTCTCAAAGAATTTCAGCTGTCAATTACAATATTTGAATATGCAAAGCCATCTGTTTAATCATGTTTTTTTTTACTTCTGTAAGTGTGAATTGCATATGAAGTATTATAACGCACACAGCAGAGCTACCCAGTGCCCTTGCATTATAAGAGGCACAGGTATTCTGGTATGTAGGACATTGCTGTTGTAACACTTGGAATAGGTCTTTCACCTATACTGCATCAGAATAAACTGTAATATACATTCACAGACTGAAAGCTGATATGGTGAATAATGCAACAGTATTTAAAAAAAGACAGTAATAATGACTGTGAAGTATTAATGTCTAAGCTTATGAAACAATGACCAAGCAAAGGTACAAACGTCCCATGAGGCTATTCGTTTGTGTGAATAATGTCAATATCATCAGCTAAACATCCAACTGGATAAATGGCTAAAATGTGGATAAATAATGTACGATTTTTTCACCCGGACTCAATGCCAGATGGGAGAGCAGAGGAGGCAGTGAAACGCTGTTGTGTCTCAGGTGACCTGGCCTGTTCACCCCCACAGAGTGCAAACAGCAGGCTAGGATCTATCTGTGGCTGAATCACACGTCTCAGACTGTACCAATTTGCCCTGCAAGATGAGGCAGTAAGTGAGTTTCTTCACTGCTGTCCAGGTTATTTGAATTAACGGCTCATGTACTGTGCCTCATAGTCACAGGACATCGAAAAGCTTTTAGAAATGCCCAATAGCATTTAGGGTGGGCAGTTTGAGAGTTATCTCTTAGCAGGTGGGTGGTGGAGGATTGTGGGGGATGGTTCAGTGATGATGCTTCAAACCAGCAGGCAATGACGCCTACTGTGATACCTACTGTAATGTAAACTATAATATACTGTATAGTGGCTAAGCTGAGATTCAGTGGTTCAGCAGTCTTGTTACGCCTTGCATTATCAACATATGTTAGGCTAAAATACGGTGCAGTCAATTTAACCTGCTTACAGCTGACACTGTGTTCGATCTCAGTGCGGTAAAAGATATAAACACCATTATGCCATGGTGCTAAGAAATACTATTATTTAATCCCAGCTGTGCTTCCATGACATCAAACAAAAATTCCCAAAAGGAACCTCAGTATAAACATTGGATGAACTGCCTGTTTAAATTCTTTATTAATTGTGATTTTGGAAATACACAGTGCAGTTGCCTTCCCAAACAAAAAGTTTAATAATTTGTCTCATACCTTCTCCAGTTTGGAAAGGGCCAAGGAGTAACAGTCTTTAGCTCTGAACTGCATAAACCTCATATTGGCAGGGTGGGTGAGCTCCGTGATGATGCTGAGACTGGAAAACAACCTGAGGGCCAAAGCAAAAATCAAGATCGTCATATTCAAAGTGGCCATTTTGACATTTTGTGGGCCAATTCAACTCAAAATTCTATAGTTTAAATAAAAAACACAAAAGCATTGTTGAGGCTATCGCTACAAAACATTTCCACTTACTTCCATTATTGACCATGCGCAAATACACAGCTTGAGACAAGGCTTTTGGCTGTTAGAGAGCACAAGGCTGTAGCTTGTCAGTATGTGAGTCTATCTCTCAGGATCTGTGAGCAAACCACACGCCATATTATTGGAGCAGAAAAAGCCCCGAGGGCTTTGGAATGGCATGTGCAAGGAAAAATGACAAATGATGTCACTTAAGATAAAATAAAGAAATAAGGAGGTCAAACGAGAGAGGCGACATGCCTCTTTGTCTCTTCTGTGCTTCTATTGGAAGGTTCAGTGTATACTGTATGCCGCCTGGGTCCTGAATCTGCAACAGCTATACTGTACATAGAGCAATAGCAAACTAATGTATAATGAGTTTGATGCCACCTTTTCTTTATAATAGAAAACCAACATTGCCAATTCTCAGTCACTGTAAATTATAGCCTACGGATTCTGTGTCTAAGTATTTTCACAGGTGAGATGGTACATAAAACATATTTTATGTATAATAGGAAAGGCACTGAGGAAATGGGTTTAGTTCATCAAGGATCATTCAGACAAGATTATTTTCTTTTCTTTAACATTTTTAGCCCAAATCAACTGAATGCTTTCCAGTCAATTCTAATGAATCAATATAATGTCCCCCAATGAACCAAGAGCGCCCGTCATGTGGAAAACAGTCACTGGATTCACTTCGGCCTTTCCCATAGAACACTGCTTTTCACAAGTCATTACATTGGGCAATTTGCCGTCTCTGGTATCAAATTTTCTCTTGCGCTATGACAAGGTTGCCAAGGAAACAGGCACGGTCCTTTTTCTCTTCCACTTTTCCATCACCGAGCCCCCCTCCCCCCTTCATTTTGTTTTTATTCCCCTGTCCAGTAGCTGTTAGCAAAAAAGATCCGTCTTTCTCTTTTTAAACCACTGTATGGTTCCTCAAGGGTAACACACACACACACACACACACACAAAATCTGTATTGCGGTAACCACTTATATTCTCTATACTCACTAACCTAGCAGTCTAACATTTACAGGAAGAAGAGTCCAACAGAAAACATTTAATGTGAGAACTTCCTCGGTAGATCAATCTTTTCTTTTCTTTGGAAAGGATCTGTGCTGTGCTCCGCCTACCCACAATGCACCTGGTCCCACTGACAAATTGAGGTGTCTTAGTGACTGTTTACCCAGCAGGGACACATTGTAAAACAAAGGCCAAACAAAGGGGCTGCCCCAGGAAGGCTGGCAGATCCAGTACCTGTCCTACCTGAGCTGAATAAACATCCGCAGCCTGACTGGAACTTTATGCAATTCCATTCATCTGAAGAGTTACTGCAATTTTGTCTGCCTGGAAGTCTTCTTAGGTCAGCAATGTGTTGAGGTATTTCTCTTTATTGCCAGCCATAGAGACCCAGTGACATGCAAGACCCTCTGCGTTCCCCTACCTGAGCAGTTTCAGGTTTGGGTTCTCCTGTCTGAAAAGGACTCTCGTACCTGAAAAGTGTTTGGACGTTGACGATGGTTTTGGCATCGGCCATGTAGTCCTCCTCGGCACTCATGGTACTCTCCTTGTCCACCACCACCACGTTGACGGCAAAGGACACACCACAGCGTAGCAGGTCATCCAGGCTTCGGGGGGAAGATAGGAGAAACACACGGTTAAACTGCACCATTTCACCATAAACCTGCTCAGGTTGTTACAAAAAGTTCAGGACAAACGCTACTCAGCCAGGCTGAATCTGAGTGTCCGTTCAGAATGGGTGAAGCTGGCATGAAAAAAGCTGTTGTTTCACAATGGGTTTGAACCGGAAACCTGTATAACCAACCATTTAAAGAAACAATTAACTGCTTCAAAACCAATACAGGAATTCTCTTTGCAGAGGAATGTACACTGGGTCTTGTCCAAAAACCCCCGTCTTCACATACCTCTACAACATTCAAGTATTGATTGTTGAATGATGTGGAAATTACAGCACGTAGACTTTCAATATTATATACTAATAGTATTAAAAAAAAGATGTACTGCAGAACATAAAAATAATTTGATTTGATCACATTGAACAGTTGTGGTTTACAGTAAACACACTGCCTCTCTACAGGAGCTGTGTCTCTCTCTGGTGCTATTTTCTTTGCCATTCATAGTGACACGGTCACTGTGTACAAGGGCTACTGTGTTCAGCCGAGCATACCACCTGTGGCTCTGATTGGACCCTCACTGCAGGTTGCCATAGTGAGGAGAGGTGTATATGTGTGTGTGTGTGTGTGTGTGTATATATATATATATATATATATATATATATACAGTCCTGTGCAAAGGTTTTAGGCAGGTGTGAATGCTGTAAAGCAAGAATGCTTTCAAAAATAGAAAATGTTAATAGTTTTATAACATGAATGTGTCTGTTGAGAGTATGTATTTATATACTTACCTTATATACTTTATATTTTGTGCAAGAAAAAAACGTGTGGAAATGTAATGCCATTTTCTGCCATCTAGTGGAAAAATATTGGTTCCTTAGCATATGATTCTCTCACTGCTTTTGGGGGAGCCTCTAATTTGATTTTAATTTAGACTTAAATCTTCTGTTGCTATAACCTATCCACTTAGAGGTTTGATGCATTGTGTGTTCAGAGATGCTCTTCTGCTGTAATGCGTGGTTATTTGCATGACTGTCACCTTCCTGTCAGCTTTGACCAGTCTGGCCCTTCTCCTCTGACCTTTCTAATTAACAACGCGTTTCTGCTCACAGAACACAGTCCAAACATCATATTGGGGAAGAAATATGATCAAAGTGACTTTGACTGTGGAATGATTCTTTGTGCCAGATGGGGTGGTTTGATTATCTCAGAAACCGCACTGCATTGCTGCCACATAATTGGCTGATTAGATATATACAGTGGGCTCCAGAATTATTGGCACCCTTAATAAAAATGCATAAAAAAGCAGCATATATTAAACAACACAGATAATGATCTACAGTACATTTTATATTTAAACATACAAAAAAAACAACAATATACTTTTATTTCAAAACATTTACTCTCATGTTTCAATGTTTTTTTATTTTATGGAAAACCACAGGTGCCAAAATGATTGACACCCCTAATGATTATTGAAGATAAAATCAAACAAAGTGAAATTGGCAATACAATTTTACTTGAATTTAATTATTCTCAGTCTAAAGGAACTATATTATGTCATTCCATCACTTCCTGTTTCACTGGAGTATAAAAATGAGGTAACATGCAGAAGCCAAATAACAATCAATTCAGAAGACACAGACGGTAATTGACCATCACAAGTTGAGTAATGGGTACAAAAAAATACATGTATGGTTAAATATACCACATCACGCTGTAGGGGCAATAATAAGTAAGGGATAGGCTACAGCAGTAGAAGACTTAATATGTCAAAAAAATAGGTCCCAATAAAGCTGGTGTACAGGTCTACCGAATAAAAGTGGTTACTGAGTGTATATACTGTATAATAAAAAGTTGTTCATCAATTAGATAGTAAGGTCAAAACATTACATTTGGCATCTATAGGAAATATGTCACAAAAATAAAACAATAGTGGAGGCAACAAGCACACAATACACTGAAATAGATTAATGACCATATATATATACAGTACTGTCCAGAAGTCTTAAGCACCCTAGAGTTTATTATATGTTTATTTTTTTGTGTATGTTAGTATAAAAGAACACATTTTAGATTTCCAAATATTCATTTTCCAAAAGATTGAATTTTACAGAGACATTTTTGTATTTAATAAAAAAGTAACATATTACTGTAAGCAATTTACTACTTTTTATATAAAAACTTGGTCAAGGCTGTCTGAGATCAGAAGCAAGGAGCCAACCAAAGTCTGCAGAAGAACTGTGTCGAGTTCTCCAACATGCTTGGAACAACCTCCCTGTTGACTGTCTTAGCCAACACTGTCCTGCAGTTCTATATCTCAGAGAAGTGATGCAGTTTTAACGCCGGGTTGTCACGAAGGGTGGTCACAAAAAATATTGATTTGATTCAGTTTTGAACTATTCTGCCAAATTACTAAAATGTAATGTAAAATGTATAGTACTTTTATTTAGGACCTTTCATTGAATTAATTTTGAAAGAACCTTATCTGTACAGAATACAGGTGCCTAAGACTTGTGCACAGTACTGTATATATATATATATATATATATAAATTTTGTTTTTGGAGAAAACCACCACGGAATTTCCAACCCACGCAAAGAGTTCTCACTTACTTGTCAATGGAGCCAACCATGTAGTAAACCATGGGAAACCAACAGATGGCCTCCAAAAACTGTGTGTCTGGCCTGGAAAATGAGCAGCGGCAGTTCAGTCACCCTCAATGTGATGCGTTTAAAAACAAAGAACAGGAATAAGCTGTGTAATGAGTAATGAAGACGAATGTGTCTCTCGCACATACACTTGGCTTATCTTCAGGACATAAAAGAATGATGGATGAAAACACATGTATTGGAAGAGAAGTAGTTAGTAGTTATTAGTAGTAGTATTAGTAAGAGTAGTAGTAGTATTAATAGTGGTAAAAAAGATTAAGATAAGATATGCTTTATTGAACCCTGTGGGGTCCTTTTTCCTCTGCCTTTAATCCAGCCTAGTTACTGTACTTAGGAGCAGCGGGCAGCAATATTGCAGTGCCCGGGGACTGAATTCAGTGCCTTGGTCAGGGCAATGGCATGACTATACCTAAGATGACACACAGTGTTCTTTTGTTGTTGTGGTTGTTATTACAGACAGCTATTACAGACATAATTCAATAGAAAAGAATAATAGCACAACATACTTACTGATTGTCTAAGAGCAGCACAATGGGGTTCAACTCTTTCTGTGGCCTGAAGTAAGCTCTCAGCGGGACAATGAAGTTGTACAAGCCATTCCCTGCAGTCTCGGCAGAGACTATTATCACCTTGTTTTTGAAGTGGTATCCTTTGGCATCTTGGTAATTGTTATGTCTGCAACCCTAATATGAAAGAAATGCATCAACCTAAGTAAAATTGGCTAATAACTTTACGGTGCCAGGTTACAGCCCCTTGGTTATTTATCCGACAGAGAACGGTTTATCCAACACTGCACGGTCCTCAATCTCGCATAACTTGATAATGTCACTGAGTTAAAGGTGTGTTTCCAATATAAAAAGTAAATTACCTTTTCCAGACAGAGACAGCAGAACGGCGCTTTTTCTTTCAGTAAATGGCAGAACATCTGGGAGCTTCCAATATAAGGCAAATTTGGAGGATATCCTTTCACATAGCTTGCAACAAAAAAGAGACAGCGTCAGATTGTGACAAAATTCTGAATTTAGTACATGCAATAATTACTGGATGATATGATCATTAACGCACTGACCCATCATCCGATTCGTTTTCCGAGGGCGACGTTTCGTCCTCTGATTGGTCGGTGAATAGGTCACATGTCTGGAGGCAGGAGGGGTCAGCCACTTCCAGCACAGTGGCAATGCTCGGCCTTCGGCTCCCCGTCTTGGCATCGTCAGTGGGCAGCATCAGCGTGGGCCTACAGTCTGTCCTGCAGCTGGTGTCCTGCAGGTCTATTGCTACGGTACCTTAAAGAAAACAGAAGACCTGTAAGGCTTTTTAGTGGACATTACACACCCTGTTGTGATTGTACCCCAAAAGGCACTAAGACAAGGGTGCGCAGCAAGGGCCGATCCGCTTCAGGATTTTGAGCTCTTAATTATTTCATTCGCTAAATAATGTCTTGATCAGACATTTGTATATGTACAAGCTACAGCTGCAGCCTGAAAGAGTGTCCTAAAGATTTTACTGTGTTCAAGTACAGGAATGAAACAACATAATTTCTAGAACGCTGTCAGAAAAAGAAATCAAAGTAATTGGTTGGAACAAAAACAAGCTCGCAGAGCGGCCCTCCAGGACCGGAGTTGTGCACCCCAGCGCTAAGATGAAAGCATGTTTTAGCTGGTGGCGCAAGATAGTCAATATTGCAATTTTTTCATTGTAATGTTAACTGGATGCTCTTGCCAAGAAAAGTGGGCATGCTACAGTCAGTCCCTGCCAGATATTAAAGTTTCACAGTATTGTCTTATTGTATTGTTGTCTTAGATCAGTAGTCAACAAACAGTTTGTAGGTGTTTTATTTGATGCTGTGCCATAGATTTTTTTTTGCATTAATAAACAATTGTGTGCTAAGCAAATCCAACTGAAATTAGGGCAAAAATTAGGCAAAAAACAATGTGCTTTCTATGAGCAATACATTGAGAGTATTAGGATATCAATCTTTATTTTCTGAGTTAATCAATACATATTTTAGGGAAATGGCCAGCTGTATGCACCCTTTAAAATTATTTACTCGGTAAAAAGTCAAATTACTTTCAGTCTGGAATAAATTATATAAATTGTGATGCTCTACAAGATCAAGGTTTATCACTTATTTAACGACTGTGAGACATAACAAATTATTTTAGGTGACATTGTGCACAAGAATTATATTTTACTGAGCATAGACCATTTCCCCTGCCTGCACAGCTCACTTTTGGATATTGTGGCGCCCCTGCTCCTGCATGTTGCGCCACGTGGGTAGAGAACCCCAGAAGGGCCCGCACAACGCAACCCTGCAACCGTTATGCATTGGGAGAGGTATGCGAAGGGGTCTATTTTCCTAGGGAAGTGATGGGGAGATCAGCACCATGGAGAGAGAACTCTCTACCTGCAGGTCCAGGACCCCGGGCAGCGCACGTAAGTGAACACGGTGGAAAACTACTGACTCAGCTGCAGCTCTTTTCCCTAATGAGCAGGGGAAGATATTTAAGGCGCGGTCGAGGCTGCAAACGGAGTCGGTCGGCGCCTATGCTGAGGAAGGGAGAGCAGAGGAAAGAGCCTCTACCGTACTGACCTGGAGGATTAAACCTAAAAGGAGGCCCCACCATTACCAACGGACACGTGAGGATAATTGAGCCCCCTTACCTAACCCTATCTCTGTGTGCTTCCCCCAGCCCTGACGCGGCCCCGGAGTGAAGAAGGAAGGAAGCCCTGAAAAATACCCCGGTCTGGGAAGAACCTAATTTAGTTTTGCCTCAACGGCCCTTTTATTTTCTCCCGTTTTACTACCCTTGCCCTGAGGGGGGGCGCTATCAGCAATACCCCAACGAAAAAAAAAAAGAAAACAGAAAAAATAAAAAGTCTAATTTTTTCTGGATTACTGACTCCTGTGTCTTGGATTTCAGCTGGGTCCACCCACGGCCTCAGGATTTACCCCCAGGCACCACAATATGTACACAGGAAGTCCACTCTGTTGAGTGTAGAACAGTCTACCCTTCCCCACAGTAATGATGACGCTGTGCACAGGAAGTGCAGTCCAAGGAGTCTGCGTGTCTACTGCATTGCCCTTACCCACACTAGCAATGATGCTGTGCACAGGAAGTCCAGTGGGGCCGTGATAGCCAGCCAATGATGACTTATTTTTGCCTTTCTCTTGCTTCGTCTTGACGGTAGAGTTTTCCTCCTTGGTGATGTTGATGTAGAAGCAGGTGTCTGAGGCGCTCATGATGTACTGGGGTCCCGGGTTCAGACAGATGTTCTTGTTGTCCTCCCTGCGCACGCCAATTAGGCATACCCCGTACCTGTGGAATGCAAAAACCACCAGCTATCCCCTGAGCAGACTAAAGAGTTCT
Source organism: Conger conger (assembly GCF_963514075.1). Lineage (NCBI taxonomy): Eukaryota > Metazoa > Chordata > Actinopteri > Anguilliformes > Congridae > Conger > Conger conger. Next base: position 48,843,293 of record NC_083764.1, read on the forward strand.
GTACAACCTTTGCTTCTCTAAATAAATGCCTGCCCATATTACCACAGTATCCACAGACCATATGGAAAAGGTTCAATGTTAGCCGTACAGCCAGTGGGTAGGGAGAGCGGTTTCAAGATGGCACGCGGGAAATAAGTTGACTTCTTGTCAGTCTAATTAAACAATGCAGCTGTTCCAACCGCCTCATTAATTACAGTGTACATGCAGTTGTTTTGACTGACTGGCACTGTATGTCAGTCTCCCTTTTAACAGGGGTGTGATACAGAATCCATCGCTAACTGAGTGATAGCATGCATCCGGAAGTTTCCCAGGGATAGGTGATTAATGATAGAATCTTCTATGGCAAGCGTGGAGTGCAAGTCTTCCGACTCACTTCTTGTGGGCGTGGAAGGATGCATAGGTGAAGCTCTTCCCCTCATAATCAGCGAAGAAGATGCTCTGCTCCAAGACAATGCTGTACACCTCGTTTCCAGAGTATTTCCCACTCATTCGCTGCCACAGTTCAGGAGACTGCTGCCCTTCCCTGGAAAAACCAGTCACCTCATCATGCTAATAGACTTAACTCCTAATACTGCCATGACAACTGTACTATAGCAGCAACAACAAAAACAACAACAGTAAAATCAGCAGTAATAATAATACATTTATTTTACAATATATCCATAAAGCCTTCGAGTGCTTAACAGTAAACAGTGAAGTTAATGACAAAGTAGAAAATCATTTAAAAATTCAAACAGAAGTCAAACAGAATGCATCAATAAAATAAGATGATGAAAAGAGAAGAAAGCAGGAAAACAATTTAATAAATAAAACAAAGCATAAGAAACCAGGGCACCATAAATGGGAGCAGGGATTAGAGAGGAGATGGGTTTCCATGCAGCTTTGAAAAATGTTATTAATTATGGATAATGATACATAATTAGCGTAATAGGTTATGTAATTTAATAATCTAAATATAAAAATAATCATATTACGTAGTAATTGTGAGCAATAGCTCTCCCTGTGACATCATTCATTAGCTTGCCCGCAAGCACGACAAGAGCTTGAGCCATTCTGGGCAATACACAACTGCTTGCTAATTGGTATTTCTCCCAGTCTTCCGGGTTCAAGCATATGACCTACTGGTGCACCGCTCGGCATCCTAATGAGCGCATAATCAAACAGAAAAGACATGCAGCTGCATTGTGGGAACTCACAGTCCCTGGGAGGTGTGCACGAGGAGGGTGATGAGCGTGGAAGTGGCAGGGCACACACAGTTCAGGGCTAGCATGGCGTACTTGAACTCCTCCTCGCACACAACGTGATCTGAAAACATGTTCATCCAACCGAATACAATTACACGACACCTGGCAATCAGACCATTATCTTTCTTTACTTGTGCATGTTATGTTTACTCTGACAATTCAAAGATTCGCTGTGTAATTAGGTGAGTTCTTTCATGTACACCTGGATGTGATAACTTTTCTTATTACTCATTTACCCAGGGCACAGTAAAAAAACGCATTATGCCATTATGCTGTGGCATTATTTACAGTACCTGCAAACTTCACATGAAATTTGTTTTCTGGCTTGAGAATCTGGACATACAGCGGGCAATTCGGAGCAAAGTCCTTCACTGCCCATGCTCTTAAAATTGTCTGGTGATCCTGGAATATAGAAATATTAAGAGCCACATGCATAAACACATGCACACACACAATATAATTGGCAGTAATGAAAAATAAATTGTTGGCAAATTTAATATAATCTCTGTGCTTTGAATCTTCTTTACAGTAATTAGAAACTGAGGACTCTCCACAGGAGAATGCTCATGCCTACCTAAATCAATTTTGAATACGATAGAAAAACTGAAAATACAATTTTTTTTTTCATCTTGGCAGAAAATGGATATTTTCCACCTCCTAAAATATTTCAGTCCATTTTACATGTTTGTTTTCATTTCACATCTGTTTGTGTCTGTTAAATTAGCCCTGCCAATTCCGCAGTCTGTTTAATGTCCCCATTTTAATTTGTTCGAAGAGGCAAATGGGGATTCTGACAGACTATCTCTGTACAGTGCTCATTATTACTGTTACAGCGCTGAAAGCCCCCTTGGGTCATAATGGAGCTTTGATGGACAGGGGGAGTGACCTGAAGGCATAGGCAAAGCCAGGCAACAGCAACAGTGGGCGTTAATTGAGTGTAATGGTGATCTGGGATGAGACTCCCGTGGCTAATTCCCCGGTATGAGCAAACACTAACGAGGGCACAAATGAGCGCCTACTGGTTCGGGCTGTGACCAAAATGAAAATGGCTCAGCTTTCAGTACCCTAGCAGCTAAACAGAAGGGCCACATTTCACGCGCTGTCTCTGTTGTGTTTGGTCCTTCGCTATTATTTATAATGGAGGTGAATTACGCATTCAACTGTGTGATGTTTGAAACGCTCCTGTGTGGAACTACCTGAGAAAGGGCGGCTAAACGCACCGTTTCCAGCTCACACTGACAGATTTCACTGACTACGTATCAGCTGCGCAATTTAACACTGACACATATTATCGAGAATTCTCCTGAAAAGGGCGAAAAGGAGGAATGCTGCAAATGTGCCCCGAACTGCCAGTCTCAACTTCAAATAAATTACAGCACAGCAGCCATCAGTCATAGCCGTATTTACTGACATGGATCCTGCTAATTAAATCTGGAGGGGCACGACCTCGAGCAACATACCGCAGCTGTGCGATCCACTTCATAACGACTGCTCAAGATGAAGCAGCCCTCAGCATTGTCCAGCCTAGGAAAACAAATATACATATGAACAAGTTAAATATACCATGGAGATTGCACTCCTAATGTGTCACAAACGCCAAACTGCTGCAAATGTGCATGAGTAGTATGCTGTATGGCTACAGAAACACAACATGCCTTAAGCCTCGGTCGGATTTCAATACAGTAAGCAAGGGTTTGAATACTGAAAATTGATATGCTCTAAGTGTTAAAGAAATTTGAAGATCAATAGAAAGAAAACAGCTTAGAGAAGAGCTGTTTGGGAAGAAATAACGATCATAAAAAAAAATCACTATTTAAAATCTTTTGATGTAGAATTGTCTATTGATGTGGAAAACAAATCAAAATACTTTAGACTAAGTAGTACCAAAACTGATTTTGAAGCCTACTGACTGATGTATGTGCATTTAATGTTTTGTATTACCTTAAAAGACCAGGTAATAATTTGTCTAAATGTAAAAACCATATACTCTATAATGTGGAAACCTACATTACATAGGACATTCAATAAAAAATATTATAAATAATATTTTTGAAAATATTTTCATTGGAACTATTTTTTGTCTTCCAAGACATTAGCATTATATATACTAAAATTATTGTGTGTTCAGAGATGCTCATCTACTTACCACTGTTGTAATGTGTGGTTGTTTGTGTTACTGTCACCTTCCTGACAGCTTTGACCATTCTGGGCCTTCTCCTCTGACCTCTCTCATTAAGAAAACTTTTTTTGCCCACAGAACTGCTGCTCACAGGATGTTTTTTGTTTTTCGCACCATTGTCTGCAAACTCTGGAGACTGTTGAACGTGAAAATCACTGGAGATCAGCAGTTTCTGAGATACTCAAACCACCCTGTTTGGCATCATTCCACAGCAAAGTCACTTAGATCACATTTCTTCCCCATTCTGACATTTGTTCTGAACAACAGCTGAACCTCATGTCTTCATGCTGTTATGCATTTAGTTGATGCCATATGATTGGCTGACTAAATTTGTATTATTTGCATTAAGCGGGTGTACAGGTCTACCTAATAAATTGCTTACTGACTGTAACTTAAATTCAGAGATAAGACAATTCAGGTTCAGTAAGTAAATGTCCTCTCCAGTATTTTTTTCCAATCACCAGGATTTGCTCATTAGCACAGTTCTTTAGCCAGGAGGTAGAACTAATTAGCTGAGTTCATGGTTGGAAGAAACACATGGCAGGAATTTTACTTTCTGAGACCTGGACTTTCCACCTCTGTTGAAGTGTTCAAAAAAATTGTACTGTAATTGTTCAGTTTCTGCACTCTCCATTCCAACCAGAAGATGGTAGTAAAGCACAGGCAGCTCTGCTGTGTCCAGTGCAGTCACACGGTGTGTGTGTGTGCTCTGTTCAAAAGACACAGGTTAAAAACCTTTGGTCCTCACTTCTCACTGAATAATGATAATGAATAATGTGTGTGTGTGCGCGTGTGTGTGTATGTGTATTTACCTTCCCCCTCCCCATTTTCCATTGCGCCTCTAGTCAGTGCTGTGTCCTTCACACCTGCACACAAAGGACTGCAAGCTTTCACACTCCTCCGACAAGCTCTCCCAAAGGCCAGTGGCTTGCAGGCATAAACACGTGGGGACGCACGGGCATAGTGTACCATCAGATCCGGACTGTGTAGGGCCATGCAGAGGGGGTGCGCACCTGGCCGCAGCATTGCCAGGGTAGGGAGGCTTTTCAACCGGAAGGATGTCTCACTCTCGGCAGTCAGGAACCCACAGTCGATCAGACCAGGGTCAAAGACGTAATTGTTTTAGATTCAAATACTTTTCTGTGCTTGATTGATGCCTGGTGCATTTCAGCCAAGCAAGAGGACCAGAAGGTTGGGCTTGCACTTTCTGGGAGTATTTAATAGGTTACAATGCACCAGACATGTTGAGTAAATAGTAGAAAATTATCTGAATCCAAAACAATTACTTCGGTCTATATAAGCTGCAGATGAAGTGCCCTCCTCCAGTGTGTTCCTGCAATTACAGGCCCTGGCCCTTGTGACTGAACAAGGCAGCCTGCATTATAGTTTAGTGTGATGTTCAGCATGACACCACAACAGGGCCTGATGCGGTAAGGAGACACTCACTTGGCCCTGAGCAGATCCTGGTCCTTCAGTGCCGACCCTTGGAGATAAATGACCCTCTGGGACCACAGTGGGATCTGCAGGACCCTCCGCACCTGGGCGTCCATTTCGGTAGGACACAGGATGATGACGTAGTAGTCCTACAGGGCAGGCGGCACCAAGCAAACACGACTGAATGAGCCGCTTGGGGACATTCTACCAGCGCAGATCGTATTAGGCCAAATGAGCTTCCTACTCCCAACCCAAGGCCTGCCCAGTGATTTATGGCCTGTTTATCTGCAGAAGGACCGGGACTGCACTTCACTCAATGGTCTGGGAGCTGTGCATGGGGCTTCAGCCATTCATCATGTGCCACTCTTGTCCAGTTGATCCATGAAGCAAGCCTTACCAGCATCCTCATTTACAACCTGCATGTTCTTTTATCATTTTCCATCATCTTAAGAAAGGTTGGGAGTTGGGAATTATATAACATATATAATTGTAATTATATTCCCAAATATCAGAGGTTTACTTTAACTATTACCACCATAGTTAAAATACACCAGGGGTGTTTCTATTGGAAATGTAAACGAGGGGGATTTGTTTGGTCCTAAAAAGTCATTTGTCAAGGTTTTCAGGCTTGCAAACAACTTGGTATGTTTGCTGTGGGGTATGCCCCAAACTTAAATCCTTTCTCTGGTGAAGATTTATCAAATGCCTATTGAATTTTTCAAGTTAAAATCAATGTTGACATCCAATTAAGAATACACATTGGACAACTACTCTCAGGGAATCTATCAGTAGTTACTGGGATGTTATGTATGTATTCTGTCAAATGACATCTTGGCAGATAATACCCAATATCTATACATAATGTTTCATGAATAACATAGCATATTATTCTTTTGGACATATGAGGATGCCCATGCGTCATTAAACTTCATGACTGCCATATCTGTGCCTGTGGAAGCTACACAATCGCAAATATGCAGGTGTAATCAGACATAATTGTCTATTGTCTACTCAGCCTTTCAGCAAAACAGATCAAAACAGCCTATCCTAGCATACATTTTGCAAGAGGCAGGAATACACCGTAGACAGGTCACCCTTGCCCACACACACCATTCACCCACACTCATACCCATGGCCAATTTTGAGTCTGAAATTAGCCTAACCTCCATGACTGCAAGAGGAAACTAGACTATCCAGAGGAAACCCACGCAGACACATGGAGAACATGTAAGCTCCACACAAAAAGGCCCTGGGTCCTACATGCACTGGGGCCACAGAGATATCCACTGCTCCACCTAGTGCAGAAATATGCTTTGAGATATATTATATTCTCGATTATTTGAATGCTTTATCTATGATTTGTTGATTCATTTAGAAGTTGTTGAAAAGACTTTAATATAGAACTTTCAAATATGGTAGTCAAATGTGCTATTTCCTAAGGTGTGGGGATAACCCTCCCATCTGTTCATACAGAGACTTATTTTAAAGCTTCAAAAAATTATTATTTTTCTACTGAGAAACATTTAACCATTACTCAGCCTTTGTCAGACCGCGTGCCTTGCTCTCTGGAAAAAAATGGAATAAATCACTTATTATTGATAAGCCTTAGATCAATCTGCAGGCAGGCTATTATTCTCACTGAGTATCCTTCACCACAAGCCTTAAAGATCCCATATCGTACCACCATTGTGGTTTTATTTAAAAAATGTATTTCCGACTTTTCCCAATTTGGTAGCCAATTGTACCCTATCTAATCCAATTAGTGTTAGCTGTGGGATACACCACCCACACCCCATCCGCCGCCGGCCCGAAAGGATCTGGCGATCCAAGAACAACACGCCTTCTTCAAGCCATCTTGTCTCACGCTTGTGACTGTGATTCCGAGGCGCCCAGGGTGCTGTTGTGCACGACCCTGCCAAGTCCCTCCCTCTGGAGCAGCAAGCCAATTGTGCCGCTCCACAAGAGCTGGCCAGCAATTGTGGTTTTAAGTACCAAAAACAATCTCTATCCAGTTTTACATTTTTTCCCCCATTTTTCCATTCTCTGGCGCCTCTCATGAGCTTTACCAAGAACAGGCTACTTTAGTGACTGTGTTGTTCATTGATATCACTGAACCTCTGTTCTGACTGCCTAGCTCTAATGGACTGAACGCCATCTATGCCGAATGTTTGGATTTGTACCAGGTACAAGGTGAGCCTTGCTGAAGCAAATGAGAATATCTTTGTGATGTCATAACTTCACAGAAGTCCAAATTACTCATTTAAATGCATATTTTCTTCAGACGGATTGTGTGGATTTATTTGGGGACTGTGCCTTTTGATGCTTTCAGTGTTTTTATAACACCTTCAACTCCTCTATAATCCACATAGCAAGGAACATTTTTCATTTTCCACAACATGAGACCTTGGAATGGGATGACATGCATATGATCTATTTCTTGACTAAACAGAGATCTTCTCTCTATCACCTGCAGTCTTGGGTGAGCGTAGAACTCATTGAGGAAGTCCATGAGTAGGTCGATTTTCAGGGAGCTGACACACAAGACCACGTGTCTCTCTGTCTCTGCTCTGTGTCGACTGTAGTTCCCTCCAGACTTCTGTCGTTCCATCCAAATGTAAGCCAGCTGCTCAAACTGTCAATGACATCCAAATTCATCCTAAATAAATCATTGTAAATCATCACCACATGAGTGTGTGGTTTCATTAAATCAAAAAGCAAAGCTATCAGTGAATCATTGATTTGAATCAATCATTGTTCATTCCTGTGGAGAGTAAAAACATTTAATTTCATTGAACTCAATAACTGACAGCTCATTGCAGCTTCGCAAATGACGGAGGTTATCAAAGCTAACTATCATCAAGATTATTTCCATTTATCAGTTTCCCATCTGAAGATGACATTTGCGTCAATTTATTCAGTTAATATTCAAAGCTTTTTTTTGTCTTAACCTACATAAAGCAACATACCATGAAACTGATTGAGCACTACTGTAGTAGCTGTGTCGAAACCCTTAAACGACGGTAATTAGCGTATATTGATTTTCTGTTGGAGCTGGTCTCAACTATATTACTCACAGGTGGAGGGTGCTTACTTGGATTGGCAGCGCGACCAGGGCAACACAGATCATGATGACAACCAGCAGCTTGGAGGGCCAGATGTTAGGCGTGACATCACCGAAACCCACGGTGGAGAAGGTCACGATGCAGAAGTATAGAGAGTCGAAAAGGCTCAGCTTGTCTCCTGCCCGCTCCAAGTGCTGAATCCCGCAGATACTGCACGGTGACAAAAGCAGACCCGCTATTAAATACTAACATGGTGATACTAACATGAAAATGATTATTAGACTTTAAACGTATAATTCAAATTTAAAATTCATTTGAACACAATTAAAACGAACGAATATTTTGTTGTATGTATGTTGTATTACTTGGGGGACATTCTCACTAGCTTTCTGACAACCCCCTGAGGCAGGCTGACCTTCACACCCTATTGTGTCCCACAGCTGGTCACCTCCCTTAAAGAGAAGAGCGGCTGTTATGTGGATAACAAAAAACCTGACACTCATTTCTCAAAATCAAACTTAAAGCTACATTTTGATTAAATCCAGGCCGAAAACCACTACTAATTTTCTCTTGTGTGAGTCTCTTAATGATTTACGCAATCTCCTACAAAGCATATTCACTTGCAAAACTATTTTTTTTCTAGTTATTATGATTATTATTATCATGATTTATTTTAATTTTGTTAATTAGTCAGGGGACTGCTGCAAGCAAGCATTTCATTGCGCATTATGCCTGTTTTGTGCATATGAAAAATGCAATCTGATTTGTTTTGATTTTGATTTTAAATGAATCTCCTGACTCACAGTGTGAAACTGTCATATACTGTAAGGCTCCCTTGAAAACGAGATGGAAATCTCAACGGGACTCACCTGGTAAAATAAAGGATAAATAAAAAAGGTAAAAAGTAGAATTATGTTAGTAAACACCTGCTGCAGTACTTCAAACGCTTACAGTATATCCATGCAGCCTAACCCTCAGGGCGTATTAGACCTAAAACCAAAACCAATGATCAAATGGTGCCCAGTGCTTTTGTGGATGTAATTGAGCAGTGATGAACAATGAAGATGACCTTCTGAGCTGGTAAATCTGTCTTCCTGACCGTAAATCAATCTAGGACGTGACAACGTTACAAAAACACAGTCTGAGTACTACTTTGAGTGTGCCTATTACAGCATATAATCAAAGAAACATAGTGCTGTTGCGAGAGGCTTTTCTGAATTCAAGTCCCCAGTTATTGCATGTTAAAACAGCAACTGAAGGGATATTGCAACAGAAGAATATTGCAGCTTCATCAAATGAATATGCTATATCCCTCAAGGACAGTCCATATGGTGTTCTGGCCTCTTTCACATTATTTTGTCTGGGCAATATTGACTTTCAGGGATCTACCCAATGTACCATCCTGACTTTCCACAATGGTCTGAAGTGATCTTTGACCTCAGTGGGTACAGAGGCTTGATTGCCTAGATTAAGTGGCCTTGTGTGCGAGCCATCCTTTGTTTGGTTAATGGATGTCAGGTCAATGGTTATTATCACAATAAGATCTTTGGAGCCTCTTACTATCCCTGCCAGGATGATGGGTCTTGTTTACAGGAATATAATATTTCATTTATTATTTCTTATTTAAAAAAACACCATCCGATGCCACTGTTTGAATCTGAACGCCACCTTCAAAATACAGAATATAACTTAATACGTAAATTTAATGGTTGTACCACATGCTTGTGAAGATGTGATATTTTGACAGCTTATAATAGACTACATTTAAAATTAAATTGAAACATGTCTCATCTAAATTGCCACTAAAGGGGAGAGACAGTTACACCAATTTCACTTTGGATGGGCAATAGTGTTCATTGTTTAAGTAAAGATATTCCGGGGATGTAAAACTGACATACTGTACATACATTCCATATAATATTCTGTGTAATTAATCTATCCAACAAAGAAGAATTCCAGTTTCCAGACAATAGAAACACTGATACATCAGGAGACAGTAGTAATTAAAAGTCATTACATAATACATGAATTAGATATAATTAAGTAGTTATAGTCTATTCAAAGATTATTAAACAGATTCAGTGAGCCGTTTATTAGGTAGACCTATACACCAGCTTGTTAATGTAAATATTTAATCAGCCAATCATGTGGCAGCAACTAAATGCATGAAAGCATGCAGACGTGGTCAAGAGGTTCAGCCGTTCAGACCAATGTCAGAATGGGGAAGAACTGTGATCTAGTGACTTTGACCGTGGAATGATTTTTGGGGCCAGGCAGGGTGGTGTGAATATTTTAGAAACTACTGTGATTCATTTTTTAGTCTCTATAGTTTGCAGAGAATGGTGTGAAAAACAAAAAAACATCCAGTGAGCAGCAGAAATGTGTTGTTATTGAGAAAGGTCAGAGGACATGGGCTATGTCCTCTGATTGATCGAAGCTAACAGGAAGGTGACAGTAACGCTAATAACCACGCATTACAACAGTGGTATGCAGAAGAGCACCTCTTAACACACAAAATGTTAAACCTCTGAGTGGATAGGCTACAGCAGCAGAAGACTTAAGTCTAAAAAATAAATCTAATAAATACCTAATAAACAATATATCACTCTCAGTACAGTGACATAGTTTTTTTTAGCATTAGTCATCTTATGAGGAAACCTGTAAATATAGTATCACTGTATGAACATGTTGGTTAAGATCAGAATTTTTGCTTCAGCTTCATAACTCCTGCTGTTTCACAGCATCAGTGATGAAATGTGTGAGGTTTCTTCCTGCCCCCTCAACAGATCTGTTTTCCCTCAGAAACACAAACACACAGTTCTGTGCAGAAGTCTTAGTCACCCTAGACTTTATTATATATATATGTATGTTTATTTTTTTGTGTGTGTTAGTACAAAAGAACACATTTGAGATTTCCAAATATTCATTTTCCAAAAGATTTAATTTTACAGAGACATTTTTGTATTTAATTGTAAAAAGTAACATATTACTGTAAGCAATTGACTACTTCTTACATAACTTGATCAAGGCGGTTTGAGATCAGAAGCAAGGAGCCCACCAAAGTCTAAAGAAGAACTGTGGTAAGTTCTCCAACATGCTTGGAACAACCTCCCTGCTGATTGTCTTATAGAACGGGCGGCCTGTAGTGTAGTGGTTAAGGTGAATGACTGGGACACCCAAGGTCGGTGGTCCTAATCCCGGTGTAGCCACAATAAGATCCGCACAGCTGCTGTCCCTTGAGCAAGGCCCTTAACCCTGCATTGCTCCAGGGGAGGATTGTCTCCTGCTTAGTCTAATCAACTGTACGTCGCTCTGGATAAGAGCGTCTGCCAAATGCCAATAATGTAATGTAATGTAATGTAGAACTGCAGGACAGCGTTGGCCATCTCAGAGAAATGATGCAGTTTTAACGCCGAAATGTGGTCACAAAAAATATTGGTTTGATTCGGTTTTTAACTATTCTGCCAAATTACTAAAATGTAATGTAAAATGTATAGTACGTTTATTTAGGACCTTTCATTTAATTATTTTTGAAAGAATCTTATCTATACAGAATGTTATACAGGTGCCTAAGACTTTTGCACAGTACTGTATGTAACAAAGTCCATTTGGCCTTGTGTACGGTAGACAACACTTCAGGCCCGCAGTAGTGTGGCTGCATAAAGATTCTTCCTCCTCTTGCTCTGAATACGGAAACTAGGGTGCGCTAAGACGTGCTTTGACACTGGCAGATACATATTCATAACCAGCTGGTAAATATTGACAGTGGGGATTATTTTGCGGAGAGGCAAACCCAACACCTCGATGCCATCAGGCCGCGTGATGGAAGACATTAACACAGTTGTTGAGCGGGTATGGAAGAGGAGCAGATTAGCAGGCGATATCTTAATTACAATCGGGGGAACCTGAGACGAGAACGCGCTCCCGCTTGCAGTCACGGTGACGGGAATGACGAGCGAGACCCCAAGGTCTCGGCTGAGAGATTTTTCCAGCCTGGCATCGATCTGGCCCATCTTTTAGCCGGTTTTCTTTCTAAGCGAGGCGCAGTTTGTGCCTGGGCTGGTGTCTGGCACTGGAATAAAAAGGCACTGGCATAGCCCTACACTTAAATGCTTCACAAACGCATGCCAAACATCTCTGGGAAGCCACATGAATTTGGATTTGTTCAGTGGGGATGTGTAGTAGGTATTTGGGATTGTCTTGCAGGGATAATCATATCTACACATGGACACAGTGCATGAACTCACATTCACTCAGACAAATAGACAGCTACACACATATGTGGGTGTCACACACACACACACACACACACACACACACAGACACACATCTATTCTTTTTTTTTATTTTTACTGTATCACTTACATTCCGCAAGCTTATTATTGGTAGAGAATTATTACTATTATTATTATTATTATTATTAGTCGTGGTAGTAATAGTTCATAGTAGTAGTGTTACTAGTATTATTATTTTATATAGAACCTCGTTCAGCATATTTTATGAGTCATGCATTGAAGATGGTGAAAAAAAGAAAAAATATAAATCAAAATTTATATTTAAAGACTATAAAAAATGGCTTGTCCTTCAAGTGCACATGACACTTGGTCGGACTGTAACTCAGAAAGCTTATTAGCATAGCCAATCTCAGTGCATGATGTAGAGGCAATTGCTCAGCAGGACAGCTAAGCTACAGGCCCATCATTTCCTAGCACAGACGAAGGAGCTGTGTCTATAAATATATTGAGATGTGGTTACGACAGCAAGTTAGGAGCAGAGGGGATGTCCCCAACATTTTCTCACTTTCCCCAAAATTCAACAAACCACCAAATGCCCAAATGTTTGTTTGACTGCATTAAGCTGTGTTACACTTCTGATCGTCATGTTCTGAAACCTGTTCCAGTGAGTGGCTTTATACATAAGTCTCACAAAATCAGTCATTACAGGAATTGTGTCACACAAATACATTTTTTCAATAGTTTTTCCCCCAGTAAACAGGATTTTAAATGTCCAAGTAATGTTAAGACATAATGGTCATTACAGCATTTGCACATAAATTGCATTAGAGGAAACAGAAACCTTGCCTTACATATTTCATGGGCACACAGGGTTATGGAACCAGCAGAGTACATTTTGTGGCAAATGACACTAAGTGCTTTGTGCTTAGAAGAGGAACCCAGAGACAATTAGTGGCAATTCACACTGTCAATAACCCAATACAGCCTCATGTTGGACTCTTGTTAAGGACATAAAAAAAAAACATTTAAAGGCCCTCCATCACTCACATTAGCCCACAAAGGACCAGAAAATTATTGCAATGTGTTGTGGTTAATTCGGATTTCCATTAGGCTTGCCTTTGTTCTTACAGTTCAAGCCTTAAAGTCACAGCGGTTGGTCTGTGTTGATTCTAGAATCTAATTGGAAAAATACTTGAAAACTCACCCACTGAATATCAGACAGAGCATGGTGGAGATCAAAATGAGGACCTGATTGAACATTGCAGACTGTGTCCGTTGAATGGCTCGATGAAGGTCGTTCTGGGGAAGAGAGCAGGTGTCAAACTGCGTTTCCTACGTAGCAAACATGCCCCCCGTGCCCGAGTACTTCATTAATTGCTTCAAACCCATTTCAAGGAGAAGTCAACATGACATACAGTAACAGCTGCCAAAATTCTCTGCAATTTTCTCTCATCTTTAGAACATGTTTACTTGGCAACTGAATATCCTATCATTTCCCCCTCCTCAGATCAGTTTTTCATTAAAAAGTATGAATAGACTTACTGCTTAAAAACCCTTTTAAATGCTTTATGTTATGCAATGATTGTCTGAATTTGATACAAAAAACTGACTATATTCATGAAATAAAAATAGGTATTCAACACATAATTCAGTCCAGCATGGAGTTTACTATGCCTTGTGGATTGGATAAATTGTATGAAGTCGATTTTCTCATCAACATGCTGTATTATTCGGGGGAGGGGAAGGATATTTGTAACAATGGGGGGAGGGTAACCCCTCTATCACCCCATATACAGTATTACTCCCTTAATCTGCTGTCACAGATGTGTTTACATATTACTAGTGTATGTAACTAATTAGCACAAATGTATCAATTATTTTAGTTTTGTCCTTTAACAGTAGTAAAACAACATAAATATATATAGTACACTTAATTTTACTTGTTATAAATTGTGCTTTAAAATAATGTTGAATTATCATTGCATCCATTAGGCCAAAGGGTAGTTAATAAAGTGAATGTAATATCTTTGAGTGTTTCAAAAGCCATTTGCCATTTTGACTCTATTTCTAGGTGCCCTGGGAATTAAATTTAGCATTTCATCACAGGGACTGAAGAACCGGGATGTTTGGTCTGTTGATAATTGTGCATTTATATAGCAAGTCAGCCATGGCTAAACCTGGGAAATACTGTATCCTCCTATGTATAGGCAAGGAGTCACATCAATTAGAATATAAAAACTGTTCATTATTTTAAAATAAAAGGTATGTAAAATATATTCGTCAGCATACTGTAACATTTACTCTGAATAGATACCCTCTATAGAAACCAGGGTAAAAACATATGTGAAATGCTTTAGCTTTAGTTTCAATATTTTCCGCAAAACATACTGTATAATAATATGGACTTTATTTGAAGGCTCCTACACAAGAGCTTTATGACACCTTCATAAGCACATGCATAAGCACTACATACATAAGCATTCAGTTACTGTATGAAATATTTTTTTTAAAAATGGTTTCAGCTAGGTCCGGTAGCAATGCATTAAAGCAATGCATTAAAAAGGATTCAGATACTCACTATCATATTCTCGAAGGCATGTTTGGCCAGCCAGCAGTTAAGAAATACAGGGATGAAGAGGTTTCGTAAAGGATTCCACATAATCTGGAGGGATGCAGAGACGACTATAAGTTCACGCACAGCCAACTTGTGGAAATCAAGCTATACATTCAACTGTAAATTACATCCATTTTTTTTCAGTGTATTGAAGTTGCTAAATGTTTTGCCTACAAATGTCCACAGGTTGGTTTTCCTGGTGTATGGATAAGAATTCTTGGCAGGAGTATGAGGCTTTATGAACCCCAGAACAGCTGGAGACACCAGGTACCACCAATGACTGAACCAATCAGTCATTAGCCCTAAAAGGATAACCTTCTTGACCCCTTCCACACTGGCCACTCAACATCAGGAGCCAGAACTGAAGAACCAATCGTAACCCAGAACTTGGCAGAATAGATGTCTTTATTGTACGACACATACTGTAAGTCAGGCAGGCAAGGGTCAAATGTTGATAAACAAGTAGTCAGGTAGTCAAGTTCGTAATCGATGTCACAGGCAAGAGTCCAAACACGGGAAGGAAATCCAAACAGGTAACAGTACAAAGCACAATCCAAAATTCAAAGAGCCAAGTTTGATAACAGGTAATCAGAAACAAAACAGAAGGCAAATCCAAAATGCAGAAGTTTGGGTACACAAAGGGAGACGAAACACGGAACAGGCAGGCAGAAAAATGCTGGAGAGAATGGTCGGAATACATAACAATCTGGAAAAGAAACAGAACAGAAACAGAGTGCAGGGAAACAGGTAACGAGACACAGGCGAGTGAAAGACTACAGAAAGTGAACAAGGGCCAGAAACAGAAAACAGAACATACTATGACATGGGAGCACGGAATGTAACATCAAATGAGTCAGACTCTTCATCAATGAAACACTTCAATCAGCTACAGCATCTTCACTCTCTACTGGCCTAATCATGCTGGACCCCTGCAGCATTTGACACAGTTGAACACATGCTCCCCCTCCCCACCCTGATCACATCATGGATCTCACACACAACTCCATCTCTGGACAGTCCTTTATGGTATTCTGTGATAGCTGCTTGTATAGACCTCATGGTCTTCCTACAGGTGTACCTCAAGGCTCTATGCTTGGCCTCAGCATCTTTAATTTAATCCCTGAATTCTGCTATATCCTATGATGGTTTCTCATGCCACTTCTATGCTAATGATACTCTGTTTCCTGTATCCTTTGCTCTGTCTCTCACACAGACCTCACTACACTTTTTGAAGGACATCACCTGAAGGTTAGCCTGGCTGACAGAGGTGCTCTGTTATCCCTCCAAGGTCTTCCCATTGCAAGACCTCTTGCTTAGTCTGGATGCCACAGGAGAGCCCACACAGAAAAAAAAGCAAAACATCTAAGGCAGTAGATAAATAACTATCCTTCTTCCAGCGAGTCAGGCCTGAAGATTATTTCTCTCCAATATCGGAAGAATTCACCCTTTACTCACCACTGCTCTGTTCAGCTCCTAGTACCATGCCTGTGTCATCAAATTGCTACAACTAATCCAGAATGCGGCCACACTACTTGTCTGCATCATTCACAATTGCGCTACAATAACATCCTTCCTTGTCTCACTTCACTGGCTGCAGGTTACACCGCAAATCAAGTTTGAAACTTTGGCACCAGCCTTTTGAACTTTACACGCAGGTCAGATTACTTTGATCCACAACCTTGGGACATTTGGCAATCCTCTCCGTGCGTGGTCACTTGAACCTGTCTGCATTGGTCCCACAGTGGTGGAATGAACTTTCCATGAAGAACTTTCCATGCATCTTGGTTTCCTTCCTATTCCCTTCCCGAGCACTCTTTTGTTATGTAACTACTTTTGGACCATTAAAGCATGCATTATTATTTCATATGGATGTTAGCAGTATTGAGATCTGATTTATTTTATGGTTCTATGTTGGCATAAGCTTACATTTTCGTTAACTTACACTTGCTTTATTGATGTATCTCATACGCCTGCTGGTCTATAGATGTTGTTAGCCACGTCTGGCACTGCTCCCATAACTGAGATAGATGCCCTTATGTTCTCTTTCATTGTAAGTGGTTCTGGATAAGAGCATCTGCTACATTAATGTATGTAATGGGATAAAATAACAGTGATTGGTCCATAACAGTCAGTGCCTAACAGATGTACGGTAGCATCACCGTTCATGGCATTCATGAATCCTCCCTCTTCCACTGATATTACCAAAGGAAATGAGCTGCTGGAGTTATCCCAGATCAATAAGATCCGAGAAAAAAGCGGCGGTATTAAGCTCAAATCCTGGGGAGCTGCAGTGCCTACAGGTATTTCTGATTTCCGTTTAATCAGCAGTCAGTTAAGGCCTTGAGAACAAGTTGCGTGGATTCTCTAGTCAATCAGCGACTTAAATGAATGACTGGTGCTGAAACACACTGTAGCCAGCAGACATTTCAATGTTCCAGGATTCTGACTCCTTTGTTGTAAAGACTCCAGCTCTGCTGTAGGGCACAGTTGTTCTTACCGTGAACAGAAAGGGTACTGAGTTGATCATCTCCAGGAAGAATGGCATGCGAAGCACTTGATCCCAAATGTTTCCCTGTTAAGTAATGTGAAACAGATGAGGAGTCGCCAATTTTAAAATAGTGTGAATTAATTTTGCATGAACTTAGAGAGCCACTTCTGCAATACAATTCCAAATAGTAAAACAAAAGATCATTACGTCCCATTGTTATGGTAAATAAGGAAATATAAATAATAGAAAAATGGCACAGCACTACATAAAAACTAGTATCTGAGCAAAAAATAATTTGGATATTCTTTAGCTGACACTGTGAAATATCAATTTTGTAGTCTGGCTGTAGTAGGCTGCTGGGCACAGTTGTAGTTTAAAAACAGCAATCAACCTCTGAGACCCTGAAGAAAATAATTGACTTTTTTAAATGAAAGGGAAAGTGACACAACTGATTTACATAGGAATTACATCTGTGGCTTTTTTTACATGTGGCTTTTCTGGCCACACCTGCAAGGACATGGTGACACATGCACTGATACATTAAGAAACAAAGTTAATAACAAGTTAATAACTAAAACGGTTCAGTAGAACATATATTGTATCCGGTGTTTTTTTAGAAGATTTGTGACTTTCTTCAATCTGTTATTTTTTTTATAAGTTCAGAGGACCTAACCTAATCACCCCCCACCCCCAACCCCAGTTGTTCAAAATGTCTTCCCTCTTCCCCAAAGCTAATACATAGGTGGTCAGTATTCCAGGGAAAAATGACTGCCATGCATCACCCATGCTACACACTATGGTTGAGGTGAGGTTTTTCCCTTCCCTGTGAGCACTCAGATATTGAAACGCTATAAAAATGTGATTTATTATTATTATTATTATTATTATTATTATTATTATTATTATTATTATTATTATTATGAGGAATAGAAGTAGTAGTGAGAAGAAGAAGAATGTTCTAGTTTGCGAGAGTCGATTTTACACCTGCCAAAAATATCCAGGGCATCTGCTTGAACAGAGGAGAATTAGTATGCAAAAGCTGTGGGGGACATTAAAGCACACATGTAGCAGACAGCAGTGAAAAAGGCTAATTTAGTTATTTGACACAGCCTGCCCTCCCTTCTTCCTGTCGATTTGGGAGATGAGTACAGCATTTATCCTGCACATTAACAAAGTTCACGGAGGGTTTCCACGGCAACACATGGGGCACAATGACTCACCTTGTAACTCAGATAAGTCAGCAGGATGGTCTCAGCAAGGCTGATCAACGCTACTGAAACCTGAGATGAACACAAGCCACTTTTTAAATGAACACATTCACAATGGCAGTGATATCAGATAGGCAGGCAGAGTTTCTTTAGTATACCAAGAAACCAAAGACCCAGCTGCCCAAAATCAGCTGCCCAAATGTTTTTAGTAATATGACAATTTGACACTGTTGCAGTTCGAACAATGTTATACAGGAATAGCTTGAAATAGCTTTTTTCTCACCACTGTTGTTAAGTAGATATACCATCTTCCAAATGGGTATGGATTCACATTGAGGTTTTCCGATATCATGTGTTGCTAGTTTGTTTGTGTTCTGCTGTTGTATAACTACATTGTCACACACAGTTATATTGTCATAACTGAGTACTATTTTAGCCTATTTTAGTAATATTTGCCAAGCTAATCAGATTATGTTTTTCCAGTCATTGTGTCAAACTTAACATTACATTACATGAATGGCATTTGGCAGACGCACATAATAAATATAATATGTCAATCATAAAAACCAATTAACCAGTTAAATACAATTTAAGGCTGTCAATGCATTAAGTGTTAATTATATATGATATTATATGATATATTATTAATATACACTCACCGAGCAATATAAACTTTATTACACGTACTTATTCATGCAATTATCTTATCAGCCAATTGTGTGGCAGCAGTGTAAGGCATACAACCATGTAGACACGGGTCAGGAGATTCAGTTAATGTTCACATCAACCATCAGAATGGGGGAAAAAATGTGACTTTGACCATGGAATGACTGTTGGTGGCAGACAGGGTGCTGATCTCCAGGGATTTTCACGCACACTCATTTGAGTTTGCAAAGAATGGTTCAAAAAACAAAAAAACATCTTGAGTTGAGCAGCAGTTCTGCAGGCAGAAATGCCTTGTTAATGAGAGACGTCGAAAAATGGCCAGATTGGTCAAAGCTGACAGTAACGCAAATAACCACACATTACAACAGTGGTATGCAGAAGAGCATCTCTGAACACATCATAACTATAAGTGGATAAGCTATAGCAGTAAAAAAAGTGTAAAACATATGTCTAATAAATACCTATAATATGTCTAATAAAGTGCTCACCGAGTGTATATATTATATATATGTATATATGTATATATATATATATATATATATAAAACATTGAGCTGATATAAAACTTCTGATAATGTCTCATATTCCTTTCAGTGAAATTGTGATCACACTTGGTGAAAAACGGTGTGAGTGAGAGTTTCGACAGACAGGATCCTCCAGGCCTAGTTACTTTTATTCTCATGTTAGATGGAAGGCCTTCTGGGTCAAAATTGTGTATTACAGCTTTATTGACCATAACAGTTATTGCTGAATTGACGTCTGCCAGTCGTATAATTCCCACAGCCAATCTCATATTGTACTAAAGTTTCACTCAGTGGGCTTTAGGGCCCGGAAAATAATAGAACCAGCCATCATTTATTTGGCAACTTTTCCCTCAAAAGCTTTTTGACCTGGCAAAATCAAGATGAGAAACGCAAGCTGCATTTCCTGGAAACCTGAGCTTAAACACTGTACTTAGGTGCCGGGACCAGACGGCAGAGGGACTGATAGCTCTGGTGATGGGACACGGACTGATGAACCGCCGTGCGAGCTTGCGGTAGACTGTGCGAAGAGGTATATCCCAAGATGACAGCCAGACCTTCTTTCCAATGGTGTACCGGGGAGTGGGGTGTCAGCGGCGATCAGCAAACCTCTTCATCTCAATGTGCTGCAGGAGTGTGGCACGAGCTGTTCTCCACACCTGGTGCACGCAACCAGGAGCTGTGCTGTGGGAACTTCCACCTCTGTTTCTTCCTCCGGGAAGAGGGGCAGCAGATAGCCAAGGCAGCAGGCGAATGGAGAAAGCCCCGTGGACAAGACAGGCAGGGAGTTATGGGTGGGAAGCGAGTTCACTCAGGACGTGGGGGACTTCTCCACCAGGCAGCGCAGACTCTTCTCCAACTCCAGAGTTATGTGCTTGGTTTGGTTGTTAGTCTGAGGGTGAAACCCGGAGGGTCAGTCAGGCTGAACTGGGGTCCTCTGTCTGAAGTAACCTCCACCGTGAAGGTGGAAAATTTGCAGGAAAAGGAGTTCTACAGTCTTTTTGTATTACAGCAGCTTGAAGAGTGCTACAAAGTGGACGGACTTCGAAAACCGGTTCAAAATCGTGAGATTCACAGTCATCCCCTTCGAGACAGGTAATCCAGTGATAAAATCCAAAGCCAGGTGAGTGGCTGAAGCAGGCCTTGTGAACACTCATTACTGGATTTCCCTCGTGCACATTCAGGGCAGGCGGCGACAAACTCAGTGGCGTCTCAGTTCATTGTAGGCCACCAGAAATGACGGGACAGAAGGGCCAGCGTATGAATGACCCCTGGATGACAAGCAAAATGAGAGGCACCTGGGGCCAAACAGGGTCAGGAATGAAGAAACAGCTGGCAGGAACATGATTGGGGCCGGGATCACTTCTTGCCTCCTGGACAGTGATGATGATCTCCAGCTTGGTGGCAGCAACTAGAGATCCAGAAAGGTGGCATGGAGACTGGACATTCATCAGAATGGGCAAGCGAGTGTAACCAAGAGACTGCGTCTGGCTTGCATTCTTGGAACCGGGACAGTAAATGAAGGAGAAATTGAAGCAATTAAAAAACAGGGTTCAGTCTTTTGGCAGATCATAGATATTCTGAATGGTCAGTTCAGACAATAAATGGAGGAACCAATTGCACCATTTTTCAAAGGCTAGTTTAATGGCTAGCAGCTCTCGGTCGCCGATGCTGTAATTCCTTTCTGTGGGAGTTAGGCACCGGGAGAAGAATTTGCAAGGGTGTACCTGGTTGTCAGGTGCTCTTTGGGAGCGTGATAGCGGCGTCCACCTCTAGGGTTAACTGTTTCTCGAGATCGGGCATGCCGAGAACAGGGGCAGTGGTAAAGCGTCTCTTTAACTCCAGAAAAGCCTTTTTGGCTTCTTGAGTCCAGCAGAATGTTACCTTGCTTGAGGTGAGAGCAGTGAGAGGGGCGACGGCAGAGCTGTAATTGCGTATAAAATGTCTGTAAAAGTTGGCAAAAGCCCAGGAAATGTTGAAATTCCTTGCGGTTAATGGGAGGATGCCAGTCCATGACTGCCTTGGTCTGTATGGGGTCCATCTCCAACTGGCCTTGGGAGTCCACGAATCCAAGAAATTGAACAGTTGACTGGTGAAACTCAAACTTTTCTGTTTTAACAAATAACTGGTTCTACAACAGGCACTGAAAAATGTGCTTGAAGTGCTCTTCAAGGGAGGAGGAGTAGTTGATGAACCCGAACGGCATGAGCAGGTACTCATAGTGACCACTGGGGGTGTCGAATAGTGTCTTCCAATTGTCCCATTCTCTGATGCGAACCAGGTGGTAAGCATTACGCAGGTAAAGTTTAGTAAAGAACTTGCTGCTTTGGAGTGATGGAAATGCAGAGGAGATGAGTGGGATCAGATAGCGGTTCTTGATCGTGATGTCATTCCGGCTCCGATAATTGATGCAGGGCCGCAGGGACTTCTCAATGAAGAAGAACCCGCTCCAGTGGGGGAAGATGAAGGACAAGACAAGGACTCACTGATGTACTTCACCGTGGGCTCCGTCTCTGGTGCAGCCAGGAAAAAGAACCAACCTCTGGGGGGCGTGGTGCCTGGGAACAGGTCTATGGTGCAATCGTAGGAGCAATGAGGCAGAAGGCAGCTAGCTCAGAACTTGGTGGAGATCATGGTACAGGGTAGGCATGTTTCCTAGGGCAGAACAGGAGTTGTTGGACCAGAAGCAGAGTGGAGACAGGAGATGTGACAGCCAGAGCTCCAGCCGGTAATTGTCTCTTGGACCCAGTCAATCAGCGGGTTCAGTTGAAGAAGCCAGGGTCTTTACAACACCATGGGAATGTGAGGCGACTTCATGACATAGAAGGAAATCTCGACTTCAGGTAGGGGAGCACCAGTTAGTGTGTTGGTTCGGAAAGCCTGACGGGCATTTTCTTTTACCAGACAGTTGGTTACAATGTGTGCAGTATAAATACAGTTGATCAGCCACATGTCTCTGCCGCTCCCATGTAGATAAACGGGTATAGTTCACTTGCATCGGTTCCGGTGCAGAAGGATTAGCCAGGGGCTGTTCACAGAAGCATGGGGTGAAGATGGGCATGAAATGGGTCGGTCTACGTGGTGGCCGTCTCTCGGTTTGACTCTCTTGCAGTCAATAATCCACCCGGATGGCCAAGTCGATTAGGCCATCTAAAGTCTGAGGAAGTTCACACGTGGTGATTTCATCCTTTAACTGTTCGGAAATTCTGCGAAGAAACGTGTCGTAGAGAGCCTCATTATTGCAGCCAGTCATCACATTCCCATCAGAGTCCCAAAAGGCTGTTCCCCATTTGCTTGCCTTCCCAGCAAGAAGCATTATCACTTAAGCCACTGTGGAGCATTTGTTAGGAAACGAAGTAGACTGCAGCCCAACACCAAGGAACACTGAGAGAGAAAGGACTAACAGGAACACTGAGAGAGAAAGGATCAACAGGAACCTGGCTCACCAGCATAACACTCTGGCAGGGGTTTGATGTGGTTTGGAGTGGCTTCAGGGTGTCTGGAACAAGGACAACTGGAGGTCCAGTGGCTTGGCCAGCTTCGGTTTCCAGAGAGGGAATCGGAGAGGCTTGTCATATAGGCGTGCAGAGACTGGAGATTCTGGTGAATGGAGCAAATCTCAGACTCGTGTTGACCCAGCTTCTGACCCTGGAACTGGAGAGCTTCCTGAGTGGTCTGCGGGGTTGCTGGTTCCATCTCTGGCCAGATGGTTCTATCAGGTGCCGGGACCGAAGAACCAATTGCAACCCAGAAGTTGGCAGAAGAACTGTCTTTATTAAATGACAGGCAGATCAGGCAGGTATGGGCCAAATGCAGGCAAACAGGTACAACAGAGGTAATCAAGTTTGTGGGCAGGGTCGAAGTCTAAACACAAGAAGGAAGTCCAAACAAGCAGTGGTATAGAACGTAATCCAAGAATCTAAATCCAATAAACCAAGCACAGTTTAATAATGGGTGATCAGAATCAGAACAGAAGGATAATCCAAAGAGAAGAGGTCGGGGTACACAAAGAGGGTCGGAGCACAGAGCAGCCAAGCACAAAAATGCAGGAAAGTACGATCAAGACACATAACAATCTGGAAAATAAATTATCAGGTGCGGGTGCAGGGAAACAGGTAATGAGACACAGGTGAAGTAAAGACTACGGAAAGTGAACCAAGACAAGAGGCACAAAAAAACCAGACAGGAAACAGAAAACGCTATGACAGGGGAGCACAGAGTGTGACAGTAATAGCAGGCTCAGACATGCATTCAGTAGGCAGATACTAACAAACAGTGCAAGTTTCAAGCGTTCCTGCAATGTATAATCTAGGAATTTCTGAGACCTAAAAATTACATTGGTCTTTTTAGTTACAGAAATGAGGGTAGTTTGTAGCGTCAACGCCCAGTATGAACATTTGCCTGTTTTATTCCATAATTTTCCATTTTAATAATTTATCAAGTTTTTCATAAGAGAACCACAGGGTACTTTGTATTATTATTTTGTCTTTCCTATATAACACTGTTATAAAACTCAGACAATAGAATCGAAAGGGATTCTTTGGCAATACACTGCAGCAGGCCCTAGGGTAATGCTGCGAACCAACTGAAATTTCATAATGCACAAAACGAAAACATACACATAATCACAAAGGATTCACCAAGCACTATTGCATCCCTCGCAGCATATGTCATAAATGATCTTTGAAAGACTTCAGATTAAACAACAGATAAAAGTAAAATAAATAAATTTAAATAACTTGTAGCCTCAGATACAATTTGTGCACTGAAATACCTACTGTAGCAGCCTGTTTAAGAGTGTTGATGGTCTAAATCATTTCAGGTTTCTCAATCATCACTTGTTTGTGTCATACACTACATGCTGTCAAGCAAGTAATAATACCCATGTGGTTGTTATGGTATTCATATAGTGTTACTAGTGTCTATTAATAGCTCACAGTCCACCATTGTGTTTGAAAATATGCCATTTAAATATATGCTATTTCATGAATGCTTTCATCCAGAGCACCTTACAATACCACAAGTACATACATTTTTCAGTATGGCTGGTATCGGTGAGTGGGAATTGAATCCATGACTTTGGCAGTGTTAGTGCCATGCACTACCAGTGAAGCTACAGGACTGCAATATAGGCCCCTACTCTATTAGAGCAATACAACTATGAAACCAAGCCTTACTATAGTAGGTGCACTAAAGAGGAATCTCCATAACTGAACCATCAGTAATGTAGCCTACCGGAGCACAATGACACACTGGCTAACGCATGCCATGTCTATCGTCTCATCAGTTTGCACAGCCACAAATGTTGCCTTTGATATTTCATCAGCCAGTTATTTTTCATAAACAGTGAACATACAGAAAATCAGCTCATTCTGACATGTAACTTAGTATTAGATAATTGATCTGCTAACTATAGTATTAGATAATTGATCTGCTAACTAATCTCAAAAAAGGGACTGGTTAACCAAGTCTGGAAATATGCCCCGGTGTAATGATGTGGTAGTTCCATCATTTGTCCTGTTGCCTAAGCTGCACATCATTTGGTCCCCAATTTCTCATACAAAATACATCTTAGAAAACAGATGATAGTGTAGTATATAGTCCACCTTGTTCATATTTGTGCCCGCCATTTCAGTAATTCATCACTGCAAACCTTAACACACACAGACCTTCAGACTATAATGGGCTGAATAAATTTAGCCCAAATGGATAACAAATTGAGGGGGCATGTCACTATATGTAAAGCACATCACACACTTGAAACTGTAATATACCCTACAGGGGCTGAGAAAAAGTAGCCCTGTAGCTAAAATATTGTAATACTATGACCATTAAAACACAACCATAAACTTCTGATGTGTCTTACTGGTGGCGTAAGCTGTATGCTATGTTAATTTACCTGTAATATCCATATGACAAGGCTTCTTTCAACCCAAATTATAGGAGACCTGGTGGCACAAAATATGTATAGATATATTGTTAGTATAAGAATTATAAATACATTATTTCAATCTTACATTTTACATTTCATTCATTTGGCAGAAGCTTTTAATCCAAAGCGACATACAAGTGCATAGGTTCTTCCATAGGTTACAGCATCAAATCCATAACTAGTAAAATATGCATGAAGGGCTGTTCTAAACAAAAATACAGTCATCGTAAGTGCATTTAAATTTTAATTAAAATTTTTTAGGGTTAGACAAGAGGGATATCGGAAATTATATAATTTAACTGTGGAGAACAGAATGACAATTGAGAGACGGCTCAATTAAATGCCTTAAAAATGGCCAAATAAAATCGATTATGGCTACGATGGTGTTGAATGGCCAAATAAAAATGATTATGGCTAAGATGGCGGTGTCCATAAAAAGGAAAACTGACTGAAAAGGCATGGTGACCTCATACATGACCTTTTCCTTCATGCCATCCTACTTCCATGTAAAAGAAAAACGACACAAACAAACAGCTTTTGAAAATTCAGTGCCGTTTATACTCACCAGTCAATCATAAATAACGTATAGTTCTGTTGTTGACATCCCCAACTTGAAAATATTAGGAAAAAAATGTGTTACCTTTAGCAGCAATGGCAGACTGAATAAAAAATAACACCAAAGTCATCTGACTACATGGACCAGAAATGGACATACTGTACACTAAATAACAGTGTCCCATACTTTCAGTGAGGTCAGTAGTCCAGGCCATTGTCTGTTAAAAATTATATAAGTTGTCCACAATCGTTGCTGATATGTATTTGTAAAATCGAACAAACTTAGCTGAATTATTGACCGACTAACCAGCATCTGTGTTTCCTCTGTTAGCACAGCAGGGCAGTGACTGCAATATTTTGTATCGTGCCCGTGTCTTTGAGACGTGATACAATTAGAACCGCGTGAGAAAAACTGAACGCCAGGAGAGAATGACAATCTTATGTAAGTGCCAAAATTTATGTTCCAATAAATGTCAAGTGCAGAAAGGCACAAAAGCAGAACAAAATGTTGCTAGCCACTCCATTATTCCACCCACACACACTGAGGCACTTACATCTGATGTCTATTTCAACCGTACCTGTTGTCCTAGTTTTAACTTAACAGCACTGTGATTTAACACTGGATTTTTTGAGTACTGTGACACACTGCAGCTGTGAGAATCAGATCATTTCCCAGTTCAAAAGCCAAATATGTAGAATTTTTAAAGCACAAGCCCAGAAATAAAGGTAGAGTGGAGGTGCAATTTTGTTCTTTAATTAAAGAAGAAATTCTGCAAATGCACCCTGAATGGTACAGTAATGTTCTATGGGTACAAATACTGCAAGTACCTTTTACCAACAAAAAAGTAAAAATGAATTATTTGGAATTATGAATTACCCAATGGCTATGGGTACAATTTTATGATTTATGTCCTTACCTATATGGTACCACCCCAATAACAAGCTTTTGTACCTTTTCAAGCACTTCTCGCACCTTTTTTCTAACAGAGCAAACTAACAGAGGAAGTGACTTAAATACATTTCATCATTCCTTTTTGTTTCTGTTCCGTTGTGAGAATGCCTGTGTGCAGTGGTTCTGTAGGCGGTTAAACGCTATCCGCATTTGAATTAGAAAAGCTGTTTTTTGTCTTCTGTATAACATCATCCACTTATTTTCATATGCTTTTTTATTCATCTGGCAGAACTAACTTCAGGTCTCCCTGTGTTATCATTTTCAGAAATAGAAACCGAACACTGTACTAGAATATAAGGATATGAAGTGTTCCGCATCTCCCACAAAAAGGATCTACAACTCAAATTAGTTTACTGTCATTTATTGTGCAGAGTGACAATTACAATGCTGACGCATTAAATTATAATGTCACATTAAAATAGCTTTTACGCATTTTCATGTAAGTACACCCCAAGACTAGCTCCCCAACCCACTAATTGAAGATGAGCTACAAGTTGCTTCAAACTGCATTAGAATATGCCTGGTAAACGTGCAGCACTTATCGTTTCACACACTGTATGGAGTGAGCATGCATTTCTTTGAATAGTCAGCAAAAAAGGCTCAGGAGTATTTGTATGAATGTATGTAAGGAAAGTATTTACCACTTGTGTTCTGTTCCAGTCTCATCATTGTACACCCGGCAAATATACAGAAGGCAGCTTAATATCTTGAGAGAAAAGTGAAACACACGAATTCTAAGACCTGGGAGGGGGGGGAAGAGATGGGCCATTAGCAAACTGCATCATGGTTCATTTACAACTGAAAATTAGTATAAAACACATTCATGACTTAATGCTGCACTTGTGGACCGAACATTTGGAAACACATTAAACAAACCCCTGGAGCTGGAATAATTATATTTAATTACCAGATTGTGAAATTGGGCCCAGCAAGTGTACTTACTTGATCTTTGGTTTTTGATGAAAAACAGTTTGAGCCTCTCCTTGAAGGTGTTTTCATTGACATAGAATTCAACTTGCACCCTAAGAGAAAATAAAAGTAACATATTCAAAGACAAATCTATGCGCACATGCATACTGACATAGAATTACTGTATAGGATCATACTTGCAGATTTACCTGTATACAATTTGCATGGTAGTTTTAACACTTTTAAATAGTAAATTCAGAGGTGTATGGTATTGTGCAGAAAGATACATGCTAGTTTCGGCAATTTATCAAATAAAACAATTTAAAGAGTCAAAAATAATTCAGTTTCAATTACATCATTTTATTTAACAATCTTTCAAACTTGAGTATCATTATGCATGGTAATGCTTACAGCATAATGTGTAATGTCCAGGTCAAAGTATTGCATATACTTCATAAGAAATCTTAAAGAGGAAAACTTGAACTTGCTTTACAGGCTACACTTGTGCAAATTCAGAGAAAAAAGAGCTATTCCATAAATTCTTAATCTAAAATACCATTTTAACCACAAAGCCACCTTTTTCAATGTCTTTGGATAAAATCAGAAGATTTCCTTCTGATTTATGTCATTTAATTTTAGGATTGCAAACTGTAATTGCCAACCAAGAACAAGTAGCAATAACTGATAGACAGAGATAGCGCTCCCTTGATAACACAACAATGGAAGGCATGGCTATAAGTCACTGTTGTGTGGCCCGTGGCACTATGGCGACTATGCCACACCAAAGGGTTAGGGAGACCCTGTAAATGTGTATTAAGGGAAACTTCCCACAAGAGAAAAGCTCAGCTGACTGAACTGGAGTGAGGCAGAAGTATAGTATCCGAATACAAAAGATTTCTCAAGAGCTTCTTTAAAAAAAATAAAAACAAGATTATGTAAGTCAAAGATGCCAAACAGAACAAAATCGAGAGCAGCTTTGGGTAAATATAAGGCTGTTTTATCACAAATAAAAAAGGAACCCTTAAGGGCGAGAATGGAACCACAGGGAGTGAACCTCAATACGGTGCTGGCCCTATCGCCATCAGTGACGTTTAATACAATTAAGTAATATCACTCCAAGTTCTAGCAGGATTATACACTTACATGTGAGGCAAAGAAAAGAGAAAGCTCTAAATTAGTTTAAATTGGACCACTTTCAACCAATTAATCATAGTCAATATGTCCAAAATCACAGCACTCACAATTAGAGGTAATGAAACTATCACCATCTTGGTGTGAGAGGCCAGAACTGGTACCCCCTTTAAATGGTCACATTTTTATATTTGACTATTTAATACAATATAGATGTATATCGTCCACAATATAAATAGATATTAGAATTGCGGGTAGCCCTGTATACAGATAAATAACTTAAATCCACAGCAGCCACCCATGATGACTGGCACTCATAACAGTCACTTTACTGCTTGCACTTTCTTCCATTGTTGTAAAGTTACTGCAAACAAAGACAACTGTGCTCAAACTCCTCCTCCTTATGCCCCTCAAATTCTCCGCCGAAAGTACGTCACGCAATCTATGCATCAGAACAGCAGTGTAACAGTTGTTTTGTCCATAGGTTTGCGTGCATATTTTGCATACAGGCCAACTTAAAATTTTAATATAGAAAATGAAATTAAAGAATGCAAATGGTCTCAATGGTCATTGCTAGAGAAATGCCAGTAGGAATATATCTCAAATATGGTATTTGTTCAAATGAAAAATTGTAGACTGGCACTTTAAGTAATAATTGCAGGTTGCCCCGTATGCAGATATAAAGATCTTACTTTGTCACATCAGTGGAGTTCATACTGTATGCGTGTTAAAAAAAGTATTCTGCCCTTCCCGTTAGTAGTAGCTGCAAGTCAACTCCAAACCACATACACACATTACAATCACCTGGTTTTCAACTTACAATAATCACGTGACACAAATAATCATTTTAAAAGAGGACTTGGGGATTATATATCTAAGGTTAAGAAATTCAATACAAATTCTCATCATTGAACGGCAGTGCTTCAGATATAAGAAAGTCGGCGAGAGCTAAGAACACAATACCGCCAACTAGTGGTGGGGCCAGGCCACTGCACACATCTCAGTCTCAGATGGTAAGCTGAGGTCAACATTCATCATTTTATATCACCCTCAACTGTATTCCATCAGCATCCATCAATCTAGTCCCAGCTGTACTTAATCAGTCCTAGCTCCACAATCATCAGTCTAAGCTATAACTCCACCAGTCGCAGCTGTACTTTGTTACAATGCCAAAAGTAGCGGTAACTGCCACTGCCTATTTTTACATGGCCTGTCTGATTTACATGGGGTCAATTTCTGGTTACAGCACACAGTAACAACACACAACTGATGTAGCCAAAACTAGCCAAGATTAAACTGTGAATGTGAAGAGTAGTTACATGTATTTCACATTAACAAAAATAGTCACAGTTATTGTGATAATGTCTGAAGGTATTCATGACTTTATTTCACAGCATGAAAATAACGAAATATTTAATTGAATAAGCCACCAGTTGCCATCCTGGCAAGCAAGCTAGGTAAAGTTAGTTGCCTCTCATTAAGAACATATTACTTGTTAGCTAGTAAGATAGCTAGCTAGTAGGGCTAATGATGCTAGTTACCCCACTGACAGTGCCTACAATACCGAATGCTGAGAAAAGGGAAAAATGGTAATTATTAAAGAAACATTGGAGCATGTGCTTGTTGTGGGTGATGGTAGCCATTTACCCAAGCCGATACATATTGTCCTCATAGATGAATACATTTCAATAAATTATCTGACAACAATATCATGATTGTCTCTAGTTTTAATTCACTGCCATTTTCATTGCTTTTCTGATGAAAATGCAATGACACATCAACAGAAACACACAACCAGCTTGACGTGTCATAGAAAAAAGACAGAAATGTGAGTCTGAGAAATAATTTTGCAGTAGCCTATTACCAGCCTATACAGCCAGTCAAAATCAAAAATTAGATGTTAAGGGTTTTTCACTTCATGTACTGTGAAACTGTCTACAGTGTTTGGGTCAATTACTATACCTGAATGTCATTCTTGTGCAGGCATGAGCTTATTCAGTAAATGGCTTGTCAGTCTTGTTCTTTTCAAAAGAGATGCTTGCTTGAGTAGCTACATCATGTTGATAGTACCAGTGCTCGATCGAAGACTCAAACCTGGCAATGCACAACTTGTTGTACCAAAACTTGAAAGAAATAAAATACAGTACATACAGTAACCCTGTTTCATTATTTTAAACAACAGTTAAATTAAAGGCAAAAAAGTATCTTTCTGTGATGGATCAATCAAGTGATTAAATGCACCAGCCTATCAAGGCATTTTACACAAAACATCAAGCACTTGTTACTGTCTCACCACTGTGCATGTTATTTCAATTGTTTCCCATTGCTGCACATGAGATCTAATAATTCTAATAAATGTGATTTCTGCTTCTTTTTTCAGTTTTCCTTCATTTTCAACAAGTTCGATGAATATTTTCCATGTCAAACACCTAACCTTAGTCATGATTTCTTTTCAGGAGAGATGCTAAAAAATACTGCTTAAAACAAAAAAGTATTTGCTCCAGCCAGACCTATAACAGGATAGCTTGATTCATAATTAATCAGATGAAATTAATGCAAGTCACTCCACATTTCACCATACAGAATATTGAGGCTCAAACTTTTAATAATCCTTCAAACTCTTGTCATTAAACAAAAACCAAAAAACTTCACATGCACACCAAAGACCAGGGTTAGACCTACATAGGCATACAGTTCACTAATCAGCTTGTTGTTTCTCATGCGAAACCTTTTCTTGAAATTACTAAACGTCTTCTCATTCAGAGATATTTTCTCTAAATGATGACAAGGCCCAGAAAACATTGAATTCCCCTAAGGTCCTAAGGTGCCACCTGCTACCCCAGCCAAATGACTGAAACTCTAGCCATTTGTAAAAGACACCGATGAGCCGAAGCATTATGACCACTCACAGATGAAGCAAATAATGTTCATTAACTCATCGCCATGGCACATTTCAAGGTCTGGATACTGGATACAGTTGACTCTCGTACTTTACGTGTTGGATGCGGGAGAAATGGGCAGAAATAAAGACCAGAGTGGCTCTGAGAACAGCCAAATCGTTATGGGCCGATGACTGGGTCAGAGTATCTCTGAAACAGAAAGGCCTGTAGAGTGCTCCCGGTTAGAAGTCGTGAGGTCCTAAAGACAGTGGTCCGAGCAGGGACAAACCATGAACCGGCGACAGGGTGTAGAGCGCTCTAGGCTTGTCGATGTGCTATGGGCAACAAAGGCTATAAAGTCTGGTCTGAACCAACAGAAGGGCTACTGTGGCACAAGTCGCAGATAGTTTTAATTATGGTTATGGGAGGAATGTGTCACAACACACAGTGCATCGCATCCTGCTGCATATGGGGCTGCATAGCCACAGGCCAGAGTGCCCATGCTAACCCCTGTCCACCGTCTAAAGTGCCTAAAATGGGCACGTGAGTGTCGAAACTGGGCTTTAGAGCAATGGAGGAAAGTAGCTAAGTCTGATGAGTCCACTTTTCTTTTAGATCATGCGGATGACCGGCAGTACGTGTTCACCAGATGGCACCAGGATGAAGGCAAACCAGTGGAGGCAATGTTCTGCTGGAAAACCCTGAGTCCGGGCATTCATGTGGACGTTGCACGTGAAACCTACCTAAACATTGTTGAGGACCAGGTAAACCCCTTCATGGCAACAGAACTTCCCAATGGCAGTGGCCTCTTTCAGCGGGCTAATGCGCCCAGCCACACTGCACAAAGGTATGAGGAATGGTATGAGGAACATGAGAAAAAGATCTCAATCCGATCATCTGTGGGATGTGAAGTCCAACCTATGGGGGCTCCACCTCACAACTTTAAAGGATTTAAAAGACTGCTAATGTCTTCATGCACCTTCAGAGGTCTTGCAGAGTCCATGCCTCGGTGGGTTAGAGCTGTTTTGGCAGCACCAACAGCATATTAGGCAGGTGGTCATAACATTTTGGCTCATCGGTACATATACTACATACAGTATATACATATGTAATATAATAGTTTTTTCCAGATTAATATACATTACTCCTAAATAACAATATATGATTATTGAATGTTGCAACCTGGCCTACTACTGTGGGTATAGTGTAGATTATGTGCCAGAGCTATGGAATCATTATGCTGTGATGCAAACTGCCATTCCTTCATATTTAAAACTTTTAATACAGAAATCAGTCATATTGTCTAATGATCCTAAAGCACAAATTACAGGGGTTGCAGTCAATGCTGCATAAATCAGAACAGAACTATGTGTGACAGAAGGGGTTGACAGGGGTGGTTGGCTGAAATCGAGATATTTTTAAAAGATAGTACCCTATCAGTTCCATTCATTGTGGTACACAATAACATTGGTCAACAGTTTCTTTCCAGATTCATTTTGGTGGTTTCCCAAACTTTCTGTATTGCCAATACTTGAGACTAAGAACATTTTTCAAAAAAATGTATTTCCCAATTTGTTATATTGCATTTTGGAAAGCCCGGTTGTATTCATAGGCACAGTGCTAATGAGGAGCAGATAAGTATGTGTTTTTCTCTGAAATGCGGTCTGCCAGTCACCACTTTTTTCACTCTGTGATCCACCAGCTAAGCCACAGTAATTGCATCCTAAAAGACTTCATGGGCATCTGGCTCAGGCAAGCACCACCTGATCAAACAATCCAAAACTGGATTCATGAGAATGTTGACAGAATCCATGCTGTTGCAATGTATAATCGGACAGAAATGACCCAAAGAGACACATGCCTTTATGACCTTTCAATCCTACATTCAATCTTCTGGCAGTTTCATTTCCTTAGCTATCATATATTAAGTCATACATTATTCCTAATCAGGTTTTTTTTGTTGCTTAAATGCTTTGCTCAAAGAGCAAGGTTCTATCTAAATGAATTACTTTGGAGACCACTCTAAGTATTGTTGACTAAAGCAACACGTTCCTGAACCTAATTAGAATTGAATTTATTTTGGATGGATAAGGAGATAAAACACTTTCATGAGAGTGAAGGTTAATGTAAAATATCATGAAATCACCAAACATTTACATGGCATATTCTGTTGAGTTTTCCAAAATAACAAAGCATTGTACATCTTTAAGTGGGATCATTTCCTTTCTTAATGTGATAGTTAGACTTTTGGGGATTTTTTAAGATTAATTTCAGCTCTGTTTGGAGTAGAAGTAGAAGTGTATTTCCTTGCTTTAGACCACAATCTCTGCAGTGCCCAACACTAGCCATTGTGACGCCAATCAAAAACATACACTAAACCCACAATCATACCAAACCAAATAAATCTACAGAAAGTGAACTGTCTCTTTAAGGCCACCACGTCCCCACTCAACAAAAACACATGCACTTTGTGATGCATAAAGGAAAACCACCCTTCAAGGACAATGAAGCTTGTCTGATTATAGCTTCCTTGGATTCATAGCCCCGAGACATGCATTTGTTAAAACAAATAAGGGCAGCTCATTATAACTCCATTAGTAGGAAATTACCAAACACATATGCATGCTTTCATGTCATATACTCTAATACTGTACCTTAAGGATAAATTAATTCAAATATTTTTACAAAGGCAAAAGCAACTACATGATTCATGTTTAGTGAGATCATGCTTTCACGTATCACTTTATAGTGCAGAAAACGGTTACTCATTTTACTGCCAATGAGCATTACGTAATAGATAACATTTTTGTCACTTTTTTCAATTTCATTGATATATTTTTGTTTCTATGCTTGTTATCACTGTAGGATTCTTGGATATGATAAACAAGAGCTCAGCGTGTGACACAATCAAATGAGCTCAACAGAGCACATTATGTTTTCTTCATTTACCTCATTTTTAACAAGCCATTGCATTTGAACAAAATTAGTTAGTAGTAATAATAGTCAAATCGTGCAAAGAACATGACATGAATATGTTTCCACACAATCATGGTTGCTTTGTTTGTGATTTGACCACAAACAAAATAGTTTCTAGGCTTTAACATTATTGAGATGAGAACAGGCCATTTAGCCTAACAATGATTGCCATTTCCTTATAACTAAAGTGCACCTCATGCTCACTGCTTACCGAAAAACTAGATAGAGACACATGGTCTTGAAATCCCCACAGCTTCTGACTCTAACTGACCCAATATGCTATTCCATACAGTGACTACTCTGTTTGAGACATAATATCTGTGCAGAATTTACCTTCTGCTTGTTTTTATTCATTAAGTCCACTGGCAGAACTTCACTAGTCACACACCATGCAACTGTTAATTTACCAAAATCAAACCTTTATGATATTCTTTTGACCTATGAAATAAGGTTAATCCATCCATCCATTATCTTAACCCGCTTATCCTGAACAGGGTCACAGGGGGGCTGGAGCCTATCCCAGCATACATTGGGTGAAAGGCAGGAATACACCCTGGACAGGTCGCCAGTCCACTGCAGGGCACACACACCATTCACTCACACACTCATACCCACGGGCAATTTAGACTCTCCAATCAGCCTAACCTGCATGTCTTTGGACTGTGGAAGGAAACCGGAGTACCTGGAGGAAATCCACTTGAACATGCAAACTCCACACAGAGAGGCCACAGCCGACTGGGATTCGAACCCAGGACCTCCTTGCTGTGAGGCGGCAGTGCTACCCACTCCACCATCTGTCCAAAATAAGGTTCAATCTTGGGTATTTTATTTTTCCATTTTGTTTATGGTTACATAACATAGTTTCATAAACCTGCTTAGATTTCTAATTCCTTGGTATTTCAATCATCAGGATTGTATATGTGCATTATATCGGACAATTACATGTGCGATACATATAGTACACTATATAGTATGATCCTTCCATGTACAAGTATGCTAAATAGGTACTTAATTTCATTCTGCAGTAGGTGCTGGATAAAGGTGCATCCTTGGACTAAAGGCTAATCCTTAGCATTTTATTGAGTTTGAGGTCTGGTGGTCCTGTTTGGGGCCCTTCTATTTAAAAAGATAGTACCTATGCCTTATCTAGTGTAGCTTAAGTATACTGTGGCCAGCAGAAGGTAGCAAGCATTCAAGCCCTGTGCTCAAATTAGCATGAACCTCTATTTATAAAGCACTAAGAACTGCTTTTGATACAGTCAACCATAAAATATGGCTAGAACGTCTTAAAAACAAGACTATCCGGACTTGAGGTGACATGTGGTGTTCCACATTGCCTGTAATGCTTAGCAATACATGCTCAAACTTACAGTATATTTGGAGTACAGGATAACTTTACATAGATATGTGGATACTCCTGGGGAAAGCTAAATATGAAAAATGCTATATACAGTAAGTAAATACGTTTAAAGTCTTGCTTTATATCTGGGAAAATGTGGCTCTTATTCAGAGTCAGTTCATCAATAATCTAAACCCAAGCCACGATGAAAAGAAGTCTAAAGTAGACAAGTGGATGATGGAAGAAAATGTCACCTTAAAATCTATGTAAAGGTATGTAAGGGCTTCCAAGAAAGTCTATATTTTTCTTTTTTTGAACCAGTGCCAGCAGTTTAGCCAATGCTTTACACAAAAATATGTATTGAAAAAGGAGACTTGGTGAATGATAAAGGATTGAAATATAATGCACCTTTAATGATACAGTATCAAGGTACTTTAGAGTAAAGGAGAGACATTAACCTCAACAAACAGCGATGTATTGCAACCACCTGAGTGACAGCATCACATCTGCAATAGAATGCTCTCCACAAATCAGCTTAAGGGGAGAGGAGAGATATTTTCTCCACTTGCACAGGGGGAAGATTAGATGGCCGGACTGAGAGTCTGGTTGGGAATTTGACCAGAAAATATCTTCTGCATGTCACTCTGGATAAGCGCATCTGCTAAGTGACTCTAATGTGATGTAACAGAAACCAAGAAACCTCCTACTTTTTGCAATAAGTGCTTTAAGGGAATAAGGGAGCCTTATTGGCAGGATCACCTATATTGCAATGTACCAGTCATTGCATCACGTATTGGTTTTCAGCTACCCTCTACTCGCCCACCAACATCAATTCCAGCAGCAACTTATTATTCTTAGGATGTCTCAGACCCAACTAAAAACCATCAAAGCCCAGCTTAGCTTCACTTATCAGACAGGACAACGTCTTCTGGGGGTATATCATAAAAAGGCAAAATCAACAGTAGCTAACTTAGATCACTGCTGAACATGAAACCATCGCTGAACATTTGTAATAATACAAATAATCTCAAAAATAAACACAATAAGAAGAAGTAGAAGAAGAAGAAGAAGAAGAAGAAGAAGAAGAGGAAGAAGAAGAAGAAGAAGAAGAAGAAGAAGAAGCAGCAGCAACTGCAGCCAGCCATGTAGAAAATGGGTGATTAAGCACACATGCTTTTAGCCATAAAATTGCTACTAGACTAATATTTGAATGGCTTGTACACAGAAAAAGCCATAACAGAATTTGTGTGTGTGTGTGTGTGTGTGTGTGCTATTTGAATGGCTTGTACACAGAAAAGGCCTTAACATTTGTGTGAGTGTGTGTGTGTGTGTGTGTGTGTGTGTGTGTGCGCGCGCGCGCGTGTGTGGTTAGGCTGATTCTGTGTACTGTGATAACATTTACGAGAGGGCTGATTGAGAGGTGGGTGAGCGCATCAGTTCCTTTTGTTTTTCCTGGGTAGAGTCTGGAACCAACTCATCCAACTGATGGCACATTAACAGTCACTTCGCAAAAACAGACTTTATGGGCACAGAGGGATTTCTGCTCATGGGAACGTAATCACATACAGTTTATGCTCTGTGCATGATTGAAAATAAACAGACAAAGCACAGAAGCACAAAAGCACAAACACACACACACGCCAAGACATAGTCGTGGATAGGGGTGGTTAAAGGCTGGGGTGACCAAGCATGCTAATCTGATTGGTGAAGAAATGTGAGGTAAACATTTCACATCGAAGACGCAGTAACTTTGTTTAATTGTGTGTGAATGTGTAATTCCACCATGTAAACATAATTGATCTCTCCACTTTCATAATGTGTGTTTTAACCAGTGACAAGATGGTGATTAAAAAAACGATGTATATTCATTTTACTGTTGATTGTTTTCAGAAATTTGAGAATCTTCGAAATGATGGATGTTCCTGGCAGATGAGTCATTTCGTTGAATTATTATTGGCTGTCAGCATTTGCTGTCCACTGCACTACCTTTTCTCAGAAATGCCTTTGCCCCCATATGCATCTGCACTACTACCTCACTCCTCTGGAGTCAGGATGTGGTCGCCCACAAACCTTCCTCACGCCACAGCATTCCACCCGTGATTTACTTCCTGGACGGTCTTGCCACAGATATAACAGACTAACCAGATGGTCAATTCAATATTCTTAACATTTTAAGTACTGTTTAATATTGAAACTGAAGTGCTCAGATATGATTTGCCTTATGAATATTCATGAGGGAACATGGCCAAGAACAAAACAATAGCAATGGGTGTTCCCCTCACCCATTTCTGGATGTTCACAAACTGCAATATAGCAATAGAAACTCATGTTCAATATGAATATGGATATGAATTAGGAATGGAATTGAAGGAATTGTGTAGAATATTGTGTTTGAAATTGTATTGTAGTTTATTGGATTACATTAGAACATTAGAAGTTTGTAATTACTCTAGAAGCGTTAGATATCGCATTCAGTCAGAAAAGTTTGGATCACCAGCCTTGAAAACTCTCTGCTTCATGGCCTTTATGCCTTAAGTGAAATGTGACAATACTTCCATATATACACATGTAAGAAAGCTCAGAATATAAGCATGAGGTCGCGTCCAAGCCAGATGGCTCAGCGGGTTGGATCACAACGCTATTGCTGCCGGTGGAAAGAGCCAACACTGGAATGCCACTGGTATATCTCTCAACCCAAAACTTTCAACGGACGGAGACGGATCACTCGCCCAGTTTAAGATTCGAATACACTGTATATACAGTAGTTGATGTTTGTGGTCTGTATAGATAATAAACTAGCATGACATAGAACAGCGGCCTTGGCTCAAGAGGTATTTCTCTTTATCATTTGCCAACTGCCAGGCTACTGACACCGCATATTAGCTACTGAATAATAAGCATTGAAAGGCAATGTTTGTGCCAGAAATCGTATCAAACAGGTTTTAGATAAAGGAAATATCGTTTTCTATTAGTACGCAATGTTTGACATTATTGACTGCTTGAAACAATCGGTATCAATTGAAATAATAATTATTATTTATTTTTTTTTAAATATATATATATATATATATATAAAATTCTGCCACATGCCATTGCAATGGCGACAGATGTTGGACAGGTGTTGTATGGTCGTTGCGCGATCTGTTTGATACTGTAGGCTACTACTTTTGTAGTTTATGATTTGATGTATGCATTATGTATTTAGCAGTACTTCCCTCTATATAACTTAATCATATCGTTCTTCAAGCACCACAGATTAAGTTCTATTTCGGGAAATTTATGAGAAAACAAGTGCAAATACGTTTTAGTAAAATGCCCGTCCTTTTAGTCGCATTTATGTACTTTTATGTGATGCTTTTCATCAAAAGAAATTAACCAAATCAATTCACAGGCAGCAAATATGCAAATCTAATAAACTGAGAATACCATCACCTGATACGATTATGTTATTGGTACAGTGATGTCCCAGGTGTACCAAACTTACCTGTCGTCGTTTTGCCATCCCTGGTCACCAAGTAGCAAATCCCTAAATCTGTAGCGAGGAGGGAGAGGGGGAACTTCGCTTTCTAAATCAACCATCTTCCACAGAAGTGCGCTCCGGTCACACGATAATTTAACAGTCGCAAAGTCCAAACTTAAATTCGGAAAACCTTGATTAAGAACAACAAATTACTCTCTGACAATTGTTGCAACCGTATAGCACGGTGCATTTTTCTGCATAAGAAATCGGCAGAAATGCTTAATTCAGCCAGTGCTGTGTGCTGGAACTATTGCCTTTTGCACTTAACATAAACCGATACAAAATGAAACCATCATATGGGCCAACGCGTCTTCATCTGTTGCTCTTCAAACCTACTAGGCTGTATTAGGCATCTGGTCCGTACATCGCTTCAGTGAAAATCGCTGTCGGTGCAAGACACCTACTACTGAGGATGTGCATCCTTAGAATGTGCTTCACACGCCCAGTGACCAATCGAATTACATCATTCGCAGTCACGAAAGACAAGCATCATCCACAGAATCGTCAAGCACACGCGCAAATAGGACATAGGCATGTATGTATGTACGTACGCATGTATGTATGACTTGAATAGATAGATAGATACATACATGCATACATACGTTCGCGCGCGTACGCACGCACACTACGATTCTGTTCTCCAATACCACAACTTTATATAAATGGCCACTGGAAATATTGCATACAAGTTTGTGAATTAGGCTATTGCCCAGAACACGCAGAACAATCATAACACTGGCATCTTGTCAGATTGAATCGGATTATTTGCATTTTGTAAATTGTAGGCCGACATACATAGTGGTTATGCCACAGTACTGTTTTTATTTATCTATGAGACTACTTTATTCTGCCCGTCTCTCTATTTGTAAAATACTTGTTCTGTGTAACCTAATGTATGATGACACCTTAATGATTGTCTGATGTGTCTTTATTTATTTCCAGTTTTGTTGCTCTCTCGCTCATTTTCTGACGATGGAGTACCGAAATGGGTTGTACTGTACGCTACTGCATACAGTGTCGAAATTAGTTATTTCTCTTTCTCTACTAGAATAAATCCAACAATCCGAATAGGCTACTTTGGCTACAGTGACCAATATCCCTTAACCTGCACGTGGAATCAGCTATATTTAGGTGGAAAGACAAAATGGACTATGTTTTAAATAGTGGGTGGGTCAAAGTTCATGATTATGTGAAGCCATTCTTAAAGCTACTTTTGCCTTTTTCTCCTTCATGACAACGTGGGGGACGTTTTCGTTTTTGCTGCGATTCTGTTTTTTAAAAATATATTTCACACATTAAACGGTTTGTAAAATGCTGTATTCAGGGTTGTAGCCAACGGTATTGCCATTCAGTATGTAATTTTTAACTTTAGTGACATCAGGTGGACATACAGTAATCTTGCATTCCGCTACTGTTGCCTATATTGATTGCAACTGTAAATCTAATTTAGTCAAATGTGTCATGCACACAAGATATGCTTTATGAATAATTTATCAGGACATTTAGATCACATCCATTAGAAGTAGTAGCCTACCCATCGTTTCTATTTAAATCGTGGTTTAAATAGAAACATAATGGAACTGGTGATCTCGGCTTCAGTTGTAGTCAGGCATGACTTAATGAGCTAATTTAGGTAGTCAACGAGGTAAAAAAAAAAAAAAAAACCTTCGCTCGCCAAAAACTGAACGTCAAAGAAATATCATGATTTAGGATAGAGCATCAGAAACTGCAGTACAATAAATTTATGAAGAATTGCTGTGCTGTACAGTATTTCAGCCCACACCGGTACAAACGCTGTTATACAACATATAAAGACAAACACATTCCTCACACGTCCAGGTTCCTTGCTTGTCAAATCCCCAACAGGAGCTACCTGTTGCTTTATTTTGCTTTACTCCATCACACAGCGCCCTACCTTTTTCTGAAGGACAACTTCGGCACAATTATATTACAACAATATAGTATTACAATTGCACAGCCTATCATTTAACATATAATGTGTAAAATGTGTTGACTCCTGCTTGCTGAAGGTAATATTAATGTTGCGCTGAATGATCACATGTAAATATGTGCAACAATTAATTTAGGAAAATTTTAAAAAGTATCTCTACATTTCACAAATAAACAGTTTAAGCAAAACCCTTTAAGGTGAATTATATTTTCAACTCTAACACAGCAAATTACCACTATCCAATTATACCTGTGAGTACACACATTCTTTAAATAATAAGTTCATACACTTGAATCCCATCCAATAGTTTAAGAAACACTACAGCAACTGATCTAGGAACAATATACAATATACTCCCAAAATGAATTAGACTAAATGTTTTGATTCATTATCATATTGTTAATATATTAAAAATCTGGTATACAGTGGGGTGCATTCTGGCACCCCTGGTTTAAATGTCTGTTACAATGTATCTGTATGTGATTGAAAGCTTGCTTTTTATTGTAATTTTTGTTTATAAATGAAAAACGAATAGCACATTTTGGGAACCCGTTTGGATTACTTTATGAAAAGATACTAAAACCCAGACCGAGGTGATTTACTTGTTAGGGCTTCAATGAGTCTAATGTATAATTCCAGGGCTGAACTTTATTCTGAAATAACTCCATGCCTTCTAAAGTATCCAACTCCAGTGGCTGTTCTGTCTGGTGTGCACTGAGTGTGCATTCTTTATGAAGGCTGTTCTGTCTGTCTGGAACCATGGGTTCCTCTAAACCGTT
This sequence comes from Conger conger, assembly GCF_963514075.1. Taxonomy (NCBI): domain Eukaryota; kingdom Metazoa; phylum Chordata; class Actinopteri; order Anguilliformes; family Congridae; genus Conger; species Conger conger. The sequence continues at coordinate 48,885,866 of NC_083764.1, forward strand.
GTCCAATGATTTCAGAATGAAGATGGTTCATTTCCACCAAGAAGGAAAAGGATACAAAAAACTATTTCAGTGTTTCAAACGACCCATTTCCACTGTCAGAAACATTACAAATAAATGGAACAGTTGAAGTCAAGGCAAGGTCTGGAAGACCAAGAAAGATTGCAGATTGAATGGCCCAAGACATGATGAGGAATGCTCAAAAGGAGCTGCAAAAAATAGTGGCAAACACAGGTTTAGCTGTTCACAGGACAACAATACAACATACTTTAAGTAACAAAGACCTACATGGCAGAGTTGCCAGAATGAACAACCTCAACACAAAATTAAGTGTCTGAAGTATGCAAAAGAAAACACTGAGAAGCCTGAAGCCTTCAACTAACGGAACAAAAAATGAACTTTTTGGCCATCTTTGAAGAGAAGAACACATTGCCAACTGTTGGAAGGAAGTGGATCCATTTTTCTTTGGGGTTGTGTGGCAGCTGGGGGCACAGGAAATATTGTGTGAGTGGAAGGAAGAATGAATTCCACCAAATATCAAACATAGAGGCCAATGTTCAAAGGTTAGTTCAGACACTTAAATTGAAGAGAGTTTTGGTATTCCAGCAAGACAGTGATCCAAAGCATACCTCAAAATCAACCATGAAGTACCTCGAGGAAAGACAGTATGGTTTTGGAATGGCCACCACAGTCCCCAGACTTGAATACTATTGAAAATCTGTGGAGACCTCAATCATGCCATACAAGCAAGAAGTCTAAAGAATATTTCTAAGCTAGAGGTGTTCTGCCAGGAAGAATTCCAAAAGTGAGAACTGAAAGAGTCTTAGGTGGCTGTAGGAAGCATTTTCAAGCTGTTAAAGTAATATTGCTTTAAAATTTGAAGAAATGTTTAACATTGTACCATTTAGAAGTCAGGTTCACTTCTGCTCACTTAGATATTCATTGTAAAAACATTTTGACCAGGGATGCGCAATTTCTTGCACACTACTATATGGACACATTATACGTTCATTTATTTAGTTTATTGGTTACAAATCAGGCCCAATATGCACAATTTGGGTAACTCATTGTAGAAATCCATAAGTTATTTGGCCATCAGAGTACAATCTTGCAAGACATATCTAACCTTTAACCTTCAAGCTCCTCCCCCAAACACTACCACTTGCGCTTGCCAAGTGAGTGCGTAGTAATTACCTCTGATTTGCCAATCCTAAGATGAAAGACAACTCAGCACCCCCAGACAACCATTGCCCAACCCACAGTTTTATGCAGTTGCCACAAGGTAAGAAAAAAATCTTTAAAAATATTTTTTTGGGAAAATGTACAAATAAAATAAAACAAAAACAAAACAGTATAAATGCGACGGTCAGTGAGCATGGTCTGGGTCTGAAATATTTTGCACGGGGGCAGCAGTGTCCAGCCCAAGTAAAGTGCCCAGGTACGACTGATCCCTGGGATCCAACATCTGGTCGGGCCGAACGGGATGCACTATGTTGGCCGGCTGAGGGGTGAGGGTGTACTTCTCCAGAAACACCAGGTCCGCGGCAGGCTGGTATCCCCCGGCCTGTGGCCCCTGGGACTGAGGCGAAATCATCCCCTGCGGTTGGGCAGACAGAGGAGCGGCCTGCCTCACCAGCTCCACCTGGCTGGAAACTTCCGGCATCTGGACGGGCACACACAGCGTGACGGGCACACACACATCCGCAGAAACGTTCTGGAGGATGGTCTTGGGCTCAGACTGGTACACCTTGCCATCAAAGGAAATGGGGATGGGGACCATCTTGTCATGGGCGGGGCCGGTGGTGGGGGCTTCTCCAGGTCGTGTTGTGTGGACGTGGTCCATATGGTACTTCAGCTTGTCCTTCCTCTTGAAGGTAGCACTGCACTGCGGGCAGTTGAAGGGTCGGGCGTCCGAGTGTATCACCATATGCTTCGTTAACGTCTTCTTGATTCGGAACGTCTGGTTGCAAACGTGGCATCTGTACGGTTTCTCCCCTTCAAAACAAACAGGAAGCAGAGTACTTCTTTCTCACTTCAGAACCGGCTCACGGAATTAACAGCAGAGTGATGTGCAAAGACTTGTGTTATTTACAGATGCAAGCTTTTTTCTTTTACCTGAATGTGTCCTGAAGTGCATCTCCAAACTCGACTTTCCTTTGAATTCCTTCTTGCAGACCTCGCACTGATGCACTGCTGCTTTGTACCTATGAAATGATAAAAGTCAGTGACATGTTATGGCACCAATAATTTAATACAAACAGCATATACCAAACCAATTAAATATTTTTTAGCTCCAATACCAAAACGGGGCAACTTGAACCAAAGTCCCCATTCTACTCACTTTTGCCACACTTTTTCTCCAAGGTGAACACTTCTATAATGAACCGTCAGGTGGTCATGGCGCCTGAAGCATTTGCCACACTCTTCACACTGATGAGCTTTCTCTCCTAAGTGAAACACAGCTCTAATTCATTAGGTTACAAAGACTCATGAGTTCATTGTCAGTAAAAAGTATTGAATGTACAGCTAAAAGTTAGGTGAGCTATTAGGCTTTGTTAAATGTTTAATAACTGGGGAAGGTCATTTCGCCGAAAGCACAACTGTGGGTCACTAAGATTAGTTTGATTCAGTGTTAGAAAATGTTGAAAACTCTCATAAAAGTAAATTGTCAAGGTAAAGCATTTTGTCAGACATGAGCTATTCAATTTAGAACCATGGACATTATTTATATATCATTAGCATCATGTTAAAACCCAGACATTTTCACTGTAATTATATTACACCTGAAGTTCTCCAGTTCTATTGTAAGTACATGTCTTAGAATCCAACCATTAAGTTACTTCTAAAAGCCCATGCTATTGAAGCAACGTTTGCATGATATATACACAATTTAGTATGAAGCTTGCGTACCAGAGTGTATTTTCTTGTGTTTGGTCAGATGATCATGTCGAATGAAGGTTTTCCCACATTCTTCACACTCATAGCGCTTGTCATCATGATGCACTCGGAGGTGAAGTCTACCAAAAGGCAAAAAATAGTTTGTGACAAATCCAACAACTGTAATATGCAGGCAACTTGGACAGGCATGTTCAATTGAAGTGAGCACTATAAGTGGGAAAGGCATCATATTCACACTGAGTGTGCATCCTTTATGAAAGCTGGCATACTGTATTCTATAAAATATAGGTCCCATTAAAGTACCACCCTCTGACTGAGAAACCGTTCCAAAACACCCACACAAGGCTAGAAGGCAGTGGTTCTCTACCATTGTACATGGAAGCAGGGTTCAAAATGGTATTGCCATTGATATCATGGATCTATGAAATAACTGTAGCCATTAAATAATTTAAACAATGTGTGAAGCATATGTTTATCTCCTTTGGCAGCTGATGCTGTACTGTACTCACCTGTAAGAGCTCCCATGTCTGAAACTCTGACCACAGATACTGCAAAGGTGGGGCTTTTCCCCACTGTGTATTCTCAAATGTTCTCTCAGAGTTGTTCTGAGGAAAAAATAGAAGCTGTCAAGTGTCATTTTAAAAAGTACATCCAGTATTCCAGGCAAAACGCTTTTTAAAGGTGTAGGTCTCACCCCACCCAGCAGTTTCAGATTGCATGGATTACATGGTGTTCTATATTCACATTTTCAAGAGTACATGGCTGCATTTTATCATAAACTACCACTGATATTCCTTAAATAATTGCTGGTACTGTCTACATTAACTATCTTTACTTTGCCATCTAATGTTACTTTACTTATGTTACAATGCTATTATGTTGTGGAATACAGAGCACATTCATGAATACAAATTGAGCTCTCCATAACACATTAATTACATCTATAAAAAAAAGAAATGGGTTTATGCACTGTAGTTTGCCACCACCTGGGACAGATCTAACCTGAGGATCACAGACCTCGGAATTCTGCAAACATAATACACTCATAAAACATTAATAAGAAGCTATCAAAAAGCTAACATAATAGTGACCTCAAGTACTGATTATAGTTAATAGTTCTAAAAATTCATGCAGTCAACTATATAGCCTCAGTAAATATTCATGAATGAACCACAATGTATTCATTACACGAATACCTAAAAAAAAAGAAAAACACATTCCCCTGAAGTCTCCTTTTAATGGTGTACAGGCAGTACTGCAAATCTATTATATATTGATGGTATGTTGTTGTTACGATGTGATTTTTCACTACAACTGACAACACTGAGTAGCAACAAATATCCGCCGTGAAAGGAGCTGTTAAATGAATGTATCTTGGGATTGGAAGGTGGAGGGTTCCTGTCTGAAGTGATGCAATATTACTGTATGTTTATGCCAAGCGCAGTGGTGTTTTCTTTTTTGAAAAACACCAATACAACAATATGTAAGTGGCAATGTGTGAGGAACATTCTCACTATACGAGGCGCTCTACAAATTAGTCTCAGAAAAGCTAATAATAATGAAACAGCAATTATAATAACAGTAAATGTCGCTGTATACTTACGATATGCGATATCATAGCTTGATACCCATGTAAGATTCATACATCATAGATAGAGACATAAATATCCCACCTTTCACGCACAGACTTCCCACAAATGAAACAGGTCCATTTTCTCTTTCCACCATGGGTGCATTCAATGTGCCGCTTCCTGTTCCCGGTGTCGTTAAACTGTCTGCCACATATGTCACAAGGAAACGGGCCTAAACAATAATGAGCAAACAACAAATTATTGGAACATTGCTCTGAAAAATGTATTTGCCCCCTTCCTGATTGAACCTATTATTGCATTTTTTGTGACTTCCTGAATGAGTTATCGCAGCACCCTTTTGGCAGGCTAGCCACTCCCGGGAAGATTCACCACTGTTCCAGTTTTTCTCCATTTGACACTAATGCTCTGAGCCTTACAAATGGCTTTGTAACCCTTTACAAAGCCATTTGTAATAATATCTAATGATTTGTAGTAATCTTTAATCTCATCTGGAACTTCCTCTGATCGTGGCATCATAGCTGCCAACTCTCATGCTTTCGGCGTGAGACACACGTATTTGCATGTGCGTGTGAAAACAGGCAAATGCGTGTGTCTCACGCCGAAAGCGTGAGAGTTGGCAGCTATGTGGCATAATGTGTTGTTGAAACTTTGTAGTCACTGCTTCACTCTGATGGTAAGTTTCGATATGAGTGAGGTTTATATTCAACAGGGGTGGTTACACTCAAGCCTGACTGTGTTCAATCAGCTGAATCTAATGATCAATTACATTTGGTTAATTTGTTGATTGAGTAACAAAGTGGACAGCTACTTTCGGTGATATGAGTGTTTGATACCTTTTCTCATTAAATAAATTAAATAATAATTTCAAAAAATGTGTTTTGTCTACTCCTTTTCCCTTTGCCTAATATTAAAGTCTGTCTAAATATCTGAAACCATTTAATATGAGTAAAATGCAATAGTGGAGTTCTACACACTTCATCCTACTCTATTGCCTACTTAAAGACCAACAAAAAAAGTATGTATAAAATCAATTATACACATTATGTCCTACATGTTAATTCTCAAACATATATATATGTAAAAAAAATTTTTTTTTAATGATTAGGACAAAAAATATGACTTGTTTAAAAAATATATTTTTGCTGTCCTCTGTCCTTTTCTGTCGGACCTGTCCAGGGTGTATTCCTGCCTTTCCAGCCCCCCTGCCACCCTGTTCGGGATAAGCGGGTTAGGATAATGAATGAATAAATGAATGAATGAATGTAGCGTAGTGCTTAAGGTACATGACTGGGACCCGCAAGGCCGGTGGTTCGATCCCCAGTTTAGCCACAATAAGATCCACAATAAGATCACAACAAGGCCCTTAACCCTGCATTGCTCCAGGGGAGGATTAACTCCTGCTTAGTCTAATCAACTGTACATCGCTCTGGACAAGAGCATCTGCCAAATGCCAATGTAATGTAATGTTAATGTAATTATTATCACTGTATTAGTACAAACATATATGTCTCATTTTTATATAGCCGAATACCACTATTGTATCATTTCTAAAGGCCTCTATTCAAACTTATGGAATGGAAAAATGATGCATGCTTCATTAAATATGAAGTCGTGAAAATTCTATAGATGCAAGTCTGAGGCCAAATTCTCTCACTGTCTGGACACCACTGGTATGGTTTCAATTCATTTGGGGAGTGTTGCAATATTGCAGCTCAAAGAATAGAGGGAATTAAAACTCAAACGTGATTAAGAATTCCCTCAGTACACCCCCACTAGCTACAGCTCCCACTTCGCCCGGCTCAGGGTTCTAATATTAAATATTAATACTGGGGATATAATATTAAGTATTCATGGTTAGTTTTCCAAGAATAGTTTTTTTGGAACATGAGCAGCAATAAAATAAAATTATGTTATAAATTGTAATACTTAATATTTGAAATGTCTTAAACACAACTAAATAAAATTGGTCTAAAGCCATGTGTTGGTAACTGGAAAATATACAAGCTACACATCTTTAAATCAGTAATACATTGTGTTGAATTAAGGTTTTTGCACATTCCACACTCCTACACTGCTTGTCATTATAACAGAAACAGTACAACTGGAAATGTTCTGCCAATCAGCAAAGAGGCATTTCTCTGGAACAGCTGGTAGTGTGTGGGTGCCTGACTAGGGTGACCAGATTCACCCTAACAGGCCAAATGCGGGACAAACAGTAAGACTGATAATGTCCATTCTTTATAGGCTACCAATGCAAAATGTATGGAACTTATAATATCATGCGTATTGGGTTAGACACATATCGCGCCTGCAGTTACACTCTTTCCCACTAGTCTGTGCATATAGCATAATATGCTTGAATACCTAACAGATTCCTATTACTATAAATTACTAACGTCATAGGCGTGACCAATGGTAAGTGCAGTCTTTATTGATACATAATTTAGACGCAATGTGCAATTTAATAAAAGAATTATGAACAGTCAGCCAATCCAGATGGAATTAACAGGATAGCTCAATCACAGTCTTTCGAATCATGACCTGACTTCATAATTAGACATGAAATTAAATAAATTAAGTGCAAATCTTGCCTGTCGAAATCAAGAATCAATTGCAGGTCATCTATTCGCCTGGACATGAACTGGATGGTTAGGAGGATTTCAAAATGAAATACAAAAATAAATCCACTTTACAATAATTTCCTTTGCAATCTGCGATAAGTTGCTACAGATGCAAGTCAAGTGACAGGGATAGCTTGTTACCACAGCCGGCTGACCTGTATGAATGGGAGCAGTGCAGTGTGTGATACATGTTTATTAGCTGCAGTCTGTCTGGCTATCATCTTTGGGTTTAAGTATAAATGCATCCATAGATCAGGGACTTGTATCAGGAAGCAGGACTACTGAGTTAGCCGGAAGTGCACTGAGCAGATCCTGGAATCCTCCTAAATCTTGAACACGAACTGAAAAAAACCCCCAGCTCAGTGGAGGTGGGTCCACTCTCCCATAATATTTTTCGACAGGTATATCCCCGATCACCTCACTTGGGGCCGTTTCTTGTCCTGAGAATGAAGGAGGTGACTTCTTGTGCTTTCCGTTTGCTTATTTAAAAAAAGGTTGTAATCTTTTGGCCTGCGCAGATTCAAGTAGTAGCATGAATTAGTGGTATCCTCCATCAAACAGTTAAAGTCGGCAATTGCCCTTTTTAGACATCAACAATTCGACCGTCAGAAATCTGTCCCTTTCACATCCCTAGTCTCGAGCAGAACATGGGTGACAGTACCATGGGACAACATATTTCCATTTACAGTCTACTACTGACATCAACCCTGAAACTACCCTGAAAGAGTCCAGCCCTGTTTTCAGTGCTTTTTCATTTCTAACTAAAGCCCTAATAAAATGTTAAAATGAATCTCAAACTCAGACTGGACATATAGGTTCAATGATCCGTAGCAACTTATCGCAATTGACTCTTTAAATGTGGTATCTCACCAGCTCTTCAAACACAGAGATAAACAAATGAGTTGGCTACATTACCTAAGTGGTACTTCTCATGGTGCTTAAGTCTTGCGAATCTGGACTTGAAGTAGTCGTCACAGTAAGCGCACTTGAAGGGCCGGGCCTGCGAGTGAAGGATCATGTGCTCTTCCAAGTGTGGCCGCCGGGTAAAGGACTTGTGGCAGATCTACCTCAAAAAACCGAAGAGAAAATAAGGCGGCCATCTTGTACAACAGGCGAGGCTCTGCATCCTTCTCAAGACCTCAGGTATAGATCTGTATTCTGGGGCTGCTCCACTTTGGCCCTAAAGGCTCAATCCAACAGGTTTCTAGCTTTCTCTATGCCAATTACGTGCCTGCAACGGGAGAAGCCACACTGGTTCAATCAAGAAAACGATTAGTTGAACTGAGAGGATAAACCATCTGGGAAACCACTGGGAAAATTGCAGGCACTGTTGTAGCACGTCACTACAGTGCAGGTCTGTCTTACTGGGTAAATTATGCTTCTTATTTTATTGGCAAACTAACACATACATTTGTTACAATGTGAATCTGTGTTCTGTGCCAGCTGTGAAAAAAATATCCTCTCATGAGAACTCTCATCTTTCCATCTCTCTATCAAGCTCCCAAATAAATATGTATAGATACATGCATATATGGAATACAATCACAAGAGTGCACTTACAATACAGTATATTATAGGCTTATATCATGGGATAAAAACTTACATCACATTTCCATCCTTCACTCTTCCTCTTCTTGATGGAAAGGAATTCTTGAATGTGGTCAGGATGGAATCTGAAAATACCAGGCAGATATTTATGTTCATTAAGGACTGTTTAACCAACACTAATCTCACTACAAAGGTAAGCTTTGGCCTGGTATGCAAGCAGTTCAGGCAAATGCACACTGGATTGTCCTTATCGTTTCATGACTTGAGAGGAAAAGGCAAACTCAGAGAAATAGGAGAAATAGGCACATTTTTGCATCTTTGCCAGAAAGAACCCCATACCCAGACTGCAATAAAATTTTTATACATTTATACATTTGAAAAGCAGTTTCTGTTAGCTCCCTAGCTGCTTCTTTTAAGGGGCAAAGCAGCATTCAACAAAATCACTACAGCTTTTCTAATGCAAAGAATCTTCAAAAAACTCCAGTGAATCCTTTAAGTTGTCAATGGCCTTATTTGTAAAGGAATACTTTCGCAATTTTGAATCTCAATCTAACCACTGTAACCAATTCAAAAAAGCACTGTACACATTCAAAAGCATGAAAATGTCCTAGATCAAGTACCTTCAAGGTCATCACTATTTTCCCTCCACCTTTCAAAGTTTTCTCTAATCATGATGCCATATAGCTTATGACAGACAATACTACCTTCTGACATGCTTTGCCAAGGTCTTCCTGCTGGCATGTAGTTTATTGCAAAATGGACATTTGTGCTCCTTCTTCTGAAAGGGTGTTTCGCTATTGTGCTTCTTTCTGTGCACAGTGAGGTTTGACTTAGTGGAATAACACTGGTTGCAAATGTCACACTGGAATGGTTTCTCTCCTGTGTGGACACGGGTGTGACTCTCATACTTCCCTATAAAGAGTCAGAAAAAGGGGAAACAATTTTAACAATATGACATGCAGTTATTGTACTGTAATGACAAAACTCCCAATTGCCAACCGAAGCACCAGAAATGGGCCAAAAAGCCTTGTGTACTAGCCAAAACTACTGCTACCTAAGGAACATGAGAGCTGACATTGACCAGTTTTTGACACATTTACATGGATGTATCATTGTGCTACCAGTGCCACATCACTATTATTATTATTATTATTATTATTATGATTATTAGTGTATTATTACTAGTTACAAAATCAAACATTTTGCAGCACACCTGCTCGGTCAAATGTCTTGTCACATTTGGGGCACTTGAGGATTTTCCTGCTGGAGCTCTGGATGATGACGGGAGCCAGACCCTCAGGGTAGGACTGATCAAGGCCTTCAGCACCAGCACTGTGCTCATCCCCGTCAACGTCATTGTGCTGCTCCTGCATCTCGTCTGAATTCTCCTCATACAGCCTGTCGTCACCGTCCAGCAAGCTCTTCCTGTCAACTTCCTCCCCCTGTCCAAATGGCTCGTCCTCCTCATCCTCATCTTTCTCCTGCTCTGCCTGCTCCTCTTCCTCTTCTGCCAGGATAGGCAGCTCCTTGGCAATGGTTTTTCCGGGGATGCTCTTGTCTGGCATGCCGGCTGTACTCTCGTCGCATCCCCGGTCGAACTTGGCCGGACACTTCCTCTTCCGGGCAGACCTCCTGGCAGCTGGCGGGGAGGCGGTGGTGAGAGATTCTGGATCCTTCCGCCTCTCTTCAGTGCGACCATCCCGGCAGTGGCCCCGAACCAAATGATTCTCCAAGGACTTTCTGTAGCAGAAAGTCCGGCTGCAGAGGGTGCACTGGCTGCCACCAGGAACCCGGGCAACGTTCTCCGCTGGGCTTTGCGGGGTGTCAGAGCAAGATGGTTCTACCGGTGATTGTTGTACCTCGACTGGATCTGCTAAAGTTTCCTCAGAAGTCAGCAATCTCACAGCATCAATCATGTCCAGAAACCTAGCCGCTTCCACCAGGGAAGGGATCTCGCCATCAGAAACAATAAACTCTGATGTGTACAAAAACCGGAGCAAGTGCTGAAACACCGAGTCATCAACCCGATCAAGAGTCATGTGACTGGTTTCAGGGTTGGCAGTCAGTTGGCCATAAAAGTACCTGCTCCCAAAAGCCACAACCACTTTATGTGCACTGTACTGTTTGCCATTGACAACGATGTCCAGGTCACAAAATGATGATGGCTGCTGTCTGTCCTCATTCAAAAACTTGAGGAAATTGCTATTGTGCTGGGTGAAACTAAAGTGCCTTTTTTGCTGTGAAGCAACAGCCTGCAGACCCCTGGAATGTTTCAAGCCATCGTCTAACGACACAGAGGTGCCGCTATGGGCCAGGGAATCTGGATGTGTTTCTCTCTCCGAGCAAAACCTGATGTCAGTCATCTGCTTGGAGTGTCGGGAGAGACTGAGCTTCCCTTTCATTTTAGATGGGTCCTCTCAGAGCTCTACAAAGAAAAAGAAAAATCACAAAACACTGCTACAATACCAGAAATACAGGGGGGTGTAGTTAGGAGCTGCTTTATATGGGAATGATACACTCAGTGACCACTTTATTAGGTACATATTAGACCTATTTATTTGAATTATTGGTCTTCTGCAGCTGTAACCCATCCACTTCAAGGTCAAAAATGTTCACTTCTGCATACCACTCTTGTATTTGAGTTACTTGTATTTGAGTTGCCTTCATGTCAGCAAGAACAAGTCTGGCCATTCTCTTCTGACCTCTCTCATTAACAAAGCATTTTTGTCCACAGAACTGCAGCTCACTGGATGTTTTTTTATTTTCTTTTGTTTTTGCACCATTCTCTATAAATACTAAGAGACTGTTGTGCCTCCCATACATAGAAGTCTACCATACACAGAAGACTAGACTAGCTTGACTACAGAGGGTAAACTACCAGATGCAAACCACTGATAAGCTTGAAGAACATTAAGGCAAGATTATAGCTTGCTAAAAAGCACTTAAGAGGTGTCCAGGAGTTCTGGAGTCTTGTGGACAGATGAGACAAAGATGAACATGTACTAGACTGATGGAAAACGTAAAGTGTGGAGAAAAAAAGGAAAGATCCAAAGCATACCACGTCATCCGTGAAACATGGTTGAGGGGGTGTTATGGCTTGGGCCTGAATGGTTAACAGTGGAACAGGCTCACTTGTCTTCATCATGATGTGACTGCAGACAGAATTAGAACAATTAATTCTGAAGTCTACAGAAATATTTTATCTGCTCAGATAAAATCAAACTTATTGGACGGCACTTCATCATGCAACAAGACAATGACCCGAAATATACTGCTGGGGGGGGGGGGGGGGGGGGGGGTGATGTACAAAATGTTCTATAATTTCTTTCAAAACGGTTCATTCGATAAGGATGAAAATACCCTCAAATTAAATCTGATAGTCTGCACTTCAATCTCACTGTCACTGCATCCTTTCAAAATCAAAATGCTGGACTACAGAACCAACATCACAAAAAACGTGTCACTGTCCAATTAATTATGGTGTTCACTCTATATATGCATCTGACTGAGCACTTTATTAGGAACACCTACTTATACATGCAATTATCTAATCAGGCAATCCTGTGGCAGCAGTGCAATGCACAAAATCATGCAGATACGTGTCAGGAGCTTCATTCATTCATTCATTATCCTACCCCGCGTATCCTGAAAGGGTCGCAGGGGGGCTGGAGCCTATCCAGCATACATTGGGGAAAAGGCAGGAATACACCCTGGACAGGTTGCCAGTCCATCGCAGGGCACACACACCATTCACTCACACACTCATACCTACGGGCAATTTAGACTCTCCAATCAGCCTAACCTGCATGTCTTTGGACTGTGGGAGGAAACCAGAGTACCCGGAGGAAACCCACGCAGACACGGGGAGAACATGCAAACTCCACACAGAGAGGCCCCAGCCGACGGGGATTCGAACCCAGGACCTCCTTGCTGTGAGGCGGCAGTGCTACCCACTGCACCATCCGTGCCACCGTCAGGAGCTTCAGTTCATCTTCATATCAACCATCAGAATGTGGAAAAATGTGATCTAAGTGACTTTGACCATGGAATGATTGTTGGGGGCAGACAGGGTGGGATGAGTATCTCAGAACTGCTAATCTCCTGAATTCTCACTCACAACTAGCCTCTACAGTTTTTAGAGAATGGTGTAAAAAACAAAAAACACCCATTGAGCAGCAGTTCTGCAGACAAAGTGGTCAAAGTGACAGTAATGCAAATAACCACACATTAGTCGTATGCAGTATGCAGAAGTGCATCTCTGAACACACAACCCTTCAAACTTCTAAGTGGATAGGCTACAGCAGAAGACCAATCAGTCTAATATATATATATATATATATATATATATATATATATATATATACACACACACACACACACACACACACACACACACACACACACACATTACGCAAACTTGTATATTGTTTGTACACACACTTTTGCTTCTACTGCAATTTGAGTGTGTACCTGGGAATCTACTGAAGTTAATAGGCTAACTTACTTGAACGACCTGCTTTTATTTGTTTTCAGATATGCCAAGTCTACTAAGCTAGCACGAATTGTTTATCGCAAAGTGTCACGTTGTTTCCTAAAAGGTCACAGACATCAAACAGTAAGAGTTGAGACGACTTATCCAAACGGTAATGTCAGTAATACAGCAAAAAGCTATCTTGCTAATTAGCTCACGACAGCTAAGCTATCTAAAGAGCAAGCTACATTCCTTCCGGTTTTGTTAATTTTAGCGACTTGCTAACAAATGTTGCGCTGCCCTCATTCATAGTGAGACTTATGATACATTGACCGTTTTTGACAGTCGACTACAATGATGCAGTTTCGAATTCGCTACCTCCTTGCGGACCCCCATTTCTATCCCACCGGCCCCCCGTAAGAGGAGAACAGTGACAACCGACCCTTTTATGCCCCATGGGAAACATACGCTGGCTCGTGAAAGCTGTAAATATTTCCTACCTTACGAACGCAGATCAGCTAAGCATGAATAGATCCAATTGAACATAGATGTACGTAAATAGGCCGACTAAAAATAATATTTTCTGAATATCACAAAACGACCTCCTCCCTATTTTCTGAATAAGCTGCATTGCCATTGGCTGCACAGTTAACCTACTGCTTCGACGTGTTTATATGAGCTAAACAAGCCAAAAAAATAGAATTAAATTGCATTAAAGCTTGAATTTTGAGTGTTTGCGGAAACTAATACATGAAAGAGCGTATACTACACACAAAAGAATATGGACACCTGACAATGTGTGTATGTGCAGCCTATACTTTCACAGAGCAAGATCCTCATATAGCGTGTTTTAGGACATCTTACTGCGCAGCATTTCTGCGCAGATTCCCTGATTTGTAAGTAACCGGAGTGGCTCGTCCTAATCTCAATCCATTCAGTTACCAGTCGATCCAGGTGAATTGATCAGTGTTTGTGCGTGTAAAACATGACTCCTTCAATACTTACATTAATTATCTGCACAATTTTGGGGATCGCAGTGGTGATGCACAGGAGGTTAATAGATAGATAGTTCACCAATTCGGATATATCAAACATTCAAATTACAGAAAAATGCGGACGCGCTTTAAAGCAGTAATAAGCCTACTCTCCATGTATGACATTAGTCATTTTTTTAATCGAACGCCACTGGAATGGCATCTTTATTTGATTGTCTTGATTTCATGATCTTCTTTTTTTAGCCAACATTGACTAAAACTAAGCGCAAAGACACGGACTAGATAAAGCAATATGGTATGGTTGGGCTGATTAACAGTAAAACATGTAGCCTAACATTATAGTATTTATTGCCCACAGCTGCGTTGCAACACATATGATATAACTGGATCGCGAACATTTTCCATAATCAGCCTAATTGGATAAAAAAAATATTTCCCATTTTCCTCATCACCACGCAGGAAGACGCTTTGGATTGGATTTTCCTCCCATGTGCATTTGTTGCTATGGCAATGTTAATGAATTACGGTTTTGCAAAGTAGCCCTTCAAGCAGCTAGTTTACAGTACATCAGACTATACAGGTGATGACACCTAGGCCTGTGTGCTAATTGGTCAGCAACAGATTAAAATTATATCAACAGATTCATCAATTTATAAAAACATTGTTAGCCCATAGTGTAGGCTACGCATTGGATTGCCATAGGCAATGAATTAAAACGAAACGATGTGGCACTACTGCATTCATTAATATTTGCCCTTGCAAATTCCCTTGTTGGTAGGATACATGTAGGCATATGCAATAGTATTAATAATAAGAATAACAATTGTTATTATTATGGAATGAATAGCCCTACTACTAGGTCTACTACTAGCTACTGCTACAACCTACTACTCCACTATTAGTCGTCGTCTACTACTACTACTACTACTACTACTACTACTACTGCTGCTGCTGCTGCTGCTGCTGCTAATAATAATAATAATAATAATAATAATAATAATAATAATAAAAGCAATAATATTATTAATATAGGCTACGTATATCTCTTTTTATTTTACATTTGCTATGATAAAGGGTCGTCTGAGGCACTAATTTAACCTAAACGAAGATTGCGTTCACCAATAATTCCTACTTTATGGTAGGATCGCATATTGTCTGCCCCCAATTTAAGGAGATTATTGTATTAAGCACGCGAATCTCCAATGCCATCTGCCGGGCACACGGTGTGGTTTTCTTAACAGGGTTTCAGTAGTTTGTTCTACTTAACTATTTACGAGCCCGGACCACCCAGTTTATTTCTAAAATAATTTCTAATAGATTTTTAATCTATGGCCCAGGTCCATGTGGCCGTGAACCTTCTCGAGGGCCGAGTAGCAACGCACTCATTGGTAAACACCTATAACAACAACCTATGTACCTACACCCGAGAGCATTCAGGCGCGTGGCAGCAGTGGTAGCTCGGACCTGTTGATCGAGGACGCACGTGCAGCGCGCCTGTCAGAGGATGAAAATGCAGCACATATGATGAGTTCTTACAGAAAATGGCTCTCTCGCTGTTTTTGGTTTCCATTCTATCTGTTGGCATCTGGACACAAAGTAAGTTTTTTTTGTTTGTTTTTTTACCTGTTTGTTTCTCTTCGCATCTCGCTTCTAGTCATAGGCGGTTGACGATGTAAGTAACAGAACTGAATTATTTGTTACTATTTGGGAACTGTAAGAAATAGCAAAGCTTTGCATTTTTTCAGTTGTGTTTTATAAAATATCTGTTTGAAATATATATATATATTTCTAAATGAAATCAAGGAAACTATTGGTTGTTGTCGTGTATGTACATTGGGTTTCAGAAGATGAAATTGCAAACAAATAGGCCATACTTTCTGGTCACTTTGTTGTTTCCTGGCTTTTCCTCGAAAACCATAGATTGTAACGTTATAGCTGAATGACTTATGTTGCATAATGTATAAAATAAAATAATTAATAGATAACAGGCTAAATTTGAACATGTTACATGTTACTAAACTATACAAATGTAGCCTACACAGTGGCCTCGAATCCGTAAGTCTCAAATGGATGTCTTTTTCATCAGAAGTCACTTCATAACTTTCAGAAAGGTTGTAGATCACCAAAAAAGTGATATTATCATGGAGGCTAAAATAGATTTGTTTTCGCTGGAGAATGTGACAACCTGTCACTATACTAGATGATAGTAGCTTGTTTTTATGTGACAGATCTTTAAGAAAAAGAAATTATGTAGTTGCTGAACACCCCCCCCCCCCCCCCCCCCCCCTTGCCATTGGCTGTGGCAATTAGAACCAGTTTTCTACCAATGACCTTGAATTATTGTCCAGTATACAATGTTTTGGTACAGAGTGTGAAAGGACTATAAACACAGGCAGAGGGTGATTTAACATGTCGGTGAGCCTTTTTCAGTGATAGAAAGGGATTGAAATATTTGGGCAGTCCATAATGGGGAGAAATATTTTGCCTGAAAATTCACTAGAACCTTCCACTGAGTTATGCCTTCATTATTGTACAGCTTCTTAATCCAAAACTGCTCATAGGAATAATATGAGGCATGTTAACCTATGCCCTTGATGTTTTGTATTCAAAGTATGGTTTAGTGTAGAATATTTCAGGCATTAGTATGCAAGCCGTCTGGTTGCACGCTGAAACTGATGTTGATTCCATGTTGAATATTTATTCCGATCTTTGGGGGCAAAGGTGAAAGGGGCTGGAGATAACACATTCACAGAAACACTTTGATGGAATTTAACAGCGCTCTGTGGCAGAACGTGTTGGGATTAAGATGAGTCCACAGGGTTAGTTCTCATTGTCAGGCATGAACACAGGGCTTGTTGTAGTACTCAGCAGTGGATTGAAGGTATGTCTGGACAAGATGTGTGACCTTACAACTGAGTGCTAACTCTGAAATCCCCATCTGCACCATGTAGAGATAATTATTGGCTTCTCAAAATTGTATGAATATTAATGAAATGGTATACTTAAGATGTTACTTAATCCATTGTTATATGTATGCATTTTTTAAAAGTGGTTTCCTGCTGTAATTCACCAGTGGCTATGCAGTAAGTAGGCGTAGGATGTGATATTATATGGCGGACCATCTACATGTTTATAGTTCTTAGTCAGGTTGGATCTAGTTAGTGCTTAGATTGGATCTTTTTAATATGTAATTAAGATGCACTATCCCATAATTTTGTTTACAAAAAGGTATACATTGATGAAAATACACACAGGCATATGGATATCTTGATCTTGTTTAACCTATGTTGCTTTGTGATCTTGTGATTTGAAAATGTTTGTAATACAAGCCTATACCTTATGCTATGTTTTTTGTCAATTTAGTATGAAACAGTTGATTTGTTTATGATGAATGTTATTATCATGACACAGAGTGCATAGAGGTCCTCTGAAGAAAAGAAAGAAAAAGAAAAAAGAAAAAATTATCTGAAACCATGCATTGTTACAATACATTAGACTAAGCAGAGCAATGTGGGGTTAACCCCTTAAGTATTGCCCCTTTTTACATTACATTACATTATTGGCATTTGGCAGACGCTCTTATCCAGAGCGACGTACAACGAAGTGCATACCCATAACCAGGGGTAAGTGCGCTGAAAGACCCTAGAGGGAAGTACAATTTCAATTGCTACCCGTACAACAAAGATAAGGACCAGGGCCGTCTTCAGTTTGCGCTTGAAGGTGGGGAGAGATTTTACAGTTCTGACCTCAACGGGGAGTTCGTTCCACCACCGTGGAGCCAGAACAGACAGTAGTCATGAGCGTGAGGTGGAGGTTCGGAGAGGGGGAGGTGCCAAGCGGCCTGTGGAGGCTGAACGAAGAGGTCTGGCAGGTGTGTAGGGTCTGATGATTTTTTGTAGGTAAGCTGGGGAAGACCCCTTAACTGCTTGGAAGGCTAGCACCAATTTTGAATTTGATGCGAGACACAAACTTGAAAATGACATAGCCAAAATAAAATTACTATTCTTGAACCCTTTGGATTACAGGCATAATCCTGGTCTTTTCTTTGGGGTTTGTTTTCCGAGAGTTACTCTACATATTACTAAAGGAATGGTACAGAAGCCCAAATATAGTGAAAGAGGAAGCTTTTATTTTCACTGAAAAGATTTTCTGTTTTTGCATGGATACAGATTATTGTGGCTATGGCTGATGCTGTTAGAAACACAAAGGAGCCATAGCTGCAACACTGGACAAATCCCATTTCAAATTTTTTGACAATATCACCAAAATAAGCATTCGGCATTGTTCTTTCCTAAGGTAGAAGATCATACTGTATATAAGTATAGAAATGACAATAATAACATATTGTATACTAATATATAATTGAGGTCCATTGATTTAAGTTTTTATCAAATACCCAACCCCCATCAACAAGTCAAATACATTCCACAATTTCACATGCTATTTATTATTCAAAAGCAGGCTGGCTCCTTGTTTATAAGCTTACTGAATAATAATTTAACATTTTTAGAATGTATTTAGATGCTCACCCTATATATAATGGGGAAAATTCCCTATATTGTGGAGTCAAAGGTGTTTTCAAATACTCACAAGAGATTCCTAAAGCAATGGCATCTTAAAATAGATTACACAGATGGAACCATGAGTTTTAACACTTTGAAATGTGTTAAAATAATTATTGAGAATTGCACCGTGGAAAAAGGAATGAATGCAAAAAAACGCACTTAAGGGGTTAAGGGCCTTGCTCATGGGCCAAACAGCTGATAGAGGAAATCAGGAATGGGCAAATATTTTTTTTCATGGCACTGTGTGCAAATATTGGATATCATTTTATTTTTTAAATATCATAATTTCCAACTGGTGAGCAACATTAGATTTATTTGAGCCCATTTTCTGATGCAGTGTAAATGTAGTAACTCTTTGAAGAACACAGTGTAATGAAGAACACCTTGAGGGCAGCTGCAATAAGCAGTATAGTACAGTGTACCTAAAGGAGAAACAAGGAAAAATAAGGTCAAATTACACCCAGGGCTTAAATGAAGGATTGAAGATTGTGCGGTTGAAATGTGTTGGAAACAATGTCATGAAAACAAGAGGGTGCATGGATTTCTTTATAGAGGAAAACGGGAGCACTCAAAATGCCTGGAATGATGTGTGTCTATAAGTCCATTACCATGGCAACAGGGCCCATTCAGAACAGGACCGTGCAATCTGTTGCCATGGCAGCATTATGAGATGCTCCGTGCCAGAAGCAGGAGGCTAGAGGGATTTTGTTTTGTTAAATACGCCTCTGTTTCTTATGCTATAATACCGTACACCACTGCTATATTTGACAGATAAATAGTGGTACAAGTACATGTGTACATTACTGCCTCTTTTTTCACAATTTTACACCGGGTCAGAGCACAATGAGCCACTTCAGAAGGCAGTGATCAAGTGTTCAGAAAGCAGAGCTGGCTGTTTACATCCTACATGGTACTCAGTTTAATATGCAAAGCACAGGAAAAAAGCAGACAGCTTTGCAATAATTTAATTACCATGGCTATTATAAACAACCTTTCCCTGTGTTCACTTGTCTTTTCATGTGAAAATCAGCTATACTGCTATACTATTCTGCTATTTTTAAATGTTTTGGGACTTCTTTCGCTGAAAAAATATCATTCACATATGAAGTAATCACTGATTTCTCTATGTAGTGAATCTTTTTCAGCTCAAAAGAACATCCACTCCATTTCAGTCTGTGTACAGTATGTGTGGGCTGAACGTTTCCATAACATTAACTTGATTTTAGTCGTCCTTAGTCACCCTTCGAAGGAATCCACTGGGTTATTCCAGGTAACGAGTGACTCAGTCAGCGAAGGAGCTTGCTAAAAGTGTAGGCTGTGTCATTAGATGACTATGAACAGGGAGTTCCCAGCAGAGAGGACTACACGAGTATGCTATGGTGGGGGTTACTGTAAGTTTTAAGTGTAGTACTGGTACTGGATCCACAGACTACCAGTTGTTAGTGAGAAACTCTGATTAGCCCTAGCTCTCTTTGTGCTCTGTGACATGTCATGGATACAGTAGTGATTGGCTCACATGTAAGTGCACCAGAGGAGTACATAAGCTTTTCTTGCAGTGTTCCTGGCTTGCCTAAATGATTAGCCTTGTGCATACCATAGATTATAATGGCACTTATATATAGTTATTGTTGTACTCGGGGTATTCTAGTTGACAATCATGGTATGCTAGTTGGTTAATTGATGTATTCTTCAAGGGTTCAAATTGTATCTTTATGGTCACGCTAGGATTTGGAACCATACTGTCCTCTAGGGTCCTCACCACACTTGTCCCTGTGTTCGATTTGCACTTCATTGTACGTTGCTCTGGATAAGAGTGTCTGCTAAATGCCTGTAATGTAATGTAATGGGTGCAGGTGGCACAGCAGTGAGTCGATGAGCACAATTAGCCATCTCAAACTAGGGGATAAAAACGTCCATCTGTCTATCAGTGCTCTGTCCCGTTTCTAGGTGCAGCCCCGCTGGCAGCTTTCTCCCTGTGCCTGAGTGACCCCTGCCAAAATGGCAGCACGTGCCAAGACATCCCTACCAACTTCCTGTGCCAGTGCCCCGCCCGTCTGCCTGGCCCCTCTTCCACGGGCCAGTGCGAGGGCCCCAGCACGCTGTGCCAGGCTGTGCCGTGCCTCCACGCTGCCTCCTGTCGCCCCGCTCCCACAGACCCCCCAGGGCTGGTGTGCCAGTGCCAGGCTGCTCTCACCGGGGAGTCCTGTGCCGCTGGTGTCCAGAGATGTGCCCACAGCCTCTGTGGAGCCACGGCACCGTGCCAGCCGCTCTCCGAGTCGCCGGCAGGGGCCACGCCCGGCTACTCGTGCCTGTGCAGGCCTGGCTTCACGGGCACCCACTGCGAAACGGAGGTGAACGAATGCGCAGCTAATCCGTGCCGCAACTGGGCTCTCTGCCGGGAGGAGACTAACGGCTATTCCTGCTTCTGCATACCAGGCTTCCAGGTACTGGGGAATGTGTGTCCACAGTACTTAATGTATCACTCCTTTGCAACGTAGCCCCAAAGGATTTAAACATTTTTGTTGGCATAATAATGTCTGAGAAGACAACACAAAATATTTTTTCGAAACATAATGTATATTTTATTTAATTTTAATTGAATGAGCCTTATGTTAAGAGAAATGCTGTAATATATAGCCACAATTTATGTCTCAGGAGGGTCTCAGGAGGGATGCAGGGTCTCAGGAGGTTAATATCATGTGGTGTGCAAACATTTTTTGTCTTTTGTTGCTGCATTTCATGTAACCAGTAAAATCAAATATTGTGGTCATATGTACGCCTTTTCAAAATAATTTTGGCAGTTTTATAGTTTTTTATGCCATGCTTATTTAATATTTTAGTTTATCTGACCCTTCATGTATGCACCTCCTTTCCGGTTCCATTGAGGCCAGCTACCGGAGAATTTACAGTATCTTCACAATCCTAAGGGTGTAGAAATATCGTTAGGTGATGTTGAATTGATGCAGCCCACCTCTGTTTCCAGGGCAGACACTGCGAGATCGATGTGAACGAGTGCGCCTCCCGGCCTTGCCGTAACGGAGCCGCCTGCCTGAACAGAGTCGGGAGGTTCTCCTGCCTCTGCAAAGCGGGATACATGGGTACACAAGCCCCCACAAATCTCGCCTCATTACCGCCATCCCTCGCAATGGCAACCATTCACAAGCACCATAAAAAAACTAAAAAAACGCCATTACTCGACCATTACGGCAAACCGGGTAGCGGGCTAATGAAAGTGCTAACTCAAGAGCTGAACAACACAGTAGAAAGTAATGCTAGATATTTATTGCAATGCTAACAGCCTCATCTGAAGTAAAATAAATGTGACACACTCATGTAATCTGTGCATCAAATAGATGGTTTTGTTTATTTCCCTCTTTCATTCATGCTTTTTTGTTATCCATACTTATCCATATGTCATAATAGCATATGATTCTGCTGTACATCTAATAGATGCCCAAAACTTTGCCATTGATCGGAAACACATTGAACATTTATACTGGCTAAAACTGAACAAAAGTAAAAAATAACCTTTTGAATAGGTCGCCACTATAATAAAAAAATCTTGAAAAAAAGTGATGAGCATGTCAACAATGTAAAAAAGGTTAAACTGATTAGCAACAGTAGTATAATGAAGCCTCTGGTTCACCAAAACGCCTCTTAAAATGGCAAGGGCTTTTCTTCCAATATCTGAATAAATTCCTGAGCATCACTACTTTGAACATCTGCCTGTTAAAATTTTGCACTTGTGATTTTTTTGTTGCAGAAATGCAGCCTTAGAGTTTATCCAGATTGACTTCACAAGGTTAGAGAGGGTCAAATAAATATTAATGGTTCTTTCAGAGAAGAACCTTGCAGACATTTTCTTATACCCTAACTCCTGTAGTGAAGGGAGATCACACTGTGCAATTAAAAAATAATCACTACCTCCAAATGGCTCTACCACCTTAACTTCATTTAAATATTAACCTTTAAATATGAAACCATATATGAAATGACAATGCACTGCAATAGCAGATGTATGTTCTATAAGTAATAAATATAACACATGAACACATTATGCTCTTGAGTGGCATGGCTGAAAAAGGTGGTATTGGCATAAGAAGCTCTTATCATGTTTTTTTCCTTGCAATTATATCATTGTATTGTTTACTTAAAATAACAAATTGTAATCATAACGACAACAAAAAAATGCCATGAAAAGAAAAACTGGTGAAAAGTATGCATATGTATTCACATACTGTAGAGAGGCCCAAAACCCATTCTTTTGGTTGTAAGTGCTCTGAACATTTACAGAAATGTTGTAATGTTTTGAAAGCTGATTTGATTTCTGTAATACTATTTAATTTTTGTTAGAGGGCACCATCTAGTGGCGACAGTGTGATTTTATCATGGTAAACTGCATCACCATTGAGTTGCATTCAGAGCTTGGAGAGGTGAAGTCCTGTCTCCTTCATTAGAAGTGGAAACTATATTGTTTGAAATCTGTCATTCTCAGTGTTACGGAGCTCTGCAATGCCCTTTTTAGGTTGCCATATTGTAAACTATTTTATTTTTATTTCTTCTAATTTATTCTTCATTTATATTGGTGTTCTTGCTGAGATTAAAAGTGTTTTAGAAGAGAGACCTGACCATAAAGCAGCACTTGTGCCCTCATTACCATTACAGGCATACCATTACAAGAGTAAAGAGTGTCAAAGTTTCAGTACGAATGACCAGAGGGATTTAAAAGCATTTACACAAGTTTAATATTATGAAGAGAACCTTGAACTGAATTAAAATAAGCCTGACTCTCACTGACTTAATGTAAGGGAACAGGAATAAGCAACTGTGTTGTCTGCATATAGATAACTATAAAAGTTTCCCCTGGGAGGACAGAAGAGCTGGACACTACTTCCTTGGCTTCTGTGCTGATCCTGCTAATATGTCCTCAAATTCCCCATTCTCATCTCCTCCAACCAGTTAAGAGAATCAAATCAGATCACGTCAGAACCAAAAAAGAGGCAAAAAGCCTTTGCCTCTTTTTCCAACCCTTCAGTATTTTCTCCCCTCTTAGAGAGATTGGCAGGTAGCTACTTAGATTTAAGCTTATGCCAAATTCACTTAATTTATGCCTGACATGATAGGCAAGGGCATGATAAAAACAGTTTTCTAATCACAAGAAAGACTATAACCCTGTTAATGACACATAAGAGGCTACATGCAGCGCAGCGTTAATCACACTCAGTTGCACATTCAAATCTCGAGTGAGATGACTGAGACAGCAGCGAAACATCTGCTAAAATCTGTCAAAACCGACCGACAGAAGTCCATTATATTGCAGTTCAGGTGTATTTTGAAACAGAAGCGCTTTGTATGGCGTTCTCTCTGATCCAGATGGCCCGCGGCTGTATTTCAGCTTCGGATTACTGAGATGAAGGGATTCACCGTCGGAGCTTGCGTTTCCTTTCATCTTCCAGGAACTAGATGCGAGCTGCAAGTCAACGAGTGCCAATCAGACCCTTGCCGCAACGGCGGCAGTTGTCATGACTACGTGAATGGTTTTTCCTGCGCGTGCCGACCCGGCTTCCTGGGCAGTTTCTGTGAAGTGGACACGGACGAATGCGAAAGCGATCCGTGCCAGAACAGTGCACTGTGTACCGATGGGGAGAACGGGTAAGAGCTACAGACGGCACACGTGTGCTATCTAGACACCCGACCAAATTGTTAAGCCTTCAGTTTCTTTCTTCAAGATGGTACTGATCAGTCCTGAACGCTGATTTGCAGGTACAGCTGTGATTGCACCGGGTTGGGCTTCATGGGCTCAAACTGTGACACCCCCATTTCGGCCTGTATGTCCCAGCCCTGTCTCCATGGCGCCCCCTGTGAGGAGAACCAAGGGAACTACACCTGCAACTGCTGGCCAGGTGCTGTGCCCACAGCATCTTTGAGTGTCTTTGAGATTTAAATATATTTTCTTTTTGATTAATCATGACCACAAAAGCCACAGTGCAGTCCATAAGTCCTGGGACATGAACCCTTGCCGCAGATTGTCATTGGTCAATATTTCATATGGTACTGTAAAGCTAGTTAAGGAAGTCTAAGCCTAAGAAATATTGATCCCCCATCAGCATATGTGAGAATTTGCAATGGGATCCCTACAAGATGTCGCAAAGCTGGTACCACTCAAGAAAAAAAGCGTGTGAGCCAATTCTGCGATTTGCAGGTTGTGATCAGAACACAGGGTTGGGCAAGGAGGGCCAGGAGTTTCTGGGATTCATGCCAGCCACTAATCCTTGCTATTTAATTGGCCCAATTATTCAGTGACTGACATTTAATTAAATTTGTTTGTAAACACGTGACAAGAGGTTAAGAACTCGGAATTGTGTTCCAAATGTGAATTCTTACATTTTGGTCTAAAATGAACTGGTGCTAGTGTTTTAGCTAATTAGCTCATTTAGTCAGGGTAAACGGTGGAAAACCAACATACACACTGGCCATCCAGTATCTCAGTTGCCCATGTCTGCCTTTGTGTGACGGGTTGTAACTGTGTGTTTGGCATGTCTTTGAGCAGGGTTCGAGGGGAGGAACTGTGAGGTAGACGTGAACGAGTGCAGCAGCAGCCCTTGTCTTTCTGGAGGGACGTGCATCGAGCTCTCCTGGAAGGCCCTATATGACACTGAGCAACTGCTGCCTACACACCACCACTCCCAGGAGGATGTGGGCTTCATATGCACATGCCAACCAGGATTTGAAGGTAAACTGATCAATGGGTAACTGGAGTGATCAGTCACGTGAAGTAGGGCAAGCCTTCCAATTTCCTGAGGCCTACTGTCATTCAGAGACTCTTGATTGGTTATGCTATTAACAATATGCATTTAAGTGCTTCTGTGAGCCTTCTAATTATAATGCTCGGCTCCTTTATTGCCCAGGTTTTTAAACACAGAACAGTGGGACACTGGGGAAAAACTGGGACACTGAGATAAAATTTCATGTCTCTTTTTATAGTGTTAAGCTTTCGATGAATCCCCCTTCATCATAGCAATCGAATGAGACATCAGGCAGGCTTGCTGAAATACATTGAGTGAAGGGAGATAAAAAGGGCACACCTGGATTCAATAAAGATGTATCACCGTGCATCACTGTAGCACTTAAGCATATGTGACTGTTGTTTGGGAGGACGCTAAAAAAACCCCACAGAATATACCAGAGCTGGTGAGGCTAAGGCTATTACTGGTGCAACCCCAGAGAATCCCAGTCACCCCCTTAATCAAACCTGCAATCGAACTGTGGATGCAAGAGCGGCAGGCCACCGGCTCAATCTAATTGCTGGAAGCACATCAATTCAAGAAATTAAACTAAGCGAGGAAGACACTGAACTAGAGAGCGAGGGGGATGACATTTCAATTTAGTGTGCACCACAGGACATCTTGCTGGTACTCTTTTTAAGACAAGCCAGTAAAAAATGCAGGCTTAAGCTTGATTTACAGACTTCATTAGACTTTTTGAACTTTGTTGGAATAGAAGAATGTCTAGTTGGTGTCCAGGTGCAGGACACCAGGTTTACCAAGGCTGTTCAAGTTCTTAACCCTTGTGTAGTCTTAACATTCTGTATACTCAAAAATGACCCGCCTTCACTAAACCCCGTAAAGTAAAGCAGCTTAAATGAATTTTAAACCCCAAATCTATTTTGCATGAATAAATAACCTGTCGCTTATCACAAACTTTGTCATCAAATTTCAAGTTGAAAAAAGGGGTTTTCTCTGCTGTTACACATAGTGGCGAGCCATTTTTTGACCCTTACGACAACACAAGGGTTAACTCACCCACAGTAAACAATTGCCAACAAATAATGCACTTATTGATGTTTCAGAGATGATGTTTCAGAGGTTATATTTATGGATTACCAACACATTACCACTATTTCACTGAAGGCAATATCCCGAAGCATTTGTATCTGTATCTTCATCGTTAGTGATAAACATTTGGTACATATTTTTCATGAACCTGTGGAACCCATAGTGTTGTTTCATAATTTGCATGAAAAAATGTTGGAAGCACAACCTGATGTAGCGTTTGTTAACCTTCAATTTCAGACAGTTTTCACCTGTAGAATCATTCACGGGTGAGCACCTACAGCGTATTCAACCATGAACAATAGTGATAACAGATACGGTCTTTATTTTCATTCATGAGGACACATATTTGTGCTGGCTGAAATTCAAGGTGTCAACCAGTCCTCAAAATGGTTGACACCACCAGAGATTTTTTTTCCATGTCAGAGAATACAAAAAAAGAGGTTATGTTCATTTTCTGCAGTGTGTGTCGCACACTAAAGAAGAACCTTGTTTTCTTCGACAAAATTAGGTGCAGATGGTTTGTGCTTGAGTCTAGTTGAGCAGTCTATGTATACACTGCACCCAGTGTGCAGAAAGCAGCTTTTGCAAAACAGTGAAGAGAATGAACCAGTTCGCAGTGCAATAAAGGCAATTTTCCGTTTCAGTTAGCATTTCTGCCTCGTGCTAACCCCTTGTCCGATTTGGCACAGCTAGCTGTAGTGTAGTGTAGCCACCAAACATTTCAGGTGAAGATATTTACGGTAGCTCTGATTTAATTTAAAAGTCACTCCTGGCAAAAGTTCAGCCTATAAGACATTTTAAGTACATTAACATAATCCCACAGATCTGGCTTACAGAGTCAGTTGGTGCTGCACAAGTGAGCAAGCGAACATGGTGAAAGCTACCTGTGGTAATGGCCTTGTGCAGGTATATGCTCTGTGCAGTTAAACACGAAAGAATGCGGGCCTTTTGATCAGGACGACTCAACAATGGGGAGGCTTGTTGCCTGTGTTTGGATCGTGCTTTTGCTGTGTGCAGGTAACATACTTTTCATTTCAGTTTCATGGTTTGTGAAACTGTTTATTGGTTGCATTATTTGTGTGCCTGTGCTTTAGCTAAAAGTTGCTTAAAGTTTTTTATTTTATTTTTATGTATGGCATGTATTTCAGAATTAGGTTTTAAAAACAGCTGAGTTTTCCTCGTCTATATACAGTATACAGTATGCACACACATACAGTGTGTAGTGTACATACAGTCTTGTGATTACTAACCCAAGCCAAGGCCAAACAAGATTCTGTACATTTGCTTTTCTTTTGAAATCTGTTTGTGTGCTTATTCACTGTAACATAAAACCATTTTCATATGGATATTATGCTCACAGTTGCCATAATCTAGGCTGCTGCCATGCTCTTTAACATCACCGCTGGTGTCCTCTCTACTCTAAATGAGTTCATTTCTGAAATGAGCCCTAATCTATATTACTGTAACTACACCCAATATGGTGCCTGCTTGTCTCTCCGTAGGTGCTTTCTGCGAGGAGGATGTTAATGAATGTGACTTGAATCCATGCCAGAACGGTGGCTTGTGTGAGAATTATGCAGGAGCTTACACATGCCACTGTCCGCGGCAGAGCCAAGATGGACTCCTGTACGGAGGGCAGAACTGCACGGTGGCCCTGCTGGGCTGTGAGGGTCACACGTGTCAGAATGGAGCCACATGCCTCCCCTTGCTCACTGACGGGGAGCATAGCCGCCTCTGCACCTGTCCACCCGGCTTCACGGGCCCCAACTGCCAGAAGCCCACAACGTTTTCCTTTGAGACGGGAGGCCGCTTGCTGCTGCAGAGCCCTACCGCGGGTCCGGAAGCTTCCTGGAACGTGACCCTCTGCTTCAGGACCAAGATGGCCGACACCACGCTCCTTGTCCGGAGGGCCGGAGAGACTGTCATCCGGCTGGACCTGGCCGGCGGGCAGCCACACCTCCGTGTGCTGGCAGGGGGCGGGACGAGCCATGACCTGGAGGCGTGCTACGTGAGTGATGGCGAATGGCACGTTGTGGAGGTGGCTTTTGGGGCCGGGGCCTTGTGGGTCAGGCTTCTGGACGATTCTTGTGAAAAGACGTTCGTGCTGGAGAGGGGGTTGTCGAGGAAACAGCCAGGACCATCGCCCACCTTCCACTCCATCCTAATCGGAGGGGTCGAGGGAGAGGGGACTGAAACGGCATGGGCGGAAAGCCCCCTCCCTGCGTTTGTGGGATGTCTGCGGGACGTGTGGGTGGATTCCCAGCCGCTGGTGCCAGGGGATTGGCTGAACAGCTCGCCGGCGAACGTCACCCCCGGGTGTAGCGTCAGGGACAGGTGCGAGGACCGCCCATGTCAGAACAGGGGCCGGTGCGTCAGCCAATGGATGAGCTACCAGTGCGAGTGCTACAGGCCCTACGATGGGCCTGACTGCTCGGAAGGTAAGACCCTACCCCAAACCCATTTATGATTTCAATAAAAAGTCGCATTTTCTTAGTTTCGTTGAACTTTTCACAACTAACATGCACTAAAATGATTGATTGGATCAGTCACTTAGGTCGTGTTTAACCCCTATAGAGCCAGGTCTGTGGAAAAGGAATGTAGAGTTCATTTATTACATCCTGCTTATCAAGAGAAACTGCACAGTGGCGACATCAGTGCACTGGAGGCGGGACAAAAACACATCATCTGCAGTTTTCTGCCCGCAAGCTTCTAATGGCTCCTAGACCTTACTGCCAAACAAAACAGCTCATTACCCATAAGCCATGCTGGCCAAGATTGAGACATTACAAGACGGCCGCATCTGCTGCATAACAAACACGAGCTCGTAAGAGTTCCAGTTATAGGTAGGGTAAGGTGATATGGCCAAGAATTCATATCACGGCCGAGCAGTGAGCGAGAATAGGTGCCAAGAAACATAATGAAAATACTAGTCAGTTTTACTACAGTTCCATTTCAGTGTAGTGACAAGATCCGTTGCCACTGGATGATATTCCACTACAGCTAATCAAGGCTTTTTAAAGCAAGCAACACCAGATAGCATGTCAGCAGGGTAACAATCATACCTGGAGATTGAATGGCAATCTCCCAAGAGTTTTTTGAAAAGGCATATCATGGCTGAAAGTGTCTCTGTGGTGATATACAACCAACACAACCCACCTCTAAGGAATATATATATATTATATTATTTACGACCTGCTGATCTCAGTGCACAGTATATTTAGCTTCTGTTTCAGTGACTTGACATTTCCATCAATGGATATTTTTTGTATTAGCTACTCAGTGTATTCTAGCTGCCAACTGTGGTATGCTAGTTTGGAAGTTGATTGTATTCTTCAAGGGTTCTGACTATCTGTATGTTTACACTAGGACTCGGAACTGTACTGTCCTCTCAGGTCTTCTTCGCACTTGTACTTGTGTTTGATCTGCACTTCGTTGTATGTCGCTCTGGATAAGAGCGTCTGCTAAATGCCTTGTAATGTAATGTAATGTAATGGATAGGTTTATGTAATCTAGTTAAACAAATGGCCCTGTGCCAGTTTAGCATAACAAACATGCGTACGTAAACATTATTCATTCAACCAGATCACTCCATAAGTCTGGCCTGTTGTTGACCTTTCTAGCATGGGCCTACCCTTCACATTTCTATTTGTAACCGTGCTTTTGAAATCATTGCAAGTTCTGAACCAATGTATTTTAAGTGATTAAACCTGGGTGTCTCCAGGAGGGTCAAAATTAGCCGATAGACATTAAAGTAGATTACAGGAGAGCACACACAGCAGAGGGAATGAACAACACCTGATTCATGGGATTAACGTTCGAAGATTAAGAGGGTGAACCAAGCCAACAACATGGCACTTTGACTTCAGTCCAACTGAACTCACTCAAACAGCACATCACTTTGAAGTTAATTTAATTTGTATGAATATTTTTGGCATCATTTTCTATGAATGGCAATTTCTAAGAGGTAAATAGCTCCTACATAAGGACTACATAGACATGAATAAATGTGTATGTCAAAGACATCGATATATGTTGCATGTTACTTTGTATGTCGCGTTAACGCCATTTGGGATATCAGTGGCAACATTTTATGTACATGCCTGCTGTTACTCACTTAAGCATTTATGAATGCTTGTGTAGTGTTTGTGGAACTACAACACAAGCATTCATGCACTATGCACATGAAGGAGTTCTATGCACTGCTATGCACTATGAAGGAGTTATATAGCCCTTATGAAGGCCTATTCATTAATTGAAAGTGTTTAATATTTTAGATATTTTATTAGCATTTTTCCTTTTTCCTTTATACAGGCTTGTATGAATGTAAACAGGCCGTGTTAAAAGTTAATGTCACAGGCTAAGACGCAGCGGACTTGCGGTTGCAGTTCACTGCAGTTGCACACCGGGGATCGGGGTTCGATTCCCGGTCCTGTTCCAGAGGACAGGGTTAGTAGATCCCCGCACGTCGGGCGCCTTGGAATCACGGAAGACGAGCATGAGACAAGACAGCTTGAAGAAGGCGTGTCGCTCTCCTTCGGGCCGCCGAGGGATGGGGTTTGGGCAGTGTATCTACTACTAGTTCTAATTGAATCAGACGGGTTACAATTGGCTACCAAATTGGGAGAAAAAAAAAAAGTTAGTGTCACTGTCGGAGACCATGTGACATGCATATTTCTGTTCACCATATGCACTTAAAGGTACAATAGGTCATTTCGGACTAATGGTCTAAGAGAGGAATAGGAGCAACAAACACCTTCAAACCACAGCACTGTTTATCCCTCCCCCTTCTCTGTGAATGCGCCGACGTTGAAACGCCATTGGCGTTAAACCAATTTTAAGCCAATGAGCTAAAAAAGTAACGGTAACAGCCCGTCAACTGCATATTTTGAAACCAGAATTTAAGGACTATAAACATGTCAGTGAGCCTTTTTCAATGATAGGAAGGGATTTACAATGGTCTTGTAACAATGTTTTAACACAAAAATCTTACCTATTGTACCTTTAAGCCTGTGGTTATTCAGCCAGGAAAAGAGGACAGAATTACAACATGAAATGTGCTGTGTAAGCTGGTAACTTTTTGTTTTATGCCATTATTCCCGTCATTTCATTACCCTGGCATAATAGCAATTTCATTATACTGTATATTTAGGAAACCATTCCCTAAATGTCCCTTTTTACAATAATGTGTCAAGCCCTTTATAAGGCTTCCGATGTCGAGAAAGAGAGATTGTGATCCAGAGTAATGGTTTTTTCTCCCCTCATATGCCATTAAAGCCGCTTGCTTTCGGCTTTCAATTTACCACAGAATAAGAGAGCAGCTCCTGGGCTTTTATTAGCATTTAGCACTGTTCTGCTTTGAGGGATTTCATTAAAATTTTCAATCCAAGCTTGGATTCAACAACTGGACCCCTACAGGTGTCATAAACAGTAATGTAACAGTGTGCTTTATGTTATGACATGGAAAAGTTTCAACCCATCCAGAAACAAAGTTTTTCTATGTATGACTTTCTAGTTTCCTTGATTTACTTTTTCAAAGATTCATTTAAATTAATTTATTGTGCTTAATTTTTTAAATTAATTTATTGTTTTTATTGCATCCCTATTGTATTACATTAGATTACATTACAAGGCATTTAGCAGATGCTCTTATCCAGAGCGACGTACAACAAAGTGCAGTTCAAACACAAGTTCAAGTGCGAAGAGGACCTGAGAGGACAGTCCTAGTGTAACCATACAGATACAATTTCATGACCATTTAATATAATTTTATTAATGTAGCACTTTTTTTGCATTGAATGCCTTGTATGAAAGGTTCTCTACATTTGTCTGTGGTGCTGTTGCAGCCATTCTCACCTCTCTATGTGTCCGTCCTGCAGAGCACGTGGCAGCCAGGTTCGGCAGTGAGAACCGGGAGAGCTTTGCCTCTTTCTCCGTGGGCGAGGCCCTCACGGAGGGCGTGGAGGTCACCGTGTTCGTGCGCACCCGCAGCCAGGGGGTGCTGCTCCTCGCCCTGGCCAATGACACAGGCCCGTACCTCCGGCTGTGGCTGGAGGAGGGCAGGCCCGCCACCCGCGTCCTCGACTCGGAGACCCTGAGGGGCGTGGCCGTGGTCAGCGACGGTCGCTTCCACCTGCTGGGCCTAACCCTCCGGGGCGACCGCCTCACCCTGTCCCACTCGGCCCGGGCCCAGGCCTCCGCCCCCGTCCGCAGGGTCAGGGTCCGCCCGGGGGACCTAGTCTACGTAGGCGGCCTGCCGGACGCACGTGCCACCGGCTCTTTCGGGGGCTACCTGAAAGGGTGTGTGCAGGACCTGAGGGTGGGCACCCGCCGGCTGCAGTTCTACCCGCTGGGAGGGATAGCGGAGAGCCCATACGGACTCTCACAGCTGGTCAACGTCTCGCCCGGCTGCTCCGGAGATGATGCCTGCAGGGTAAGTAACCTGGCTTCAGGCAGCTGCTGCTATCACAAACATAACATAGCATAATGAACAGTCCATTCAACCATTCAGCCCAGCAATGCTCACCTTTTCCTACCACTAAAGTGTACCTACTGCTTAGTTTGCCTAAACGCTAAATGGTATCTAGCACCATGTCAAACCTGGTCTTGAAAACGGCCAGTGTTTCTGCCTCCACTACAGGTCCTGGCAAGCTATTCCACACAGTGAGTGTAGTGTATGCAAGCCACATAAACCACACATCAGATTATCCAATTTACTTACAGACAAAGCCCATGAAATCACTGCTAAGTATTGGTGACTGAAAATTGTATTCAGATCTGCATTTATTGTTATCCATTCATTTGTCATGGCCTATTTGGTTAAACTATGCCACAAGGTTTCTGTTTTATTTGTAGAAAGTATAGTTGTTGCATACACATGTGGCTTAAAATACAGTCATGCCTGTCTGTCGTTTGATGTTAGCTAAATAAAGTTGCTGTTTTATTGAACTAGGGTTCAATAAACAGCAACAGCTTCATCATTTCTCACTGAGGTTCAAATGTCGTAACCTGTCTGTCTCTCTCATGTTCTATCACATCCAGTCAAGCCCATGCCAGAACGGAGGGGTGTGCTACCCCATGTGGGATGACTTCACCTGCACTTGCCCCCCCAGCACAACAGGGCGGCGCTGTGAGGAGGTGATGTGGTGCGAGCTGTCGCCATGCCCCTCGTCGGCTGTTTGCCAGTCCCTCGTACACGGCTTTGAGTGTGAGTACACCGCTCTTAGTTTTGTGTTTCTCCGCAGTGATGTATGGTTTTCCATGCAGGAGCACATTTTTCATTTTAGTGTTGTCGGGGCAATCACAGTATACACATGCCTTGTTCTATGTAGCATAGTTGTAGTAGGTTACTGTGGTTTTTGGTTTTGACATCTGATATGTGTCTCTTTCGCCACCCTAGTTAACAAGGTCACTGGCGGTGGTGCAGTGAGTAGACACAGAGACCAATCATGATGAGCAGCTGAAAGCCTAGAAATTACCATAGTAATTTACTGAATTGACTAGATGTGGGGAGAAGAATGATTGAAAAGGACTCAAGTGCAAAATTCACAGAAATTGTGTGGAACTAGAAGTGCTACAGCACTTGGATATCAGTAACTCGCCAGAAGTTGAGAGCAACATGACAGATAAAGTTCAGATAAATCACAGTTATTTAAGAAGACGGTCATTGCCTAAAGGCCCATACACACCAAGAATGATAGTGATAACTATAAATATGTTGTTTTAAAAAACAAAAAGTTGATGGCAAAGTCTACACCATAACTTTAACAACAATGACAGTGACAAATGATATTGTTGGGATCACTTTCAGATCGATTTTTTCCATTCCATCTGAATTTACTGGGCGCCAAATTAGAAATGGCAGATGACATAGCCGAGAGGGAGAGAGCATTATCGTTCATCAGCGTGGATGCTCACATCATTGTCATTATAGTTATCGTAATAGCTATAGTTCTTGGTGTAGACAGGCCTTAGGAATCATGGTTGCTAAAGAAACAGTGACCTTCAGCAGTTACGAGACTCTCTCTTGACATTTCTGTGCTGTTCCCTCACAGGTGTTTCCAATGCCACTTTTCACAAGGACAGCAGTGGCGTTTCCTACCAAGGCAACGGGAAGATCATGCGCAGCCTCACCAGCGTCTCGTTCCGCATCCGGACCAGGAGCCACAACGCCAACATCCTCCAGGCCAAAAAGGCCCTGGAGTTCCTGGCAGTGTCGGTGTGGGACTCCCGCCTGTACCTGGAGCTACGGAGCGGAGTCCGTTCCCTCGGCCTGAACGTGGGGAGCCGGGTCGCCGTTAGCGACGGGCAATGGCACTCAGTCACCCTCACCATGGTAGCCCCCAGTTCCGAGATCTCTCGATGGACTATAGAGGTGGACGACCGGGGGGATCCCTCTGTTTCTGAGGTGGCCACCGGCAACCTGGACTTCCTCAGAGAAGGAGTGAACCTTCTGGTGGGGGGCGGCGGTCTGGTCGGGTGTCTGAGCACGGTGGAGATCGGCGGGATCGGGTTGCCGTACCATGGGGACGACGAGCTCCGCCTCCCCCGCCCCCAGGAGGAACGGTTTGTTAGGACGTCTGCTGGCCCCGCCCTCCTGGGCTGCTGGGGATCCCCCGTGTGCGACCCCGACCCCTGCCTGAACGGCGGCTACTGCGTCGACCTCTTCGACCAATCCCGTTGCGCCTGCGGGCCGGGCTGGGCGGGGCCTCTCTGCCAGCTCAGCTCTGACCCCTGCGGCTCCGGCCCCTGCATCCATGGCAACTGCAGCGCCGACGCCCTGCAGTACTCTGGCCCCAACTGCACAAGCAGTGAGGAGCAGGAGGAGGAGGAGGACCCCTGCCAGTCCCACCTCTGTGCCCGGGGGGCCACCTGCCTGAGGGGCTACTCCACGTACACCTGCCTCTGTCCTCACGACACGACCGGGGAGCTCTGCGAGTAAGCCCCATCAGGGACAGCAAGGCTTCATCTGCTGGTGGAGCTATAGAGAGTAGTCCTAAAACCTGGAAGTGACTTAGCATTTTTGAGCCATGGGTTCCCTCCTTGCAGGTTTCCAATGCTTTTTTTCCCATTCCAGAGAGTTTTTCTCTATGAGTTCAATTACATTCATTAATATCTCAACCGTGTATTTCTAAGCCTTTAAAGGAACAAGTTGTTATGTTGAAACTAAAAACAGAGGTCACATTCCACCAGACCACTCAAGTTTCATACTCGCTTGCCTCACGCGACATTACTGTTGTAAATGGCAACTTTTGAACATAAATTCTTGGTTGAGATATTAATGGATGCAATTTAACTCGTAGAACAAAACATAAAACTCTCTTAAGCTTAGGTTAACCGCCAACCGAAATCGAAATCCCTTTAGGCAAAATGCATTGGAAATCTGCCAAGGGAACCCATAGCGGAAGAAACTTCATGGTTGGCTAACAAAACAAAACCCACTGTAACAATCTATAGCTTGGTGTTCATCAGTGACTCGATTGTGCATTGGTTATTCCTTCCGATAGCACATGCAGAGCTAGAAGTACTGGGGATATCCTGCCAACGGAATCCCTCTTTCTCTTGGCATCACTATGGCCAATTATGTGCTGCCCCGTGGGACTCAAAACCACAGCTGGCCCTGCCACAGTGGGAGTTAGTCCAAACCATATTAGGACACATTGAGATATTATTTACAAAAGTGCTTAGGGGATACATACCATCACAAGTCGTGAACAAGCCAAAAAACACTGACACAGCAAGTGGTGGATGATGGCATATAAGCTCCACCAGGTTTAAGGTTCATAATGCTTCAGTAAAAATAATGCTTGGTAAAAATAATCCATTTCCCCATTGCCTAATGACATGGCAACATTTAGATCTTGGGTCTGAACTAGATTTTGGTCAAATCTACTCTTAGGGACTACTATTTCCTGATCCCAGAAAAAAGAGAAAATATGAATTAAAACAGCTGTGTTCCAATCTCTGCTGGACAAAAAGTGTTTTATGTTGATAATATGCAGACTGCTGTTATGGTTCTGCAATTATTCAAATATTATACAAATATTGTACACTATTTCATAAATAATATTCCCTGAATATTTTACATTATAAAATGAAAATATTCACTTCACAATTTCCCAGTGGCCTGGTAGTAATTACAATTTGTATCTCTACAAACAGTCACTTCATCATACTTAAGGGACTGTTATTTAGCTTCAGCAAAATATTATCAAAACTATTATCATATAAAATATTATGTATAAATGTATAAAATTTGATTGGTAAGCAGTGATAAAATAACAATATAACGTGGCTATGGCTTCTAATGCTTGTTTACAGTTCTATTTCAATTATTACTCCGTGGCTGAACAGTCATTCAAGTCAAAATGAAAAACCGTTCCATGCAGCCAATTCACAGAAGTGTGAGAGCTTTCTCCAGAAACAAAAACTGGGGGGCCGGTGATAGCAGTTTTTTCAGTGTTTGCACAAAGGAAACGCACAAATAAATGAGGCATAAATCACTAACTAAAGAACTAAAGTTTACTAATGTTGCATAGCAACCACCTGGCACTATGTGTGAACAGCAGGGAACTGTTTTCTTGTAAATTATTCTCGTTATGACATTGTTAATTAAATTGGTTTTAATTGGTTTCTGACTATAATATCTATATTATAATATTTGGTAATTGTTTTATAGAAGCAATAACTCAATAACTCCAGGCTGTGGTAGGCTATACTGTGAGTCGTGGCACTGTTTTTCTCTTGTTTCAATATCCTGGCTCACAGTATACTTAAAAACACTTATTGTAACATGCTTCTAAATGCATAATAACGATTCTTGTTTTCTACTAGTGTGGAATTTGAACAAGTTCCTTGGTACAAGGAGAATTATCCGTAAGTAATTTGGAAATATTATACCATATAAAAATGGCTACATATGGTAATGTACAGTGAACATTAAGTATGAACAGTATTGTGTATTAATAAACAGTCAAATGTAAAATACTCTATTGTACCATTCATGGAAACGCTGTGGTAATGGGTGGTTGCAGAAGTATGAGCCGGCCCTGGCTTTGTTTGTGTACCTTCCAGGAAGCCCATCCTCCCAGTGTCCGTGTGTGGCGGTGAGCGCTGGAACTACACCTGTTACAACGGAGGGAACTGCACCCAGACAGACTCCCAGTGGGCCTGCAACTGCCTGCCCGGTTTCACCGGCCACTGGTGAGAGAGCCTTCCTTTGGCCAGCCAGCAGTTCTCCCACACATGGGGCCACTTAACTAGGGTCCAGAAATAATGACTGCGGCTGAATTGTGAACTGCAGAGGAAAAAAGCATCAGCAGGGACCTCCATGGGATGGGATGGCCCACAAATACAGCTGGGCATTCCATAGTGGGGAACAGAGAGAAAAGCAGATAAAAGCAAAGTAATGTTAACAAGTATGGGACAGAAAGGGAAATGCCCAACGGGCTTCAAGCCAGCTAAAAAAAGAGGACTAAATAGGTGTTCAGCAGCCAGGAGAATCAGACGATAGTAAAGGATTCCTTACCCATTTCATGGGGACCAAGCCAAAATAAGGATGGCTGGAACACACAGAGTTCAGAGCAACAGACACAGGGAGTTTAATGAACACGGAGAAGTTTTTGACGTCTACGTCTTCCTCAGAGTCAAAAGGGAAAGCCAAGCATGTATGTTTAACTAGGCTTCAGACCCCTTCACTTTTTGTGCACATTATTGTGTTGCAGATTTAATTTAATTTTACACGCAATAACCCATACCCATCTCAAGGATAATTAAGCAAACAGGAGGCACCTGACCACAATTTGGACTGCTACAGCAAAGGGTCTGAATACTTATGTAAATAAGTATTACTTTTAATACATTTGCAAAGATGTCTAAAAGCAAGTTTTCACTTTGGTATTATGGGTTATTGAGTGTAGATCTACAGCACAATAAAGTGTGCATAAAGTGAAGGGGTCTGAATACATTCTGAAGCCACTGTATGTGTTTATCCAACACCTGACAGAGCTGACCACTACTCTGTGTTTCAGGTGTGAGACTGACATAGATGAGTGCTCGCCAGACCCCTGCCTCAACGGAGGCAACTGCATCAACATGGTCAACGGGTTCTTCTGCTTCTGCAAAGCATACTTCACCGGAGACTTCTGCGAGATTGAAGTAAGCGACCTGCACGTTTACATCGTCCTGCTGTTCGGGCAGAATCTCTTCCAGCTGCTGTCCTACGTCATCCTACGGATGGACGACGAGCCCGACATTGACTGGTGGTTTGCCGGGGAATGACCAAACCCCCAGAGCTCTGACCTCTGACCTCCGACTTGGCTCGGAGATAGGTGAGGAGGACAGGCCCGTCTGTCCGGTGAAGGCTTGTGTCTTTTGATGTGAAACATGGGCGGCCCTGTCAGTCACACTCTGTGCAGCTCACGGTTGGGTGCACTTCACAGAATGCAGCTTACATGATGGCCACATGATGGCGCACATGATATACAGTATATAGGGAGGTTAACCGGATGTTTCGGGAGCAATACGTCTGGTATACTGCTCCCTATTAAATAGAGCAGTGAAAGCTAAATATGATAATAATAATAATAATAATAATAATATAAAATGTGTTTCATGGTTTAAATACATAGCTACATGTTTTCAGATCGCTGATATAGGCTAAAACTCCTTACATAGTGACGATATTTCCATAATTGAACCATCCTAATGCCACCAGTGGTGCCTGTATTCATTTATCGTCCCGACTTGTGTGACTTAAAAATCCGACTTAACCAACATGATTTTAACTGATTAACTGATTTTTACTAAACTTTATTACAAATAGGTGTAATCAGTGTAATCGGTAGCCTATCAATGACAGCCTCCATCGCCTGCAATGTTAAGCGCAGTTGGGGGAAAGAAACCCATGGGCGCAAATGATTTGGTATGTTCCATGACACTGGCCTACTGATGATATCTTTGCTGTGGCCTTTGGTACACAAATATGACCGTGCGCTCATAACTACGATATTTTAAAAAATAATGAGAAGCTGCTTGGGAATCATTTACTAATGATACGGAGCCTTGTCACTTTGTGGTTGCAGAGCGATTTAATGCTTCATTTGCTTATATTCGCTGCTGCTGTCTATGATGAAACGCACTAGCATAGCATTTAGCAGTATACTGGAAATACAATTCAGCAGGACATCCACTTTACCTCCCCATAGCACTGTAGCAATAATTTGTCACATGGCATGGTGACAACACATCGGTGGTCCATTAATCAAAACAGCTGTTACTTGGTATGCCTTATACTTAGCTTTTGGCTTAAATGTTTCTCAATCTTCTAAATTTCAATAAGCAATCAGGAGAATTATTTTACTTGTTGCTACTAAATTGAATAAATGCACCCATGGTGTACAAAGACACTTCCTGTTAGAAGTTATTGCCCAAGTAACTTAAACCATTTTTTCACATATTACAACCACACAATTTGCATTACATTTATTTTGTGGCAATAGTGAAATGATAAGTGCCAGACTATTTGCACAGATCTACAAATTATAGAATGCTTTATGGTATGTGCAATATACAATTATGCCATTAGCACATCCAAGTAGATTAATGAATGCTTATAGAAGTTTCTATAGTCAAAATACTTATACATATATTTTATAACACCTGCTATAGATGTTGGCATGTTTAAAACATTTTCTTGCATTTTGGTTTTTATATTTGCATGTATGTTGCTTTTGTTTTGTAACTAACATTTTCACACAAATAATAGGTGCTCAATGGCATGTGTTTGTACCAAATAAACTTCTATGAAATTTGACTGTGAGGATCCCAAGTAAAGGTGTTCAGAAGTAGGCTTAATATTCCAAATGTACTTTATATGTAAAGACCTGGAAACACAGTTTCTGCGGTCATTTGTAAATGGTAGTTATTTTTAATATGTATTTTTATGTTTTTGTAAGGCATATCATTTAAGACCACCCTAAAAGCTGTGCTATCGAACATGAGGTGGAAAGCTGGTAATAATTTGATTGTCACTGGCTGCCGGTGGCAGATTAAGTGATTTCCCTTGTAGACACTTAGCACTGTGATTTGCACACACTCCAGGTCAGTTCCATCAGTAATTTAATTAACCTCTTCAGTTGCAATGTCCTGTCTCCATGCATGTCTGTGTTCACATATTGTTCACTCATTGTCAGTGTCTTGTTTTCATGTCTAGTTTCTGTCTTGTCTTGTCCTCTTACCTTGTACAACTTTTTCAGTGTTTTGTCATTGAATAAATGTTTTTCCTCTCTTTGGTCCTCGTCAATCTTTGATCCATTTGTCCGCTATCTTCACTTCCTGGCAAGTAATTCCAAACTGCTTTGGAGTTACCTGAAGTGCATTTCCTTGTTTTAAACCACACACCCGTGATTGCCTGTATACCCTTATTCTTTGATATCATTCAATGTACACAAAAGCATTTAGCATTTCACTTATGTGTTGCCGATATATTAAATTACTATGAGGTTCTCCACAGAAGATGGTGGCAAATAACACCACCACATAAACTGTCCTTACAATGCAGGCTTATGTCACTACATTAATACAACTACAAACACATCGCACTACAAGCAGTCATCACCAGAGACCCTTGACACAGTCCCCAACTTTATGAAGCCTCAGACAGTCCTGGCTGCAGGCATTCAGTACTGGAGTGGGACATTGACATGAGCTAAGTGGCTACTGAATTTGATAGGGTGTTTTCTCCAAAAAAGAAACAAATTATGTATGGTGAAACCTTTGAGAACTGTTTTAGTTTCTGCCTGCTTTAGGTCTGACCTCCCAATGACACCACTGTGTCATATAGGACATGTAGACATAACAAACCACTCTGGGCTCTCCCATTGTTGTTAAATAATGCTCACATAAAATTTACATAAACAAACCGCCTAGACAAAACAAATAGGTTGATTTAAAGAGAT
The DNA here is from genome assembly GCF_963514075.1 of Conger conger. Classification (NCBI taxonomy): domain Eukaryota; kingdom Metazoa; phylum Chordata; class Actinopteri; order Anguilliformes; family Congridae; genus Conger; species Conger conger. Next base: position 48,927,342 of record NC_083764.1, read on the forward strand.
AGTGAACTACTCTACAACAGTGCATGTGTGCATGTGTGTTTGTGTGTGTGTGTGTGTGTGTGTGTGTGTGTGTGTGTGTGTGTGTGTGTGTGTGTGAGAGAGAGAGCCTTTGAAGATTATGCATTGGCATTAATCATGGCTGTCACGCTTGGATCACACAGCCGTTAACTTTAGCTGAGAGCAGAGGTGTTGTTACAGGGCCTTGCATGATAGATTATTAATTAACAAACTAATTAATTCACATATGCCCAGTCACTGTTGTAAGGCTCAACTGTTCCAGTGTCTTCTGTCAATTGAACAGTACACAAACTAGCATGTGTGTTCTCCATAACATGTATTCAGATACTATTCATTTTCACCCTGAAATACATTGGATGAGCTTCAGAGCCATTGCCCCAGAGGACTGTATGCTTCCTGCAGTCTGTAGCTAATGCTAATGCGCAGTGATGTGGGGAATATCCTGTTCTGAAAACACATACCTCCCTGGACTATGCTGTGGTCAATTATGCAACATCCTGAATATTCATAGCCAAAGTTGCTACAGTCATTGGCTTAGTCAGCGTTTGATTGGGAACTATGAGGCATTTCATTTTACACAAACACTAGTTCCTCCCAGTTCCATGTTGAAAACATTGTGGCCGAATGATTGCTTACCTCACCCATAGGCATTCAGTATTCATTACAGTTACATACATAAGTATCAGGACAGTGGCACAATTTAGTTCTTTTGTTTCTATACTCTGCTACATTAGCTTTGAAATAAAAATAAGAATATGAGGTTAATATGTATACTTCCAGATAGTTTGAGGGTATGTACATCCATATGGGTTAATCAGGATAGGAATTGCAGCCATTTATATGCATGGTCCCATTATAGGGCACAAGTTTCAATATGTAACACATTGATAATTGATAACAGTCAAAACACAAGATAAAGTTTAGTCTCATAGCACGGAATTGTGAAGAGCAATAAGAATTTTGTTAAAGTTGAAGTTTGGATAGACTGTTACCAGTTTGCACATGCTTGCACGTGTGTGTTTTTCCGGTGACTGAAAGCACTTTACTCCGATAGCGGCATTAGCAGCTGTTCTCGCTCCGCGTTCCAGCAGACCCGCGCGAACGACGCTCGCGCCACCGTTCGGGTTTGTCACTCAGCGAGCCGCGGCAGATGGAAAGTGCGTTTCAGTCTCCGCTCACAGGTGTGTCCGAGGAGCGGAACGGCAGGTGCGAGGAGCGAGAGAACCGGACAGCGCGCACATCTGCTGTCTGCACTTTGAATGAAGAGTTTAACCATTCAAGTGCAGTCAGCGTACTGACAGTGAAAACGGCAGGATACAGTATATGCTACAAGGCTGTAATCCCTTATGGACATCGAATATGCTGCAAGATACCGTAAATATGTGGATTTTAGAATTTTTTTCTTTTATTTTGGCAATCAGTAAAATTAAATGTGTTTCCTAAAGATGTTCAGTAAACTGTTTTAACTTAAGTTGAGTTTACAGACAGATTTAATAATGTATTTTATAGGCGAATACTCATCTTTAAATACCACTTAAAATGCTTGTGAGTAGTTTTTGTCATGTGATACTGAGAACTGCACACAACAATATGAATGTGTTCTGACATGGAATGGCAATAAATTACATTATACCCGTTTCCACATCTAATGATTAAACATGGAAACTTCTAGTGCTCTTGTGCAATGCAGAACTCCTGACACATGCTTGCTTTTTTGATGGCTTCCAGCTGCTCGCAGACAGCCGAAGCTCTACCGTGCTCCTGTCCGTGACTCTGGCGTCTGTGGCCCTGCTCCTGGCTCTCTCGCTGGCCACGGCCGCCCTCATCACCACCATGAAGCGCCGGGCCGCCTACGGCACCTACAGCCCCTCCAGACAGGAGAAGGAAGGCCCCAGAGTGGAGATGTGGAGCATCTCACACACCACACCCACAGAGAGACTCATATGACCCTACCACTGACTGCAGCCATTCTGTCCGATGTGACGTGGTGACACCTTGGGCTTAGTCTACATTTGTTTAAATTGATCATTAAGACAATGGACATGGCATAGCACATTGTAATGTAATATATGATACGTTACAGTTACAAAATTGCAATGTAATGTAAAAGTATGTATGATATGTGAATATTTATTTAAAAGCATTAGCTTCATGGAACAGAAATTAAAGGTTTTGGACAGTGGAAAGTGAGTTTACATGTTAGCAATGTGTGGCATGAAGGGAGTGATTTCTCTGATTTGTTTGTTTGTTTGACTGTTCATTGCTGTGACTTTACCAGTCACAGTGGTAGCCCTGTTAATAGCTCTCTACACAGCTAGTTACGGATCCCAGAGGCAGTGCATAAGCACTGGATTATCACCGTGCTGGAGGCGTGCAGGCTGAGAATTTGAATAACAACAAATGTCATCACATGACATATGACATGGTACGTCCTGAATCAAGTACCGCTGTCATACAACCAGCCTTGCCAGCACTCAAAATTCTGTATAAAATCTAATTCTACTCATATTTTTAGTTTTCATGAATAGGCATGGCATCCTATAGTTGGTAAATAGAGAGGACCTACGGTATGCTAGAGCCCACTAAGTGACTAGTCTGTTGCTCATGTGGTTATATGTTTCAACTGCCATTGGCTAATAGGACACATTCCTGTGATTAATGTAGATCCATGTTTTGAGCCATCTGTTTAGTTTAATGTATGCATTAACACTAACAGGGTCCACACTTCTGGATGTGTCCCAGGCATTTTGAAGGAGACCCAGGTTTCCTGTCTGTCTAGAAACTCAACCCCAAGGTCAGCCTTGCAAACTGGCAATTTCAAATTACCCAGACCTTTTTATTTAAGCGAATAGGGCTGTAAAGAAATTATGTGAAATCAAATATCGCTCTTCGTCTTCCTGAAACACACAACGCAAGGCAAGCCATTATAATACCAGAACATTATCAGCAGCTTTGTCATATCCCCCAGTGCTTTAAAATGGCTGAACTTGTGTTTTAAACATCAGCTAATGATCAAATGTAGTGAAGAAATTGGCACTGATTAGATAAGTTCACACTGTGACACAGCCATTTGGGCCTTTTTCCCACAAACTTGTCTTCACACAGAATAAGATCATGACACCTCATATTCATTTCCCATGTGCTTAATACACTATGTGCAACCACATCATCAAATGACAGTGATCAAGTTTTCTTTATTACTAAGAAGAGGGGATACTTCTCTTTACAGAACAACTGTATTTACTGTATTGTGTTTTTGTCTGCAGTGACAAGCTCAGGGCTATAGATGCTTTCTGTGAATCCTGCTTTTTCCACATGATACAAACTATTTTACCAACTCAGATCCTCTGTGTGAGAGGTGGGTTCGACACCTCTCTTTAACAGACAAAGGTGTTATGACCTCTCTGTACAAAGTCCGGAGAACAATCTGGCAATATACTGTATTCCATGATTCCATATTGTTTAATTAACAACATACTTGTATTCTAGTGCTGTTTTGTTAGTTTATTTGACAAGATAGACCCTGCTGTTGTGGGCAAATACGTAACCCCAGGTCATGAGAGTCATTTTCAGAACACGTACAACATGAAAAAAGGTGCAAGTCAGAACTGTCCACTAGAGGGCACAACATACACAGCAAAAAAAACAAAAAACACATAAGCACAAACCTGGACATGGTCGTGGGAATAAGGGTCTGATGCAATCTTACCTAAAATCAATTTGTGAACTGTTCTTTGATTAAGTATTAAGGTCAGGGTAAACCCTCTGTGCTGCGCTACCTTCAGACAATCTTGCTTCAGTCTGCTTCCACCATCTGAGTTAAGCCTGGCTTTGCACCCTGTTAAAGATGCATGTTAATTTCTCCAAGGAGCCATTCTGCTCTAAGATTATTACTGCAGAACACTCTTTCAAACTCTGACTGATATCAGTCACTTATCATTCAGTTAGGCGATACATTTATTTGCTTGTAATATTTGATATGGATTTGTTGATTAACCAAGCAGCAGGACCTTAACACCTATATGATTTTTGTTCTCCTATAGTTTCAATTTATGCTTGAATATAAAATTAATTCTTTACAGTCTGTAAAAAATATTTTTTACCCTGTTCTAATCTACCAGAAATGGGTTCATTCTTTCTGAAAGTGTGATACTAGCTAGTCCCCATGGTACTGCTCACTCCATTATGGTACATAAGCCTGCTGATGTGTCTCCAGGTGCCTATTCACAGATGTGGACTGCAGATTGTCACAGATAACTGTACTGAAAATAAAACCCATCTCTCACGTGCCCCCCCTCTCTCTCTCTTTCTCTCTTACACACACACACACACACACACACATACACACAAACACACAGCAGACATGTAGTCTCACATGTTCACACACAGGCCACACACTCCAGGAGAAAATGTGTTGAACTGTATGGATTTTTGGTGCAGAATTGATTCAAGAATTGTACCTTTGTCTTCTGAACAGTCTGCGAAACCAAGCCCATATTTATTTATTCTTGTGGTGTCGATAACAAAGATGAGATTTGCATATCATTCATACATATGGTATTTCTGAACACATTCTGTCATTTATCCCAGTATTTGGCACCAAGTAATAAGATATGTCTGGAACATGAAAACAATTTTTTGAGTGGCAAGCAAGCCAAGATTAATTTTCTGGCAATCTAGTTTTTTTATTTTTATATTTTTCATCTGTCGACAAATTCTTTTCAAATTCATCTTTCTCTTTAAAAAAATTATACATGAAATGAAATAGAAAGTAGTACCAATCCTTGTGTCTCAGCTCTATAGCCGATTCAACCTGCATGTCTCCATGTCTACAAGGAGGTGGCACTGTTGTTCTCTTCAGAAGGGGGCAGCCGACCCCTTCGCTGACATATAAAATGGCCCCATAATTCAAAGACAATAAACAATCATGTGATGTATACGGTTCACGAGCGCGCGTTTGCCCGTGTCGTTTTTTTTCGGGCACTGGGTTTATGCGGCTGGCGAGGTAAAACAGGTCAGGCCTGCGAGACAGACACACTTTTAACACCACATCATAGCGCCTCCGTCTCAACCCACTTCCTCCCCCATTACAGCACAGGGCTCATGCAGGTGAATGTCATCGCCATAACGGATGTGCCTCAATGCAAATTTGACATATCGCCACAAGTATAAACCTGTAATTCATAATAATGAAAACCTGAAACCAGAAGACTTGTCATTATTATTATTATTATTATTATTAGTAGTAGTAGTAGTAGTAGTAGTAGTAGTAGTAGTAGTAGTATTATCATTAGTATTATTATAATTAATAATTATACTATTTGTACCATTCAGTGTAATAATAATAATAATAATAATAGTTCACTAATTTCAGATTTTTTTCTTTAATTTTACTGTTTTTATTGGAATAATAAATATATGCTTGATGCTTTGTTGCCAAGCTACAGAGCAATACACAGGATTTTATTTAATTTCAGTCTCTGGCATGTGTGTGTGTGTGTGTTTTGTTGCATGTCTGTGCTTGCATGTGTGTGGGTGAGAGTGAATCAGAGTGTGTGTGGCTCTGCATTCGAGTGTGAATGAATTCATGTGTATGTGTGTTTCCTGGTGTTTGTGTGCGAGTGGATTCATGTGTGCGTGTTTGTGTGTGTTTGAAGCAGAGCCATCTTTAATAGGCAGAGATAGTGAGATGCTCTTGGCTCTGGGCGATCCATCTGTTGTGTTCCTTCACGCGCCGTCTTCACTAAAGGGGGGGAGTGGCCTGCCACGGCCCCTCTCACATGTTGCTTTTCCCCAGGGGACCACAGCGGACATCAAGAAGCCAGTCAGGGCCCTTTTCATCACCATCAACAAATTTGCTGTCTTCTCTCCGGAAGAAATGCCAGTTTACTTTCTGAAGAGAACCTCAAAACTCCAAGCATATCTCACAACTAATTCCACAATGCCATAAAAGAAAAAAAAAAAACTTTGTTGACTGAGAGTTTGTTGCAATTATAACAAACCCTCTATTATCATGAGAACAAATAAATGCTTTCTTGCTGATAGAGGTGGAGTAATTTCCTGAGAGATATACATTTAAAATAGAATGGCTTTAAACACAACCCAGGTATTCAACATTATACCCTATCTGTAATATATAAATATTTTAATAACAACTTATTGATGTTGATAACTTGCATTTACACTTGCATTGTGATGCTCAAAAAATATAATTGGATATCTGTTTTGAAAATATTAGTCACACCAAGCACCAAACATTGTTGCACAGGTGATTTGCAACTGCCACTGAATGGAACAATACCGAGATTCACTCAAGGCTGACTAAACATTTTATCACTGTATCACAATAACCACCAAGAGAGTTTCTTATAAATTTGTCTTCGGTGCGCAAAGCGGCTTTATCGAGTTGGAGCTGTGTCCTTACGGTTTTAAACACATAATCACACTCTTCTTGAGAAAAAAGAAAGATTGGATGGACGGCATATTTTGGTAAATATGTGTAACTGCAGGTGCCTTGGCGAGCAGGTAGGTGTGACTCAGCGATTGATTAGCGCGGGTTTGCCATTGTGAGAGGAAGGCCTCGTCCCAGAGGAGAGCGAGCGGAACCCTCCATCCGAAACAAAGCCGCGGCGCTCTCTCCGCCCCGAATCCCAGGGGCCCTGTTACCGCGCCTCAGAACAGGGATCAGCCGGGCCGGGGAGGGGCCGAGCCGCCATCTGAAAAGCTTAATTGGGAGACCTCTCCCGCTACACCTCTTTTGGCATTTATTTTCAAGCCTCATCAGCAGCACGTGAAATTACGAGACTAATTAAGAGGGAAAAGCGTTTAGGCGAGCGTTCGGCGACGGGGATGGGAGAGGAGCGCCTCCTCTAAAGACGCCTGTGCTCTACGAGAAAATAAGCTGCTTTGAACCCTGTTTGCCACGGTGAGGGAAACGGCAGAACGGAACTCATAAACACGACGCGGTAAGTGTTTCCCGCGTGTCACGAAGAGGACTCGGTTCAACAGGATCGCTGCCGTTTGGGGCTACCTGTACAGCAGAAAAACAAAAATGAATAAAAATCCTGAAACCTTTACTGTGAAAGCTGTTAGTATTTCACAGAGAGCGAGGTGCATTATTAATTCACTATTTCTACTCTATGTTAGCCAGAGATAACAACATTTTGGTAACATCCTGTTTTTATGCTGATGGTGCCTATTGTACTTAAAACAAATGCTGTAGCTCATATATGTACCTAAAATATGTATCCATCACAGGACAAATTTCTCAATCAGCACATTTTCCAACATGTGCCTTCACAGTGTTGCTAAAAAATGTCAGAGGGGCTTTTATAATGCTGTTTATGCTAGAGAATCTTTTGTCAGTGGGGCCCTTAAACAGAATTTAAAATGTATCAGCCAGTCAGGAATTCATTAGGAAAAGGAAAAAATATTCAAAGCTTCCCCACAGAATTCTCTTGTATGGCAATACTGATGTTTTGCATGAGATTTGCACCTGTGCAATGGGGCACACATACCTGCACACAAACACATGTATACACACATGTATGAACGCACACATATACCCACTCTCTGCCAGAGCTACTCCCCAACATACAAGCCTGATGTTCCATTTCTTACATTGTCTTTTGTTATTCCAATGAGCGGCATACCCATGCTGTGTAAATAAAATGATGAAATTTCCTGAAATTACACATTCTCTATTTTCTACTGCTTTCAGTTTGCAAAGAACTCAGCATATTGCAGCTAGAGTTTGAACACAGCCCCACACCAGTGTAAGTCTGTTCTCCGATTGGTCTGTGGATGAAGTAATCAACGCAATGTGTTGTGTAGATGCCTATATTGTCCGATGATGAGGCGACCTATAGGTAAATCTAATATATGTATCATATATTTCAGTTATTACATATATGTATATCCATATATTATTATATAATATCAGCATCTACACAAGAGAGCCCTGCCAGTTCATGCAATGACGTCCCTTGGTCCTCTGATTGGTCTCCCAAGAAAATGTGACGTGCCAAGACAATGAGCCTGCAGGTCCAAGTGGTGAGACAGTTCACATTTTTACAAGAATTAGCAGACACTCTTGCGAGAGACTTAGTACAGTGAGATTAGAACAACACCTTTACTGTCAGCAAGTGAATCCCACAGTACACTCAATGGCAAGCCAAACTGTATGGTGAAACTCATGAACATTTATGGTGGTGGTCAGGGCACAGCCAAGCAGAGGGGCAGATGGACACAGCACAAGTGTAATTATTTCATGTGTTTCGGCTGCCTGCCACAGTCTTGCATTTCCCCACTGTCGGCAAGTCTGCTTCTGCTGCCTCCACACTCGTAAAATGAAACGCGTGCACAAAGCTATCTTCTAGTCTGCAAGCCAAAAGCTGTTTTATACTTTATAGTTTATACACTCTTAAAGAAACATTCTATGGCTTGTCACTATATGGAAGTATTTTTATGGCTTCATGGAGCCCTCTACCATAGGAGTGGAAAGCGTAAAAGATTGAACCATTTTGTCCTTAAAATAGATAGGATTCCTCAATGGAAGTTCAGGTAATGGGTGGAAAAGTGTATATCTCTGGCGCTATTAGGTTCATCGTTTATCAAACCAACGCTTCAGCTCCCTCCCAAGTTTTAATTAGTTTTAAAGCGATGCCATTTCTGCCCCGAAGCTTGATAAGAGACCCGACTTAAATAAGCAGGAAATATAAAATTGCGCCTAGCATTCTCAGGTTCTATGAGTTCAAAAAGGGCCGTAAGAATCCGAAAAATCCAAGTATACACAGGGGGTAGGGGTTAGCTCTGTACATCTACAAATAGCGCGCATAGCCTGTCTTGATTTCTTTGAGAATCATTTGTATTCTCCTGTGAAGTCTCACGGGTGAGAAGCAACCCGTTCGGTTTGTACGCATGCAGGGGTAGACGAACGTGATCGCGCTCCTTCCTCACAATGGTGGGCACCACACTGCTATCACAGCACTCTCTTCAATAAACGAGCAAAGACGCCTACAGCTAAATACGTCACGACGAAACGTGAAAGCCAAGTCTTCTACGCTTCATATCATAGCGGCTGCCCTCATGAAAACATACACCTTCTTACGGTGGCTTTGAAGAAATCGGGGGGTTTGCGGATAAGATATGCACACAATAAAGCGGGCCTTTCGCAATTGGTATGATATGACAGACCATAGCCTTAGGCAGGCTTGTTAAAAATGTATACCCCTGAACAAAGCTCCTCGCGGGTTTCAAAAGTAATTGAACCCCATCGTTATGTTGTAGAGATTCACAGATTCCATATGAAAATATAGAGGCATGCTGACAAGCTCTTGGAGAAGACTGATTGGTATTGATTGTACTATTTTCCATTTGCCATTTGTTTTTGTTTTTTTATATCTAGGCTTGTTATGACTTTTCCCTTTGAAATACACTTAATTTTTTTTTTATATAAAAATGGAAGAACTATGATGAAGATGAAGGTGTGGTGTATCCTGCTGCCATTTCAACACTAAAGACAAAACCTGCAATTTCCTGAAACCTAAAGTAAAGACAAAACCTTTTCTTAAGAGTGTCCTTTGCCGCAACACACTGATATGTAGTTTATGGTGGACATTTTTTAAGTTCAAAACAGTAGACTAAATTTACTGCACCATTTGGCTTGCCCAATCGTGCAGAGTGAACATCTCTTTGTTGATAAAGAGAAAAATACAAGTAGGATTTGTGTCGAGTTAAAACATTCTGTCCCATTTAGGAGCAATCATGCCTATGTAGATTTACTTGTAAGGGATCAAGTGGCTATCAAGTCATCCATGTTCCTTTCGTTTCTATGCTGTGCCATACACACTCTGTATCATGATGTGATTGCTGGAGGGGGACCGTTGACGCCTGGCTCTTGGTGTCCGAAGATTTGCTCTTATCCTCCCTTGAATATGATGTTAACTTGAATTGGAACCTTCTAATGTGCAACAGCTATACTGTATCTTTTATAGCCTGATGTACAGAAATTAATCAAATTGCCTGTAGAGAAATGCAGTATAGAATTTTGTGTGAATTGAGTGCGACAAAACATGACATTTTAGGAATGTACTTTAACACATTTAATATGCAGTATGTTTAATTTAAGTTGGTTAAAAATAGTATTATAGAATATAATACAAACCACTCCGTAGCACTATACTGATTTTGTTGACAGTTGTAGGTACAGTATTCGTCTTAATTTGCAGGTGTGTTTGAAGTGAACTGTGACTTGACCGTTAGTTTCCACAAAAATCCCCTACTGTGATCCCCTCCCAACAACGACTGTGAAGCGTTTTCCAGTTTTTAACATCTCCAGTCTACCATCGGGGAACTACACCAGTAAATCACAGAGCGGGTGATTAAAGGAGGGGGGAAAGGACCTTCATTTCTTACTTCTACCTGCCCCAGACGTCTCATCAAATTAAATTACAAAAGCAGCTAGAATTTGAAACAGCTGTGGGATTAGTGTTGTAGACAGGCAGTTGGGGTTCATTTTTTGGAAATGCAATTTCCGTCCCTGCAGTGGAAAAAACTCAGAACATCCAATAAATAACACCATTAGTTCTGAGTTTGTCATTCCTCATACAGAAAGGCAACGTGGACAAAAACAATTGGCAGTTCTTCAACTACAGCTGAGCCCCATTAAAGTGGAAATACTGGAAATACTTGTTTGATGTTGATAAAAACTAAAAAATAATCACAACAATAAAGGAAAACTTTAGAATGAGGAGCTGTATTTTTCTGTTTCAATTAATCCCATAACTGCCTAAAATGGCCACCACTTAAACACCCCACCATTCTTGTTTTCTTCACAGATCAAATTACCTGCATGAAATAATTTGTTGCATTTTGAAACATTGCATTTGAAAGTTGTTTGCAACCTTTGGCCACTTCCATAGCAGCATTTCCACAACAAAAAATAATTGCTCAAAATAACTAGGCAGTAAAAAAATGACACACTGTTCTGATGAAACCACACAAAGGGCTGTTGTGGTTTCATCTGAGTATTTACTGTATATAAGACAAGCCAGTTAAGATTCCAGAAGAACCAATAAAAAGGGAATCGCAGTGGACAGTAAAGGGATCAGCTGAGTAAATGACAGAGTATATAGGGGGCATACTATAGGGTTATGGCTTGGGTATGTATGCCTGCCACTGGCATTGGCTCACTTGTCATTATTGATGATCTGACTGCTGATGGAGGATGGATTCTGAAGTGTACAGGAATATCTTATCTGCTCAGATCTAACCATATGCCTCAAAACTCACTGAACCTTGGAGTAGGACAATAACCCCAAAAACACTGCTAAAGTAATCCAGGAGTTTCTCTGGGCCAAAAGTGGAATGTTCTCGAATGACCAAGTCAATCATCAGACCTTATTTCAGCTCAGCATGAGTTTCATTAGTAAAATACAAGAGTGAAGCTGGAAAGGCCCTGGAAAAAAAAGCAGGATTGACCTTAAATTCATTGTTTCAATTCAAATCTAATGCGCTGGAGTACAGAACCAAAACAGCTAAAAAGGTCTCGCTGTCCGAACACTGTCGGACTACGCTCACTGAGCTGTTCCTTTTCCATCCACTTTCATTTCAGCTTTGATATCTCCTTTGATGTCCACTGTGATCTCATTGCATTAGCTGAGGAGGGCGTCTGTGTGTCACACACGGGCCCTGTCAGAACACTTCACGTGTCAGTTTGGGGAGAAGGAGAGAGAAGAACAGCACAGAAGCAGGCTTGAGACAACAAAACAATGTGAAAGAGGGTGACAGGAAGCAGCTTGTCGATGACATGATTATGTGACATTTCCCTGGCGGATCCCTTATATGTTTTTGTGTGAGCCACCATCCAGACGTTTGGGGCTGGACCTGAACATTTTCAGCTCTCTATATGCTATGCTAGTCTTTTACTCAGGAAAAATCTAGGGTAAATCCAACCTCTTTCGTGTCTACTAAAAAAATATGTGTTCCATTAGACATAAAGTTCCCATGTTTCCATTTTGTCTCTGTATTTTCTGATGTTTAATTTGAATGAGGAAGGAGGAACAACCAACCTGCCTGAAAAGGCAAATTAATTTATTCACAATTATAAACATAAATATCACTTGATATGGAGTATTGTGCTGGTACTTCTGTTGAGTGCAGCCATCTCTGGTTGAATGCACTATATAAATATTAACCTAATTTAATTTTTGAAGTATAATTAAGCCATATACATTTGTACTCTCTGAAACCATAATGTGTAGCTGTTTAACTTAACCATAGTGGGCAGGTCATCAGAAATTATTTCAAATATTTCAAATATCCTTAATTGCACACAGAAACTGTATGGGCCAATCAATAACACTAAAACTGAAAGATATAAAGTGAAAGTGAACAATCCCTTCTTCCTTTAATTAAGGGTCACTCGTGTTCCTTGACCAGAGCCTCATTAATTAAAATATTTGGAAATGGTAAAGCTGTAAAATGGATACATGTTAATTTTATATCATATGCCAGTGGTTTCACAGCCAGGGAGTCCATGTAAGGATATTTGAGACCGTTCAGTGAGCAGAGCGTGTTCCCATTCGTACAATTTTAGGATAATTTGTGATTTATAAATGTATCATGCATGGAAAGAATTCAGGAACATTATTTCATGTGTATGGAATTATTTTTGTGTGTGTGTGTATGGACATTTGTTAAATCATTTGTAGCAACCGTTCACTTGTATGAACTCCGCATTGCTTCCCATTGGTTTCTCAACAGGTTATTGGCTATTCCTGATGAGAGTCACCATGAGCGTGTAAGTCATGCTGAAGTCAACAACATTTCAGGCCATATCTTTAACAAATTTCCCATAATTACAATTACTCACATCAATGAAAGTATATGCATTAATGGGCCTGTTCCAATATAAACACTACATATGAGGTCAAAAATCTACTCTCTAACTAATTTCTCCCCTGGATAACACACTCGACTGGATTGGATTCGTTTTTTGATTCGTCATCAGCAGTTACTATGCAGTCTCATGAGTAGTCTGTGTCAGAGAACACAGTTCATCATCATTTTGTTTTTGTTTTTTTTTGTTTTTTAAAAGTCACCTCTGAAAGGTAATCAAAAATGTGTTCAAATTTGGTGGTACAATACATACAGTCTTTAAAGCCTACCGCATAGATAAGGCAAGATACATTTTCAATACATTTTCATGATTACTATTAGTCTCTGAATGGGTTTACACTCTTAAGGGGGGATACGCCCAGAGAGATATAGATGGAAAGAGAAGCCCTGACGTATTTTTGATATCAGCTGGAAATATGCTGGATATTATGTACTTTGCTATGTTACCCAGCATTAGAGGGAGAGAAAGAGAGCGCGCGAGAGAGAAAGAGATCTAAATCAACACCTCTGTGGTGACACAGGCCTTGATTGGGGTGTGAAGTGTCACATGAGGCAGGTTCAACAAAAAAGCAGCTCTCATTTCTGCTGGTTCGCCTTTGTGTCACAGAGGGAGGGGAGCACCTGCTGGTCCTTAATTGGGGCGGAGACTGGGGTGGGCAGAAAGGGGGGGGGGGGGGGGGGGTGAGAAGTCAAAACTTTCTCTAAGTGTCTGTGTTTACTACTGGCAGAAGCTAGTCCTTTGTTCCCCTGGGTTCCTGCATTGTTGGTGACTTTTATTTTCTCTATGTTTCTCAGGGGTTTTTTTCCAGCATACTGTTACCCTCACCCCCCACCTCCCGCACTTATTTCAGTCCAGTGCTACCCCTGAATCCAGGTGCTCCTGTCTTGGGAACATGTGGGCAGCCTAAGGCCAACTCCAGAACTGTGGGGCTAAACCTATTTTACTGGTGCTAAACAAAACCTCAAGATGTTATCTGCTTGACAGTTCACAATAAGAGGATTTCAGCACTGAAATACGCCTACATAGGTAACAGTGTTTGCAGTGCCTGAATTGGCCCATCCCTGTGCACTGTGAGTACGTGTACACAATAACATTTCCAGGAATTCAGGAATTGTACATTTCCAAGTATAATTCCAGCTTTCCTAGTACCACAATATAGTGATTGGAAATACCAAAAAGCACATCTTTTGACTGCTGGAATCCATTGGCTTATTGAATTATGAAACTATTTGTAGATAGTGGATACAGAGGATGAAGCAGCCAGCTTTAGTTAGTTGACTTTCACTGCAACCAGTACTGGAATTTTGCTTAATTGCCATTCCAGAAGAATTCCATGAATACATTGTAACTGAAGAAGAAGCAGTCATAATGCATCTTATCTTGAGAGTACTGATTATATGTGGCACGCACTTGATTTCCTCCCTATGTTTATGAATCAGTGTGGCAGTATGCCACCCCGTCCTAAGAATCACAAAGGCGACAGGGCTCAGGCAGTAAGAGCAGTCGTCTGGCAGTCGGAGAGTTGCCGGTTCGATCCCTGGCCCGGGCTGTGTCGAAGTGTCCCTGAGCAAGACACCTGTAGGGACTACAACTTCCACATTCCCACAGGAAAATTCTGCGACGTCCACCACGAATGACGTCTAACTTGGTTCAGCCAATCCCGTAATGGCGGGAGCAATAAACGGTCCCGTATAAGAGCAAGACACGTTCTTGGGATCTCTCTTCTGCTTCTTCTGCCTCTTCTGCTTCTTCTCTTGGACGCACCCTTTTTGGGCATTCGCTTCAGCTCATCTGCTCCGAGACTCGGACAGAGGCTGAATGCTGCACAGCGCACTACCAGGCCTACGGACACACCCAGTTACCTCGCGGTAACTTCGTGGCCTATAGCGAGTGGAAACTGGTGTACGCGGAACGCTACATCAGTTTACTCCTGCAAAGCTCACCATCGAACAACAGCAACAAACTTTTCCACCCGGAAAAAGGACAAGCGAACATCCTTCCAGCAACCGAGTGGACCAGACGATAGCGCGCGGCTAAGACGCCCCAGCCTGCGCATCTCTCCAGGACACGCATTCACAGCACCATCGCGGCTCCTATAAGGACAGCACGTCTTTTGGATCCAATGCGTATGGACTCAGTAAGAGAACAAACATTCAGGCATAGCCAGTGTTTAGTTTAGTCTTAACTGTTTTCGTGAATCTGTGTTTCTATATTTACCATCCTACTATTGAAATGTGTTTGGTTAGCTACATATATATGTACGTGAATTGATTCGCCGTCTTTTGCGCATATATAGAGTAAAACTACTCAAGTAGTCCCATCTCACAGCTAACTCTAACTCATTACCATATCCAGAACTCTAGCTTACTCAAGCTAGCTACTCCCACCTTTCCTTTGTTCAAGCGACACGCGCGCTCGCGCGCGCCCACACACACACATACACGCCCTAACGTAACCTACTAATTTACCCAACTAAATTTCCTTACTAACTTCCCGTTAGTTTATCTGTTATGTGTTTGTATGTTTGTTTAATAAATATATTTTATTAAACCCCGGTGTCCGTTTTGGAATCACATAGACATGAGAGCCGAGTTAAAGCAGTCTTTCGAAGAACTTCCAACCTTCAGGTTATCGGTATGTTTAATCATTAATATTGGTTACTTTAATTATTAATTAAAATACTAAATTTGTGGTTAGATATTTCTGATAATAGTAATTTTATGAGACTGATTACTTTTTGCAGTTATACTGCTACACAACGTTTAACTGGCGCCCCGGTTTCGTAGAGAGTAAAATCCCTGCGTTATTTGGCGGCCCGTGCGAGGACCCTACATAATTTGGAGTCCCGTGCGAGGACCCCTACATATTTTGGTGCCCCATGTGAGGAAGACTAGCTTTGGCTCAAATTTCATGTCTTGTGACTTCATAACGAATTCCCCATCCTAATTTGGAGATCTGCGTGAGAAAGACGAGCTTTGGCTCATGTCACGTGCCTCCAGAACGAATTCTCGGCATTCTTTCTCAGCTAAATTGCCACCAGTGCAATCTTTTGAAAATACCGCTAGATGTCACCCTTGTACCATTTTTGAAAGCCTGCATGAGCCGCTTTCTCAATATACTGCCCCCTCGTGTAACATTGTGGCATTACATTCGTAATCTTACACGGTAGTTTGTTGATTGGCATTTACCTTCCGGTATAATACGTATTATCAATAATAGTATTATTAGCCGCACTGTATTATTAATTATAATTACTTGGTCAAAGTAATTTTAATAATTAATTGAATTTTACATTTAAATCCAAATTTAATTGTAATTTCAACCAATCACATTCTGGTATTTAGGATTAATGTGATCAGCATCACAGTTCCTATTTTACGGTCTGAATATCCGCCATATGTTTGTTCATTTTGCTGTTGTTGCATTGCAGTACCGCTAGTGCAACTCGAGTCCCTGTGTGATGCTATAGCTACCTTGTACTATAGTTATAGAGAATATTCAAAGAGCGTTTTAAATTCTTTATCCTTCATCACAACTTGTATGTTGGATTGTGATATTGGGAAACAATTCATTGCCAACTGTTAGGAGCTCAAGGCCCTTGTCAAATTGTTAACTTCAAGAGTACCCTCTTAAGTTACTGATTTTAGCTTTTAGCTTTATTTGGCTTGAGATATGGAACCCATATCTATTGATGAGTACCTTTCCTTTTTAGCCCAAGGTTTAGCACCTGGCTACATAGCTTTCCTGAATCAGATGAACCTCACTGATTGTAGGAAAGAAATGTTCTCATTAATCAACGAGAAAGGTCACTCCCCCAACCATTCAAAAGACCCAATTCTAAGTTGTCTGGTCTTGAATTTTGCCAGACAGATTAGTCTTGCTCTTCAGAGCAACAAAAACTTAGACTCAGAGATGGCATACCTCAGAGGACAACACACCAGTGTTTTACTTGAGCTTCAAACTGTTGGCAAGAAAGCAGTACAATACTTGCGTGATCTGCATTCAGCCGAATCAGATCTTTGTTCCTACAGAGAGGAATTATTTCAGTTGAAGAGTAGATGCCACAAGCTACTGCATCCACTCTCTTCTGTAAGCCTGCTTTCTCAGGCTTGCCCAACTCCAGCTTCTCCTGCTTCCTCCTTACACCACAAGGCAGGGGAAGGGGGGTCACAAATTGATTCGGGTTTGTCAGATCCCGGTTCCACAACTTGCTCTGATGGACACTCGTCAGTCTCCTCAGATTGCAGTGCTGTTGACCACCCATGCAATGGTTTGCCCACCTCTTCCCTGGAGAGGGAAAGGGGGGACTCCATCCCAACGGTGGTCCATCTCCGCAAGGGAGAAACAGTCAGGCAAGTACAGGACTGCACCTTCCATGCCCACCCCTCTCATGAGGAGGTCAGGGAACCCTCCCGTGGACACGGTAGAGGAGATCTAACGTTATTAATTGGGCACACAAAAAGCAACGCTAATCCCGCTAGCTTTCCCTTTATAACTGAGAGGATAGGTGACAGCTCTGTACAGTACACTGACAGCGACAATTCATCTTCTGCCAACCATTGTGAGAATGACTGTTTTGTAGCTCCGCCCCCTAAACCAAACCGAGGACGTCGAGCTCCGCATGAAACGCATTCACATTCAAATGTGATTTCAGTCTCTCCTTCTCCAAACAGGCAAACTAGTGCAACTTCACATGGTCTTCGCTTTGAGGAGCTAGAGGCCATGGCGAAGTATGTCCACACATTTGACCCCAAGGACTCCGAATTTAACATTCAGAGTTACTTGAGAGAAGTTGACTACTGTCTCTCGGATCTGCCCAGGGCAACCGATCGAGAAAAGGTACGACTTGTATGGAAAACCTCTACCAGAGAGATCCATACATTTATGGAACAACTTCCACCACAGGTTCGTTCCAGCTATCCCAAGGTTTGTGAAGCGTTGGTAGCTGAGTACCTGCCACGGTTTGATCAGGCCACAGCCATGATCAAATCTGTGGAGGTTAAACATAGCCGTACAGAACGACCAAAAGACTTTTACCAACGACTTAAACATGCTTTTTTCCAGGGCAGAAACGGACCAGGCTTAGATGAAGATCAAGCCTTCAAATCCCTTTTTGTGCACAACCTGCACCCCTGTGTCCGAACTCATGTTTCACTGTTTTCAAGGGGCCAACACTCAGCCCTTGAATTAAGAAATGAAGCCCAAATGGTCTGGGACACTTTAAGGATTGTGCCCAGGAACGAGGTATTGGAAACAGCTAAGCACGTTGTTCCAACCAAGCCCGCCGGCACTTCCCAAGTTGCCCCATTAAAATCTAATGGCTCAAAACAACGGCATGTGAGTAAGTTCCCGGTTAAGAGCCACCGTGGTCGCTTCTCACACTCTGATTCCAGCCGGAATTGGAGAGAAGACCGACCCGGTAGGCCCAAGCCTCAGAGTCACCAGCATGACTCTGATAGGGAAGATACCTTGTCTGTAGAGAGCTTCTTCAGTTCCTCTGAGGACAACTAAAGCCTCTAACCTTTGTTCAGTAGTGTGTATGCCTTGAGTAACCACTCCAAAGAGCTATCTGGTCTTGTTCAACCTCCATCAAAAGACGTTGAATAAGACTGATCTATAGCCGTGGTCTCCTCACAGGCAGACTCCCAGCTGATGCTTTGACCACTTTCTTTTGCACACCTTTCCTACCAAAGGGGGGTGGCAAAATAAACTGGTAGTTTATAGCAGCCACTTAGATTTGCATGTAGCAGCAGCAAACGCAGATCGTAAGTAGGTACTGTAGAGTTAAATCCGACACCTGCTATAACTCATAAACGTTCATTGCTTCTTTCTATACCTACTGAACCATCGTAAAGTATTGCATGTAGAAACTACAGTGTAATCTTTACAAGTATATTGCCACACCCCAGTGTGCCTTACTCCACCTCTTCCCCAAGCAAGACAAGACCACTTGTGAGCTTACCACATCATTTAGAAATGAGACCACCTCTCCATTTCCTTCCTGATGACACAGCCATAAGGTTAAGCTTGGATACAGAAAGCTGCCCTAATTTGAAAATGTCCCCACATATTTCAGATGACAACCCTCGTCAGCAACCTGACTGTAGGGACTAGAACAATTGGTCAGTCTGAACAAGACTTCCAAAAAGACTACAGCCTCTCCATCCTAGACCCCTACATCATCTGAAAATTTTCATGGCTGGGTCATTCCTGTTGGTGCTCCACCTTCTGGACACCATCCAATAACTAACAAAACACCTGAACTAACAAAACGACTAACCCTTTCACCAAGGTTTCTTTTGTTTTGTGACAATGTATTCACTGTTCGACCTTAGTGTTTCACATTGTTTGTATCATGTGTCTTAGACCAGTTTAGTTAATTGTTGATAAATGCCTGGATGTTTGTCAGTCAATTGTGAACTGTGTTACCGACCCAACGTACTTGACCTGTGGACTGTGAACTGACTTTTATGCTCTCAAGGAACACTGGCTTCAGCCGCATCCTGAGACCACAGGGGGGATGTAGGGACTACAACTTCCACATTCCCACAGGAAAATTCTGCGACGTCCACCACGAATGACGTCTAACTTGGTTCAGCCAATCCCGTAATGGCGGGAGCAATAAACGGTCCCGTATAAGAGCAAGACACGTTCTTGGGATCTCTCTTCTGGCTCTTCTGCTTCTTCTCTTCGACGCACCCCTTTTGGCCAGTCGCTTCAGCTCATCTGCTCCGAGACTCGGACAGAGGCTGAATGCTGCACAGCGCACTACCAGGCCTACGGACACACCCAGTTACCTCGCGGTAACTTCGTGGCCTATAGCGAGTGGAAACTGGTGTACGCGGAACGCTACATCAGTTTACTCCTGCAAAGCTCACCATCGAACAACAGCAACAAACTTTTCCACCCGGAAAAAGGACAAGCGAACATCCTTCCAGCAACCGAGTGGACCAGACGATAGCGCGCGGCTAAGACGCCCCAGCCTGCGCATCTCTCCAGGACACGCATTCACAGCACCATCGCGGCTCCTATAAGGACAGCACGTCTTTTGGATCCAATGCGTATGGACTCAGTAAGAGAACAAACATTCAGGCATAGCCAGTGTTTAGTTTAGTCTTAACTGTTTTCGTGAATCTGTGTTTCTATATTTACCATCCTACTATTGAAATGTGTTTGGTTAGCTACATATATATGTACGTGAATTGATTCGCCGTCTTTTGCGCATATATAGAGTAAAACTACTCAAGTAGTCCCATCTCACAGCTAACTCTAACTCATTACCATATCCAGAACTCTAGCTTACTCAAGCTAGCTACTCCCACCTTTCCTTTGTTCAAGCGACACGCGCGCTCGCGCGCGCCCACACACACACATACACGCCCTAACGTAACCTACTAATTTACCCAACTAAATTTCCTTACTAACTTCCCGTTAGTTTATCTGTTATGTGTTTGTATGTTTGTTTAATAAATATATTTTATTAAACCCCGGTGTCCGTTTTGGAATCACATAGACATGAGAGCCGAGTTAAAGCAGTCTTTCGAAGAACTTCCAACCTTCAGGTTATCGGTATGTTTAATCATTAATATTGGTTACTTTAATTATTAATTAAAATACTAAATTTGTGGTTAGATATTTCTGATAATAGTAATTTTATGAGACTGATTACTTTTTGCAGTTATACTGCTACACAACGTTTAACTGGCGCCCCGGTTTCGTAGAGAGTAAAATCCCTGCGTTATTTGGCGGCCCGTGCGAGGACCCTACATAATTTGGAGTCCCGTGCGAGGACCCCTACACACCTAACCCCCAAATGCTCTTGACGAGCTGTTCGGTGCCTTGCATGGCAGCCAATCGCCGTCGGTGTGTGAGTGTGTGTATGAATTGGTGAATGAGAAGCATCAATTGCACAGCGCTTTGGATAAAGGCGCTATATAAATGCCAACCATTTACCATTTTACAAAGTGGTTTAGCAGTGTTAAATCATATGATCTACATGTTCACTAATCACTAATCTGGATTAATATGTAACATACCAGCATATGAATATTTCATGCTTATATGAAATGCTTTGGCAGCAAATCAGAAATAAACTGCAAATGCAAATGTAGGAAATACACCACTGTCCAATGTGATCAAAAAATGAAGCTGGATTGTTTTAGGTCATGAGACATGTTGGTGATCACAAAATTAAAATGAGTAATGCTGATTAACATAAAATGACTATTTCATTTTTTTTTTATGGCACGTACATAACTGCAACCGTCAAGCTAATTAACCGCTATGCTAATGAGTATCAGTAAGAGACGCTTTGCTCTACTGGTGATGGATCTAGTTGGTGGAGACATTTTATTATATTTACTTTTTTTTTTGTGACATTGCCACTATGATCTGATCAAGAAGAGAGCATCTCCCCCACACCCCCCATTGGGTCCAATTAGACCCATGCTATGCTCAGAACTCTAATCTCTGCAGTGAAAGACATATTGGCAAAGGCAATCTGCCCCACAGCTCTGATCTTCTCTGTAGCCATCAATGAAAGTTGCCTGATGTTTAAGTAAGGCTACCTTCCCGTTCGTTTACATTGCAGAGGTCAAACATTATTAACTCACAAACAAGTCTCAAAGTGTGCCAGGGGTCAAAGGTCATACCGAAAAACAGATCCCCATTTAGCTCATCAGCCAGAGATAATTGGCAGGTGCACCACAGTCTGTCCTTGACATGGTGATAGGAGGCACTCTCTCTGTGCCTGATAGTATACATCAATAATACTGTTATGGAAACGGACAACATGAATGAAGGACATTGTGTGCTCCAGACCACAACAAATACTGTACTGCAACGATATTTTGTTTATGGTTCCCACTTCATTTCTTTTGAATTACAGTACTGTGCAAAAGGCTAAGGCACCCTAGATTTTTTTAAATATGAATTTGTCTTATTTGTTTTTTTCTGCATTAGTGTGTCAGTAGAAAAGGGCACATTTTAGATTTTGAAACATTTATTTTACAAAAACAAAATGTTACAGAGATTTTTTTTGTTTTCCTTAAATAAAGCAACATAGTAATAAACCATTTTTCAGATAAAAACTTGATTGAGGCTGTCTGGGAATACCAGGAGACCCAGAAGCAAGTGAGCGGAAGACCTGTGGCTCCAATATTTTAGGAACAACCTACCAGCTGATTTTCTTATAAAACTGCAGGATAGTTTGCCTAAGAGAATTGATGCAGTTTTAAAGACAAGGGTGGTCACAGCAAATATTGATTTGATCTTAACTGTTTACTGCTCTTTAAAGTATTTTTTTATATATATTCTTGAGACTAATGTGCCTAATACTAATGCAAAGTACTGTATATAGAGATTTCCCCCCAAAATTCATAACACATTGTTCATAAAGTATTCAGTACTGCCCAGGGTATAATAAGGTGCATTGCTGCTCACAATGAAACAACATTTGAAAATGATTATTCACACAGGAAATAAGGGAGATAAAGCTGCCCAGTGCAGGCATGCAGTGCACCCCATCATACGTAAATTATGATCGTACTTCGGTGTGAAAATGCACTAGTATTACAATGTTATACATTGTATGGAATATAGACTTTTTGATGTGTTCGTATGGTTATGAAGCATTGACAACATTGAAGAAAGAGTGAATTTTGATTTCAGTTTGTCTTTATCATAAATCATTCCACTCTATAGATTGAGTTGCAGTTACTGTCAGTGATTATTTAATAAAAAATATCATGATGTCAGTCATGTACAACAGAATGTACAGAATGAACGCCTCAAATAATAATCTTTTCATTTCAGTCATGTCAAGATTCCATTCAGGGGAAAGGCCATTGGGATGTAATTAAAGATGTACAAAGAATGAAAGCGAATTAAAGTTACATCTTTGAGAATATTTTAATGAACTACCGGATCATTGGCTGGCATGTATAATTACATTTCACATGATCCCACCTTTCAGTCTGAAGGAAAGCCATTGGTGCTGCTGGATTTATACTGTGGCTCTACCTGCTTTCTAAAGTAATTTCATCAAAGGTAAGAATACAGTGTGCTGTGATAATGTTGAACAGAACCCGTTGTTATGACCTGTTCTAGATCAGACGGTTACAGGGAAAAGGATAGTGGAAAAGAATGGGGAATGGAAATGGAAACTGTAATCCAAAACTTACAACCGGGGTCGTAACACCTTTAAGATGTTAATTGTGAGTGGTTTTGCATATACAGAAAATGCACAAATAATATTTCTGTCAAACAACAATTAATGCCATTATATACTGTCCACTGGTGCCTTAATGCATTCCATTGATGAATGCATACACTCATTGAGCACTATGAAGTATTTATTAGAGTTAGAGTCATTGTTTGACTTATTGGTCTTCTGCTGCTGTAGCCTATCCACTTAGAGGTTTGTGTGTTCAGAGATGCTGTTCTGCATGCCACTTTTGTAATGTGTGGTTATTTGCGTTACTGTGACCTTTCTGTCAGCTTTGAACAGTCTGGCCCGTCTTCTTTGACCTCTCTCATTAACGACAGGTTTTTCCCTGCAGAACCGCTGCTATGGATGTTTTCGTTTTTCGCACCATTCTGAGTAAACTCTAGAGACTGTTCTGTGTGAAAATCCCAGGAGATCAGAAGTTCCTGAGATACTCATACGACCATGTCTGGTACCAATAATCATTCTAAATTGTTTATATTCCAAAATATCCCCTATTCTTTTGGTTGATGTGAACATTACCTGAAGGTCCTGATCCTTATCTGTATGATTCTATGCATTGCACTGCTGCCACATGATTGGCTGATTAGATAATCAGATGAATAAGCAGGTGTTCCTAATAAAGTGCTCAGTGAGTGTATATAGCCTACTTTTTCTTAGAAATATCACAATTACCAGAGAGAAATGCAGACCTTTCCAATAAAACAAACTTCTTAAATGACTTTCAAAGTTTGCAACTTCCTTTCGACCGTATGCCAATCATTTTCCCTATTTGTACTTTTTTTGTAAATCTCTTTAAAAGATTTTGTCTATATACAGAATTGCAACTGATGTGGTAGCATGGCTAACAGTCAATAAAACAAAAATATTATGTGTGAATTTTGCAAAAATGGTCATTAACAGGGGGACAATGCAAAATGGCATAAAACCCAGCTATAAAACGGGGACAGATAATTCAGGACAACTGTGACCCCTTCACCTTTTTAAAAACAAGGCCTTGTGGTCAAACTGTCTCAATAATACAGACCACATGGAACCAATGCATCCTAAATGAACAATTACACCACTCAAAAAGCTTTAGCTCCAATAAACATGTGAACTCAGTAAAAGAAAGTACTTTCGGTTTGCCAGGAAATTGTTGAATTTGCTTAACCCTATAAACACTGCCCCCTTGTGTTTCGATGTCTCTAATTGTTGTGTTCGTATTTCTATAATAATAGAAACTGCAGTGTAAAAAAAAACTGGCAATGCCATATTGTAAAAAAGACTCTCCGCTAATGAGAATAGTAGTTTAAATGCTTATCAGCCTCATATTTGCAAAGCAGGGCAATACACCTCCAGCATCCCCCTCGCCACACTCAGAGTTTACAACCCTCACCTCATATTCTACCCATCCTTGATACCATTTCACTACGTCAAAAAATCATGTTTTAATATAAGAACAAAATATAATGGAAATAAACAGATGCAGTGTATCGCCTCTTCTGGTTTCACTGGACTTCAATTACAAAAACAGTCAGGAAAATGCTCCTTCTTTAAAGTGAATTCTAATACCCTGATAGAATCCATCTAACACTTAAGGACTGAAGTAAAATAGGCCAATGCGAGATTAATTGTAGTCCACTTAAAAGAAGAAAATTAACAAAACATGTCTCTTTTCTGCTTTTCTCTAGCTATCTAACATTAATGCAATCAAGCTGCTTCATTCACAATTCCTTTCTTCCACAAAAATCTACCCTGCGCTTACTGCAATATGCAGATAAGTTTAAGTATAATTCAAAGATGGACTCAGTGCTATTTTCCCTCTTTCTGCAGCTGGCACCAGCAACTCTCTACAAAAGCATTACAATCAATTGAAAATGATAGTGGAGTCGCCAAACAGGAAGTAAAGTCATAATTCAGCAATGCTTTGATGTATCCAAACCAAACTTGATACATGGACTCGGGACCCCATTATAAGGAAGTGCCAACAATGTTGGCCTTTGTCATTGGACCACTAGGGGCGCCGCAATAAGCAAAAATGTGTTTTGGCTAATAACTGGTGATGTGTTTGCTTTAAAAAAACAAATTCTCATGTCTGGTGATACCATGAGAGGTCCTAAGGCTGAGACATGGCAACCTTTCATGGCAACCTCATTTATGCAACTGCCATATCGGATTATATGGAAAAGATTAAACATTTTTCACAGGCCACAAAGTTTGCCAAATCTTCACCAAATTTGCAACAGATGATCTTTGGACCAAGCTTCACCAAAGTTAACGGATGGATTTCAAAATTGTTTGTTATTCTGATACCTTGATAAATCCCAAAGTTCAGACATGACAACCTCAACTTAATTGATGTGGCTGCCGTAATGAACTTTATCAAAATGTTGTAAAACACCAACATAATTCATATTATCCAATCTTCACCAAACTTGGCAGAGATCATCTTCAGACCAACCCTCACAAAACTTTTCTGATTTCAAATCAAAGCCAAATCAAAGGCAAAAGACCTAAACATGATGTGAGCTTATATCTCAGTTACACCCAATTGTTGGTCAATTGATATAAAATTTGCTATCAGTGCTTACAGCTACACTTTTAACATGATCTGGTCAAGTTGCCATGGCGACCCTGCCCTGCTGGACTGCTTGGCCTCCTCAACCCTACTTGCAGGTTTAATATTAGATGTTCTTAGTTTGGTGCAGCGGGTAGCACTGCCGCCTCACAGCAAGGAGATCCTGCGTTCGAATCCTGGTCGGCCGGGGCCTCTCTGTGTGGAGTTTGCGTGGAAACTCCGGTTTCCTCCCACAGTCCAAAGACATTCAGTGGAGAGTCTAAATTGCCCGTAGGTATGAGTGTGTGAGTGAATGGTGTGTGTGCCCTGCGATGGACTGGCGACCTGTCCAGGGTGTATTCCTGCCTTTCACCCAATGTATGCTGGGATAGGCTCCAGCCTCCCTGCCTCAGGATAAGTGGGCTAAAATAATGGATGGATGGATGGATGGATGCTCTTAGTTTGTTCTGCAAGGAGTTATTGGTCTATATGTATAATTTATGTCATCCTACCTCACTCTAACACAGTATCATTTACATTTAATTTAGGAGCTCATCTTATTGCTGCTGCTGTTGCTCCATAGAATTTTTAAAAATATTAAAAAAGAATCTCTCTCTCTCTCTCTCTCTCTCTCTCTCTCTCTCTCTATCTCTCTCTCTCTCAGGGGCTCAGTTTGCAGTCTTGTGTCCAAATGGTAGAGCAAGCGAAAGCAGAGGGGGGTCCGCACAGAGACAGACAGAGCCAATTAAAACATAAATGAATAAACTCCTGCATTTTTAAAGAAGAGATGAAAAAGACAGATATTCCTGACCCCGACAGCAGGAGCGCTTTCCACCATTCCGCTGACCGTCGTCGTCAGGCTGTTAATTACAGGGGGTGGGGGGAGTGTTGGCAGGTGGCATGGAAGCCAGAGCTGATAATTGGCCCCCTTCTTCCTCCTGCCAGAGGAAATCCAGCTCCACATTTCTTCAGTGAGGCATGTCGTGGAGTGGCAAAGGAAAAGGTCCATTTTCTCAAATGCTGCCTGAGCATGTGCAAATGCAGGCAATGCACAGATATGCTCATCTTCACATCATTAAATTATTATTTTGATTATTATTACTGCTTATCATTGAACACATCAATCATATCCAGTTGAGTTTCCCCAACAGGGAATATTGGACAGGTAAGCCATATTTCTGTGCATAAAATAAGTACACAAATGAACTTTACCTTCTATCTTGGCTCAAGACCTGCTACCTTCTAAGAGGGGGACACTCCAGTATTTGATTTTGTTTGTGTGCCTCATTCTCTCTAATTATTTCTCCGCTAAAATTCAGTTATTATTCCATATGCTCTTTCCTCACAGACAACTGCAGCCAACTGTCATTTATTTATTCTGCAATACACATTTTCAGTGCTCTATTGACTAGTCATGTCAAATCGCTGACACAGGGCTAGGCATGGCCAATATTTGGATGGTAGGCTTCTTGGAAAAAGTAGCTGCTTCCTCAGTCACAGTGACAGCAGGCAACGTTAGCTAATGTTACCATTTGCAAGAGTTCCAAAACTCCAAAAAATGGCAAGTGAAACAGTAACTATTCAATTATAAATATAAAGTGTTGTCATTTGCTGCTCTAAAGAAGGTGACGTTAGGTTCAGGCACTGTTTTAAATGTAGGCCAATAAAAGAGCAGCCATTATGGTAGTTAGCCAGCTTGCTAGCTTTAGCGACTGTTTTAAGTAACATTAGTTACAATGGCTTACAATGAAGTTAGGACACCAACAAGGTTATCCTAAAGTTAACTAGTTAGTTGCAGAAGCGGTGTCTACAATTTAATTTTATAGGCTAATGCTGTTAGCTGTTGTTAGCAACTGGCTTCTCGGGAATTAAATAAAAGTGCAAATCCGGGTTTTAAACCCGTTTTCTGTGCGGTAAGGCACACCGTCGCTCTCTGGCAGTCTCATTGACATGTCAATGTTTTGATTAGACATGGGGTGCTGTATCATATTTATGATCAGATTTCAACTCATGCATTATAATTTGTTGTATGTTTAAGTCTGTAACTTCATATATTTGACTTGCTGCCGCCTGTCTAGGTAAAAAAGTGATTCTTAATCTCCATGAGCCTCTCTCGGTTAAATAAACGGTTTAAAAAAAAAACAACAATGTAAATACATGCATATAAAAAGTTATATGAATGCATGTAGGCTTAATAAATGCTACATAACCACCATATAAAGTACACAGCCAACCAGTCTCAATATCTGAGGTTACTTTATCACTGTAAATGAGAAATAAGTTCTCAGTTGAACTGAAAATACATATGAGCAGTGAGTGTTAAGGTCTCTTCCGCGGCAGTTATGTAAACTGATGGTTTGAGACACCCACCTCCACCACCCACCTCGCTTGCAACAAGAGCTCCTAAACAGGTGTCACGGGGCTCCTGGGTGTCCGCAAAGGGAGTCCCAGTGGTCCTCATTAAATAGAAAAAATATACATCTTTTAAGAATTTGTATGTATTTTTTTCCATTTCATAAATCACATTTTAAACTCCTATAAAACAAAGCTTGATAACAGAAAAAAACTATTATTGCAAAACTATAATTAGCATTTTGATTATTACACAGTGTGACATACTTATATCGCACTAAACACTAATGTGGGATGAGTTTCCCGATAGCGACATGTTTTGAAAATATACAAACTTCTGGGGGTAGGGGAATGCTCTAAAAAGCCCAGTTCATCGCCATAATTCATTCATTGTACCCGCCACTGTGCCCGCTACTTCTCCTGTCTCCAGTGACAGAAAAACGTCTCAATATCCATAATGACGAGACATACACTGGAAGTAGGCCTAGGCTAGTGTAACCTGTCAACTACCGTAAGCTAAACAACGTGGTCGTGGACACTGCAGCTATGGGAGTGCAATCATTCTGCAGAAATCATGCATCTTACATTTAACATTCATTTCTCATGCATAGTTTGGCTTGTGCAGAAAGCTTGGTGGATAGGCTATTTCACTGTGATTTGTAGGGTATGGTTGGAATGCAAGTCACACATGCACACATGCAGTATACTGCCCAAACAAAATAGCAGAATGGTAAAATACAAAAGATTTTATATGACTATATTTTCATATAAATTACATACACTGCATACATATTCACTGCAGAAATAAACGATTCAGGGCAAAGTGAAGATATTCAACCAGGCAATTTACTTTAAATAATAATTGACTGCATGACTCAATGTCAAACTTGGGACATTCATTGCCCATGTCATTCAATCAAGAGTTATTTTCCGTGACGTGTTGGAGAATTGGGGGCTTTGAGGAAAGTTCTAGAATGTCAGTTACAGAGTGACAGTTACAACTGTGGAGATTCACATGCTGAGTCTGTCTAATTATGTGCCCCCAGATAGTGGTCCTGTCACTAATGTTATTCATGATAAATACAATTAGTGCCACTGCTGTCAGGGAAATCGAATTCAGATGCAGTGCATCTACAGTACAGGGCCAAGGCATCATACTGCCGCAATGAGGCTTGAAAAGTTTTTTTTTTCTCTCCGCTGGCTCCAAGTATAAAAAAATAATGTCCATTATGTGCATTCCGCACCAAAAATTAATGAGAAAAATCTATTTGGAAGCGAGTGAGATTAAGGAGCAGTGCATTGCCACACAATGGATCAGTGCCAAATTGTAATTGGTGATGTAAAATCTTAATGGATTTTATATAATGGTCAGGGTGAATAGGCTACTTGATTCTGACTGGATGGTAGGTGTTGATTAAAACCATATTATCATTCAGTGTATCTCAGGTCCAGGTCAAGTTTAATCACCATTCTAAATTTGTACGCTGCCTTCGGTTTTCTGCAATGAGAGACCCAAAGCCAGATAAACCATGTTCTTCCACAGTGAAATGCTAGCCTATGGCAGTGTGATAAAAGTTGAAAGGTTTTTTTTATAGAACATGGATTTTGTCATGCCAATAAAGCTATTTGAGTTGAAAAATAGCTTCTAGAATGCATTTACAGGGTGGGCATTTTGAAATATCAGTTGGGCTTCCACATGTAATGAGCACACCTCACGCATCAAGTCCAGTTTCAACAATTTATTTTGTTAGCAGACAACAAAGGAAACCAAAGAAATGCAATTATAAGTGGTTGTAACTTTAACATCGAGAAACACATTTTCATTGTATGCACACATCCAAGAAAACTTGGGATAGGTTGTGGGGGGGGGGGCTGGTACTGATCGTGGAGCAGGGCGGATGGGACAGTTATTTATAATAGACATTGTTGGATTGTACAACTTAGGCTATTGGGAACATATGTCAAGGTAAACAGAAATTTAAACTGATGGTCACCGAAACAAAAAATATCCCAACAAGCTAGGCCTATAGCTTACCAAGACCTACACAACACATCTGACCAAAAAGCCATGGTTTGGCACTGGCACAGTTCAAATAGTAATGTTAGTAGTAGCGAGCTATGAAAGCAGTCCATAGGATATGTTATGTAAGGGATGATGAACGGGTCAGTTATAAGGAAATAACTGCCTGACAGGGTGTGGCGTTTATTACCCTGAAGGGCAGCTATTTCCTCATAACGGACTCGTTCATAGGGTATTATTCCACTTCTACCATGGCTAACTAAAGGAATGTAGCTATAGACAATTCATTTTTAGTTTGGAAACAAATGTATTCATTGAAATGCAATGGACGGGACAAGAAAATAGTCCCTGTTGTCCACTCGATCACTGGGCTAGAAGTTTGATAGCCACCTAGCTAGGTAATAAGTATTGCTGCAGCCAAAGACTGCACAATCGCACCAAACTAATTAGCCAATTACGGTCTGACAACTCAACAAGAAACTCAAAATATACTTAATAATGTAATGTTAGTCTCTGTTTCGTTATCAGACATTCTGTTATAGTTGAGTTAGCGACTGTTTAGGTAATCTGTTTTTGACTTTTGTGTTTATGAGAATTTTTAACTCACTTTCTTGTAGGCTGTACCTTGCTCTCATCGTCACTACCTAGTAGCTACCTGATCTTAATTTCAGTTCCAAAACAGTAGTTGCATCATTTGGCATTGCCATATGATAAAAAATAAGACATTGGAATTGGACAAGAACACACGCTGGCATACTTCCCAGCAATCTTTGCATATCAGGCAAAAAGAATAGAGAAAATAGGAAAAACCCTCAGGAAACTAGGAATATGAAGGACTGAGAGTAAATATGCATAAATATGCACACTATTGTGACCTGCTCCATCAAAATCAGTTGTATTGACCCTCAAAACGCATTTTGAGTTTTAGAAACTAATTGAAAGAGGCGAGTGTATTTGTATGTGTTTGCGTATTTGTGTATTTTTACTATCAATAAAATAATTTTGTGGAAATGAGCCTCCTATGTACCAGGTATTTAAACCTGCCTCAGATTTTCTTTCAATATTGTCTGCCATTATAGTGTTGGGTATTTGCAGATAAAAGCGCGACAAGAGCCCATAATTCTGTTTACAATATAGTGTAGTACAACCGGTATGAAACATCGTGAACCCAAGACTATACCACTGAGGAATAAGAAATTATATAAATGCTGAAATAATGAACTAGGGAAACATCGGAGTCGAAAACATCAACTTTTATGTTTTTTCCACATCTTCTGTCATTGTTGTTCTCCCTTTTGCACAGAATGCAATGTAAATAATACAGTGACATGCACACTAACACATAGCTTTCTAATGATACCAAAGTTATCCCCTCTACTCCAGATAACAAGGGAGTTGTGTCTCGTTTAATTCTGAGTGCCACCAAACCATGTTTTTGATAAAACCGGCTTCAAAGTTTTGTCACAAGAGTTATGTTAGGCTGTGAGTACTGACACTGGACTAACAAAACTCTGTTTATGTATGAACCCTTTAAAACTATATCTTTACTCATTTACTCTTGACATTAAGACATACAGACCATGAAAGCAAATACATTAACATGTAGCCACAAATGCAGCTTAAGTGCTTATTTGTGACTGGTAATGGAGACGAGCTGGCTAGCCTCCAAACAATGCACAACTCCAGTGTTACTTTCACTTTGACATCTTGCATTTAAAAGCTTAAATCTATATTTTTACTCTTTGGTATTGAGACATGCAGATTATGAAGCCAAGATATTGTTCTCCAAAATGAAGATGAAAGCCTAAAACTGCCAAAAATGAAAATTTTTACATAAATGGGACTTAGGACTGATTACGATAGAGCAGGTCACAATTAATACCTCTTATTCACCCAATCACACACACAGTCACATGCCAATGGAGATAGGCTGCCATGCAAGACTACTGAGAACTGACAAACAATACGTCTGACGAGACAAGAAAACAGGAGGGAAGGGAAACAGGCAGCTTCTGAAATTCATGTCAGCATGGCTAGAATGTGCTATAAATCCAGCAAAATTAGTGAAAGCTTCCAAAAACCAGAAGAAAACAAGAAGTAGGACTTGAAAGCCTGCATGTGCTGTATATTATTGCATAGCATTATTGATGACTGCATAAGGCTGTGATGAAGAAAACATGTCACAGTTTGAATTTGTACATGCCATACACTTTTGGAAAGCTTATACTGCACTCTACTAGCTAAAACAGTTCTCAATCAAACAAAAGTAACTGGAAAGATTGTACCATGATGTAGTTTACAACTGGGGTGCTATGAGTGGCCGATCTAAATGCCTAGCAATGTTTATTTCTCAATTCAAAGTACTCCTCCTTATTTTAATCTTTGGTAAAAGACCATGGTGTAAGTTGAATAACCCATCTGAGGTGTTCGTTGAAGGGTTTCTGTGGAGGCATTAGTTTCATGTCTGGTTGTTCTTCGACTTGCATTGTGTATTAAAACCCTATAACGAACACCTTGTTGAGGATTATTCCTTACATATACCTCCACTAAACAGAAGAAACGCAAACAGATATAATATAGGTTCACTGCTCGAATTAGAAACACCATTGCAAGCATCATAACTAATTCAGGGCACTAGCAGTTGCCCCAAGGCAACAGAAATATGGGGGATGGTAAAACTTCAAAGTCCCGAGTGTGGCTCTCTTCATAGGCAACCTTTATTTAGATTTTTTTTTTCTGTAGGGAAAATAAGGTGCTTAGGCCTTACTAATTGTTCAGAAACAGCCCTGTACTTCATGTGGCAAACTCACCTTTTTCAGTGGCTTGTAAGTATTTTCTTTCACAAAGAGTAATGAGTAAGATGAAACCAGTGAAACATTCCTTAAATGTTAGGTAAGGTCACCTCATTATGCAGAAGGTTCATTATGCTGAAGTTATGGTCAAAAATAAATTGTGCATATTTAGAGATGACAGAGTAGGCGTGGCTAGCAACCCACAGTGAAGCCATGGCAAGCAGCTTTGGCTCATGCTGAGCCCACTACTGTAGAAATGGCACATGTATGATGTGTGGCGGAGAAGGATTGCCATGGAAACTCATACTGGGCGTGGTATGCTTTATGTTAATCATGAGCGATGACCAATGAATGATGTTAAATCTGAGCAAAAACCAGCTGATAATTTCAAAAGCAATATGAGGAGAAAAAAACTGATTAAATAGAATTATCAGGGTGAATACACATTTCAACAGTTGACAACCATTGTGTAATTGGTTAGGCCGAAGGTGATTTTTAACTGCTAAATAAAACTATTTGCAGCATAAAATCAAGGGTTTTTGTTGGTTGTTAATGTAGGTGGGAGCCTGTTCATTTTTCTACAGTTACGAATTTATTAATTTATGTAGTTGATGTAATATTATATAGTTATTATGTTTTTTGATTTAAATATTGTTATACTCTACTAGATGTATGATATACTGTAAGTATACATTTCCAATGTAACACCAGTTACATTATTTGTGTTAACTTACTAATGTGGCACAGGATGTCATCCTTCCAGTCACTTCCGTAGTGTGGATTTACGCATCCATTTTCTACTTGATGAACCTTTTCCTTTAAGCTAGAACATAAATTGAAAAAGTAGAAAATGGTCAGTATCCTTAATATTACATACAGGCGTAATAAAAAGTATTACAACCGGTCATATCCTCCCTAACGGGACAAAAGCAAACATATTCCTTGTTACATAAATCTATCGGTTGGTGTTACCTCCCCATCCCCAAACAGCCGTTCAGGCCGGCACGCTCCCGTGTGCACTCATCGCACAGATTAAAATAACGTGATTAAATATGGAAAAAGAACAGAGGCTCAACCATTCCCCTGGGATATCATTAGGGCAGACTGCCAGGGAATGAAACACGAGACTGCCGGGAGAGACAGCAAGCCGCGGTAACACCAGGGGACCCACATGTTCGACAATTGGACCCTCGGTAATGTGTGAACTGCAGCTCCAACCGTCGAGAGACTTGGCTCGCTGACACGCAGGATGTCACAACTGACCAGTGAGCTGGCCGAGTTTAGCAGAAAGCCCCGCAAATCCCTGCCTAAACACCAGGGCATACATCTGTCTTCCGACCTCATCGCCGCAGTTTACATTTTTCGTGCGCGTCTTATTTTGTTTCGTGGAAGACGCGACTTTGGATTTTTACCAGAATCTTTCAGCAGGTTAATGGCTCCGCCATCACAACTGTTAAGCATTAATTAACATTAATTGGTGCTTTGCTTCACATGTGCTGACTCTCTTGTTGCCCAGTACAATTGCTTTGGGGCAATTATTAGGGATAATGTTCATGTATGCATGATATTTGTTTGCCATCTTCAAAACCGTCAGGGCCGATGGCAGAAATTAAATTTTCACATTCAAATGTGAATTAAATATTAGCTACGTGAAAAATATATCAAAACGGATCCACCAAGTGGTATAAGTGTTGCAAGCAATGTATCTAAGAATGGGTTTTTGCCATAGTACAGCTGTGAATGAGAGCGATTCAAAGCATTGATATGTCCTGTTAAGCAGTTACTACACATTTACTGAATAAATTATATAAAAACACTGAGAGACACCAAATGCTGGATCTTAATCTATGTCTTGGTTTATGCCAAATTAATTAGCTTTGGTTATGAAGTGATTGAAGATGATTAACGCAAATAAAGTGGTGTGGCCTGAGATATTTCCATTCATTCAATGGAGTAATTTACAGTATACTGGCGGGTACTGCCCACACTGGGATACTGGATACTGCGATGCTCAACCAACAGAAATATCTGCAGCAGAAATATCGGCATCCTCTATGGCTACCACTACGGGCAAGAAAGGATTGGCTCTTGTTAGCATACTGCTGACAGCAACGGTGAGACAGTTCCTGTCAGAATCAGCTGGGGTCTCACAGACGTGTGACAGTAGCTGACAGCTTTTTAGGGGTAGTGCAATTATACCCAGCAAATGACAAACCTCTGCACTGGGCTGAGTTTCTCTCCTCCTTACCTCCATTCAGAGCTCAGGGTTCTACAGCGTGCTGAAGCACCAGTATACAACATTGGTCCATTCCTTTTGCTTTTAATGCTTTCATGTTAAAATAAGGTAAAGGGGAAATCGTTGGTCAACAAAATGAATGCTGCTTATGGAATGATGCTGCCTATATGAATCAATCATGTCATACCCATGCTGAAAAATGTCAAGTTAAGGAAAATGAGCCTTAGCCTATTTCCAGTAAGTTTGCCATGTATTTGAAGTTAGTGCTGCAGCTTGAAGTCTTGCAGTAGATTGCATCACCCTGTTAGTCTACAAAGTCTACTTTTATGAAAAGTATTATTACACTTGATGGCATGGGGGAGTGTTTTTTTCTTTCTTACTGTGTTCTGCATTTTAAAAAAACAATTCAACATACATTTGGACATTTGGGAAATGTATCATTTTCAGATGATATGAAGTCTGAGGGATTAAAACTTGAGAAGGAAAGATTAACAAGATGCCAATCAAAGAGGGAAAATACTTTTTCTTTCTGCAACTTGTGATTCATTTTCCTTAAGAGATTCTTATCATCTGGAAATGGCCATACACACACTGCAAATTAATACAAACAATAAACATTACTATGCTGGATTTTCACCTTGAAATTCATAAAACAATCATACTCAGTCCTTACTATCATGCACTGGCAGCCTGTGTCTATGATCACTTCTGCCCAGACCTTGCTTGTCAGCCTGTACTTGTTATTTTAAAAAGTGTTTAGGATGTTTAAATGACCCCCTTTTAAATGATAGAAGAAGATGAAAGAGGACAAGAAAAATGTATATGGATTTGTTACTAGTACAGGGGTGTAGCTGCTGGGTTGGCGAAAGATTGTCTTGGTGGCTAGCCACTAACCAAATGGCCGGTCAGCATTCAGTTATGTTAGGTAGCTGCCGTTATTAGCTAACTAAATTCATGATGGCCAGGGAATTTGCTGTAGGGGAGACCGGGGCACTAACTAACTCGGGGCATGTTGAAACATGCAGATTTTACATAGTTGCATTTGTGCAAGAATGATGGGTTTGTTTTCATTTATGTATTATAGCAACACTCTTTTCATATGTGAATGGCAGGATGATTTGAAAAATTAATCAAAGGTTATTAACAAATCTGTATTTTAGCAGCATGAAAGTAATGTTTTTTCAATTAAGTGTTTTTCGATTAACTGATTATGTGTTAGTGCCACAAAATCCAAATATACATCATTTAAATAACTGTCTTGTGCACATGTCACTAGCCAGCAGAGACTGTAAGCCATGTTGGAGTACGACGCTGTGTTCCAACATGCCCCCGCCTATTATAAATGCATCAGCCACTGAAAAATAGTAAACAAAAACTATATAATCCTCTGAGCACTGTTCACGAAGCAGGATTGCTGAGTTTGTTGGAGTAGTGCACTGACTAAACTCAATCTTGCTTCGTGAAATTTTCGGAAATGATCTATGCTGCTTTTCACTCAACTTCTTACAACTGTCTTTTCGTTCTAGCCTAGTAGCTATGGTTTGTCACTTAACAGATAACCAATCAATGTAAAAGCATCGCTTATGTGTAACCCATCCAACAATTACTTTTCAGCCACCTCATCATATGTTGGGGGTTGGGTAAAGCACAGTTATTGCAATGTAATTTGAGAATGGTCAGTCTTACATTTATGTTCAGTGATTCACACACTGGGCTAGACTACATACATTAAATTAGACACAGTAGAGATGCTAGCCATGGTCAAAGGAACACATGTGATTGAGACAAGACGTGACAGCGCTACATAGCCAACTAGAAATCCACTTTCTAAATTTTATAGTCGTATCGTCACCAACAGGATACAACCCTCCACACCAACGGATTTCAAGTTTCGACATTACAATTTGTCAGTACAATCCCAAGCCTTTGCAGAAAAATGTTGAGTTCTGGCTAGGGTTTTTTTTACTCCATTTTTTAAAAGCGGAGTCACCGACTCCGACTCTGGAGAGTGAAAGAGCCGAGGAATCGATTCTTTTGGGGTCGACTACCCACCACTGGCAGTTAGAAAACACACATTACCCCAATCCTTGCTTAAGTCCACTGGCTTCCTGTTGCTTTTAGAATTGATCTTAAAATCAATGTGCCTCCATCTCTAAGCTTCTCCTGCCCTTTTCCTGGCTCAGGGAGAATGCTCTTGTTTCTACAGAGAGATCTCCTCAGTGTTTCAAGCTCCAGACTAAAAAGTCAAGGTGACAGGTACTGTATTTCTCTGTGCTGACCCCAAGCTCTGGAATGCACTCCTTTTCAGTGCTAGAAATATATTATTCTAGATTGTCTTTAAAGAAATCTTTGAACACATGCATTGTTCATATTCATGTGCCCTCTCCCTCTCTCTCTCTCTCTCTCTCTCTCTCTCTCTATCTCTCAAAAGGAACACAATAATATTATATTGGATTTAGAAATGCACAAATACAAGGAAACCGCATAACATGCAATGACTATGAACACTTAAAGGAAATATTTTAATAAAATTAAATTACCCACCTAATTACCCCCTAAATGATCGGGTCAGTTTTGACCCTTAAGACAAGGGGAGTATACAGAATGTTAAGACTACACAAGGGTTAAAGATAAACATATTGACAGTAAAAAAATGGTATTATATTTATTCTAATATCAACAAATATCTGTACATCTGGGTCCACACATATGTTAGCTTTTGTATTTTATGTTAATTTTGTGTTCAAAGTCTATTTCCCTTTCCAGAAACTCTTTTTCCCCAAACGTTGTTCTCACTGCTGAGCAAAAGGTCAAATTGACACATGAACCTTCAACTCAGCAATGGACAAGCAGTTCTGAAAACAGAACGTCGGTCACAGTGACCCGTGTGTTGTGATCGCGCCTGTTCGGTGAACAATGTCATGCTAAGGCTTATCTGACACCGAAGCTGCCAGAGCCACTTCTGTTTCCAAACAAAACAGACGCTTTCACCCGCTCTTGCGATGCAGGCTAAGCTGAAGATTGACAGTGCTGTTTGGCTAAGGTACCAGGCGGCCATGCAAGGAGTTTGACACATTATTCAAAGTTGCTTTCCTGCAGGAAGGACACAAAACAATGTACCACGCATGACCGCACTACCCCCATATTTTCAGATGCTTAATTTCTAAGAATTCTACCAGAAACGGCAAGAAAACAAATCCCTTTTGACGGTATGGAAAGCACCTCTAGTTATTGATCCACATGTACTGTTGCCGAGATGATTTAAAATATTCCTGTTTTCCCCTAATGTATCAAGGAAGACTTGATAAACCAACCAATATCTGCTATGTCACAACAGAGCACAATTAAAAAAACATCTTGTCATAGCAATATAGTACACTCTGTTCATGAATAGTAATGTTTTACCTGCAAGAACAGTAATTGCATTGCTAGAAAACAATCTGTAGGGAGTGAGTAACCTCAAGCTACCCAGGTGGCTCTGTCAGTGAAGGCTTCTCTCGCAAATGCAGGCTGGGTGCGTGTAGCAAGGCATCCCAGATTAAAAAATATTTTACAAACTATTACAAAATATTTTTAAATCATTGTTAAAGAAACCAAGGGTCATCTCACCAGACCCCCATGCACACACACACACCTGGTCAATAGAGAGCAAGTGGAGAAGTGTCCTCTAAGCAGCATCAAAGGCTATCCTGCTTCTCAATATCTCAAAGTTTTCAGCAATGTTCTCATTTCTAAGAGCAGAGAAAGGACCAGTTACACTGCTGAAAGGACTTGCACTGCTCTTCCTTTATCACCAATAATGGGTATTAATGTAACATATCCCCATTTGTGGGTGTTTTTGATATCCAATAAAAAAAATGAACAAAGAGCTTACAGTTTTTTCTAGCCTTAATATAGGTTATAACTAGAAAGAATACTCTTAAGAGTGCAGACCCCCACCAAGGCACAACAGTTATAGAATTTAAGAATGAAAACCACAAACCACACGTACATGCAGTATGAAACAGCATTTATGCAAATGTATGGTTAATTAACCCAGTGAAAGAAAAGACTACCGTTTAAAAATATTGTCATATGAAAGAAAAATGAATCAAAAAGAAATAATCTAAATGTACAGTGAGCACATCATGTGCACACAGCTCTTATCTCTTTTCTCATTGGAACATTGACAGTGGGCATGATGGTAGAGACTTTGTTATGGCATGGGTCAACGGGCATCTCACAGACTGGAATTAACATACAAGAAACAATAAGGGGACATCATGACAAAATTTATATCGCAAAGTATTTGGGGGTCGACGGCATGTCACTTGAGAGGAGGTGCAACCAAGCATAAAAAACCTCTGAGTCACCAATAACCTCAAAAACCAATCAATTTATTTTGTATGCAAATTGAAAAGCATAGATTCACATAACCAGGTCACACTCTAATATCAAATATTTACATTAAAACGACTCCTCACATTGAAAGGTGATATTACAGAATATGCCTAACACACTTCAATACATAAGCAGTGCATATCAGATGTAAGTCAAATTATGTCAATTATTCTGACATATTTATGTTGATGACACATGAAAACATTGGAACCATATAACTGGATTAATTTCAATGCTTAAAATGGAATGCTTTTGACTTTTTATTTATTTATTTACTTATTTATTTATTTATTTATTTATTTATTTATTTATAATAATGAGTGCGTATTGGTATATTGTGTTTGTATCACCCCTGACAGTACAGGACTTCCTTCGCAATACATAACAGGGTTTATGAAGGGGTCTTGAATATAACTCCTTTAGTACAAGCCATGCCTAGAGTAATGAATGCATAAGGATATATGCTTAATTAAGGTTTTTATTCAATAAGCATGGTCCCAGTACATCAACAAATCAAAGGTAGGCGACAGCTTTAATGCCTCATTTTTCACAAAAAGGAATAGATTTTAAGAGAATCTGGTGAGTGCAAAAATGCAATAATCCTGTGCTGAGATAGTTATTTTCCAAGAAATGTGTTTCCGTGCCAATGAGACTACTTGAAAATAGCTAAAACGCAATCCATAATTTCAGAGATGTTATTTGTTGTATTACATTTCTTCAGTTGTTTACACACTGTAACTGATAACATGAACATAATTGTAAGAAGATGAAGCTCGTGTCAACAGAATATTCCTGCAAAACAAGAACATTTTTGCTTGTATTCACTCAATTTGCAACTCTCATTCACACACTTCACACAGATCTCTTAAATTAAATTTTTGTAAACTCTGGTGTTTACATGAAAGAGAGAGGAAGGGAGATAAAAAAAGACTAGATTGTACAAGGTATAAACAATGGATTGACCATGAGGCGTGTGCAGTCAAATTAGAGCCTTTTAGTGACCTCATTAATTTAGACTTTCAGAAATTAAAATAGGTAAGTAACTATTACTCAAATACTACTCAACCCTGTAGTAATTCATGGTAACATGCAGTATGCAATGCGCCTCTCAAAATGATTACAGTAAACTAAACTAATCACACGGAAGTTCTTCCGTTGGTGGCAGACAGAGGGTCTATATATATCAGCAAGAGACTGCCATTGCTGACATAGGGCATGGATTAACCAACAAGGACCCTTGCTTAAAGGCAGCGAAATTATATATTTTTGCGTTGTAGTTCCATTTCAATAAATAGACAATGAACTTTGGGAGAGAGGTCTTGAATCTCTTTCTGTAGTCAACGCTTTTCTTATTATGACTGAAGCAAGCCATGCAAACTACTCAAAATGCATAATGTATTTTATACATCATATGTCAAATGAATTACAATGCAGCGTTCAAATGGGTCAGGGGGTGGTGGTGGGGACGGGTCAGGGAGGAGGAGGGAGTAGCTAATTGGCATCAGAGTCGGTGCATAATTAGCACTGAACAATGTCTGCCATTCCTATGTGCCAGTAGCTGTGTAACTAGACGAAACAAAGCCAGTCTTGGCCAGGCTCAGAGACAGAATCTTGACAGCAATCCATCATGGGAGTGGCAAAGCCAACATGTCCACTGATAGGCCACTGTACATTTCCCAGAATTCTCAGTCTTCATAACTCCTAAATGAGTAACATTATTTAAAGAAAGAATTAATACATTTTTTTACATTTATTTTCTATAAGCTGCTCTGTGTGTTTTGTTCGGATATGAAGAAGTGGGTGATCTTTTCCTGTGATGGTCTTTTTACTGGTAATAAACAAAATCCAATATGGGGTCGTCTAACATGTATCATTTCTTGTTCCTACAATTAAGGAGATTTCACAGTTGTACATATTTCTTGCTCTTTTCTAGAAGCCATTTCCTGGGATATTTTCCAAATGTTTGTCATATTTACAGTATCAGGCCATTTCTACAAATAATTTAGGAACAGTTTTAGGGGATCATCAGAAACATCAGAATTCTGTTATGTCATTTACTTTATAGATTTTTCAGGCCTCTTCTTGGCCTAGAAGCCAAAAACTCAAAGGTTTTGACTTTTAAAAATCCAGAGTTGTCCCTGAGTGACTTAAAACTGAAATGATGAAATGAGCAACAAACAAACATTGTATTTTATATTCTATTTCATAACATATTGAGAAAAAGATGAGTGTATTGGGTTGATCAGGTTGCTAGTCCTGGTAGGTTTCCATATTGTCTCCCATGTTCAGGTATAAGGCTCTACATGCTTTAGACTGAGGCTAGCAGGCATGTAGGCAATATCCCATGGAGACAGTGTATCGGTTGACTAGTTCGTTGTTGTCTCATGGCATAAAGGTGACTCCTGCAGTTGAAGTCTACTCTTCTGATGCAAGGACTCTTCCAAAGCCAAAAGTGTTGAACAATGAGATGGTTGAACAATGAGATGGTCTTATGAATACTGCCATTTGTGGAGGAAAGAAAAAAACAGTGACTAAAAATTATTTAAAAGTTTCTACTGATGATGTTAATTACCAGAACCCAACCATCTCAATGTTCGCAAGCCAAAGTAAAACCACATAATTTATCTGCAATCAATTAATCTCTAAACTGCTACAGTATGTTATTAATCAATCAATGGGAGAGTAGCACACGGTACAAGTCATAACATATATGACTGTACTGTATATGCATACTGTATATGTACATGCATACTTAAACATTCAAGGATCTATATATTCAATAGTAAAGTAGAAAGCAAGATTCATCATGCGGAGGACTCATCCAAAGGTTACATTAGCTTTAAATTTCCCCTATGGACTACGATCTATAGCAGTGTTGGACAATGAGAGCTGAATTTGGTTTTCATGCCTA
This sequence comes from Conger conger, assembly GCF_963514075.1. Taxonomy (NCBI): domain Eukaryota; kingdom Metazoa; phylum Chordata; class Actinopteri; order Anguilliformes; family Congridae; genus Conger; species Conger conger. The sequence continues at coordinate 48,969,716 of NC_083764.1, forward strand.
CATCTGGCCTTAATTATGGAATTAGCTAACATTTCACAATCTGACATTTTAGCTAAATTTCTCAATAAATACCTGAATGTCAGCTGAAGACTCTTCTTGTGCCCTTATATGAAAGGCTTTACCGTGGTCTAATCTATGAGGGTGGATACAGCCAGTTAGCATTTATTTGTTGCTTGTCATTAGTAACCAGTATGTACTAATTTTAACAGTTGTATTTGTCTCTCATCATCATTATCAACATTATCATCATAATAATCATAATCATCTTCATCAATATGATTATAGTTTCTTTTTTCACAATTAGGCAATAATATGATTGTATTAACCAAATGATAGTAAGTTATTATTTTAATTGCATAAAATGAATTGAATTATTTAAAAACTAAAGTGGGACCTGAATGGATGAGAATGAATGTCCAGATTTCTCACCACTAGATGGCAGCAGCAACTTCAGCCATGAATGTCCAACTTGCTTTGGAAAATAGATAAAAGTGGGGGCTATTTACTCCTATTATCTGTGAGCAGAAAAATAAAGCTTAAATATGAAAACTGCCCATATTAAATATATTTTCGTTAAAGATTGGTCTTGGGATCTGCATTGTGGAATTTTGTGAATGTGTTAAACCTAAACAAAATCGTCAATGAGCTGTTTTTTTAACTGGTAAAGAAATAATGGCTTATTATCCCAGTTATGCTTTATCGTATGTATCATTTAGCAGAGGGTGTCAAATATGCAGATGTCTGTAATTAAGGTTTGTCTATCCTTGTTGCAATGGCCCACTGGCACCCGTCCCAAGTCAACATTTGTGTCGGTCTGCATCTGAAATAATTAGCGAAGATTGAGTTCATGGACCGTCAGAGCGCAGTGAGATGAACACGTTGGCAGATTGCTGTGACAATGGCTAAGCAGCACCAGAGGTAAGGCGACTGGCCTCAAGCATATCACCTCCCGACACCTCCCTACTGCGATCCCAGTCACGAGCAGCATATGGGATTTTACAAGTGACATCACACCATAAGGGCCAGCCATGTCTGCTGGTAGCCGTGCCATAACCAGGCCCGGAGATCCAAGACTAATTTCTGCTAAAATTACTGCAGAAATGACACACACCAAAAAAGTGGGGGTGGAGCGCAAATCAAAGAAAAAAAATCTCAAGCCTGTCTCAACACAATGGCTGTGACAGACACAGAAAACAGTTGTGATTGTGCTAATGATATCCGTCCATATTGTTTTTCTTGTCTAATTAGTTTGGCTTGTCATTGTTTTCTCACTCTGCCACTCATAATTATTATACCACTGTTCCTTTTATCATTATCATTTTAGCCATCGTCCTACCTGTAGCTCACATTTTATCTTTCCGCAATAATTTTATTACACATTTTGTATCAAATGAATATATATAGTGAGCTCCAGTCCTTACATCTTTGGACAAATAAATTTTTTCAGGATTTGGGTCTGTGCTTTATAATTTTAGATTTGTAATTAAACAATTAACTTGTGGTTAAAGTACAGACTTTATTAAAGTGCATTTTATTAATGTTTTATTCCATTTGACATCACCATGTAGAAATGACAGGACTTTGGTGTCCCCATGTCAAGGCACCATAATATGTGGGACAAATGACTTCAAAGGTATTTCTGATTAGCCAGGTCTAGTCTAGGCGGCACGGATGGTGCAGTGGGTAGCACTGCCGCCTCACAGCAAGGAGGTCCCGGGTTCAAATCCCCATCGGCCGGGGCCTCTCTGTGCAGAGTTTGCATGTTCTCCCCGTGTCTGTGTGGGTTTCCTCCGGGTACTCCGGTTTCCTCCCACAGTCCAAAGACATGCAGGTTAGGCTGATTGGAGAGTCTAAATTGCCCGTAGGTATGAGTGTGTGAGTGAATGGTGTGTGTGCCCTGCGATGGACTGGCGACCTGTCCAGGGTGTATTCCTGCCTTTCGCCCAATGTATGCTGGGATAGGCTCCAGCCCCCCTGCAACCCTGTTCAGGATAAGCAGGTTCAGATAATGGATGGATGGATGGATGGAGGTCTAGTCTAATCACTTCCTTATAGTAGGTATAAGAGAGCTTTCAGTATCTAGTCTTGATTCTAGAATTTGTATTTCCTTTGGAGTCTGTTATTGGCATTTGTCAACAGGACCAGAGGACCAGAGTTGTGCCAATGAAAGACAAGGAAGCCATTATGAGGCTGAGAAAACACAGCCAGAGAGAGGGCGAACAATAGGCTTAACAAAATAAATTGTTTGGAACATCATTAAGAAGAAAGAAAGCATTGGTGTATGTTTGGGATCATTGTCTTGCTGTGGGATGAAGCACCTTCCAATGAGTTTTGATGCATTTGATTGAGCTTGAGCAGATAAGATGCTTCTGAACACTTCAGAATTCATTTTGCTGCTCCTATCAGCAGTTACATTATCAATGAAGACGAGTGAGCCAGCACCTGTGGTACCTTTTTGGTACTTCTTACAAAATCTAATCTGGTCATCCTATATTTGCGGCTAACTAGTGGAAGTGTAGTGTAGCATCTATTGTTCAGTTTGTGAAGTCTTCTGCAGACCTAGTGACCGACACATCCACACCCACCTCCTTAAGAGTATTTCTGATCTATCAGATAGTTTCTTGGGGGTTTTTCTTCATTGTTTAAGAATTATTTGGGAGTCAATGGTAGAGATCTTCCTTGGCCAACCAGTACCTTTGCAATTACTGAGCACACCAGTGCTGTCTTTCTTCTCATTGATGTTCCAAACATTTTGGTAAACCTATTCTTTAGCCAATGTCTCTTTCTATTTTCTTAGCCTCAAAAATGCCTTTTTTAACTTTCATTGGCACAACTCTGGTCTTCATGTTGACAAATGCCAATAACAGACAAAGGCAATCAAAAGCCTAGAGTCACTGAAAGGCCCTGAAAGCACTCTTGTACCTGCACAAAGGAAGTGTTTAGACAGACCTGGTTAATTAAAAAACATCTGTGAAGCTATTTGTCCCAAATACTGTGGCACCCTGTAATGGGGGGGATATGGAGCTCACTGTATATACTGTATATCAATGAAACTTTGATTGACAGCCAAATGGCAGCAGACCATTAGCCCTCAGCCAAGCTAATTTGTCTGTGTAGCTATGGATCCAAAACGCAGTTTACTTTGATATTTAATAACACAAGCATGAAATGTACTTTACGTAATAAAAAACAATATGCAGGATTACTGTCACATGTGTCTCCCACATGCATAAATATGAATAACATATGTTTTTAAGCATGAAACCTCTATACAGTAGCAATAATTATGCACACTTTTTTGAGGTGGATGAGGTTATCTCATGTATGGGAAGCCATTTGTACACTTACTAAACAGGCTGAGCAAATTAGCATCTGACGTCTGACTATGTGATTGTTATTTCAAATGAAGTAGCTACATTAACAAAACAAAAATGAATCAAATAAACATGCTTGTTTAATGAAATGTAATGGTGTGATTATGGTCATGTGTCTGCTGCATCAAGTTAGTGGCTAAAAATGCCTCAATTCTGAGCTCTATGTTCTGTGAACTCCATTAATCTTGTATAAACTCATTATAATCTTTTCAGAATGAGTACATATACATGCTGTTCTACCATTTTAAATTACTGAAGCATATTAATGTATACTAGAAACGTTTTAGCCATCATTTTTTGTTCCATCAAGAACATTTTGTATCTTTTAGTCACAATCATAACAGTATAACATAACATTATTTCTCTTTATTGACTCCTGTGGACTTTAATGATTTACAGAATCAAAATGTTATTTCGACTGTCTTCTAACATTTCCTTTTACATTTTCGTTATATTTCAAACATTGTGTGTACTGTTTGTTTCTCGGATGTTTGGATATGGCTGTTTGCACATGGTTGAGGATGTTAGCATATGGACATATTTAGCTGTAAGCTGAAGGGTTCTGAACCGGCCATTAAACCAACAACCACGTGAGCATTTCAATATCACAGAGGATCGACATCGCATATCTACCCACACCACAGGCGTCATTTACACAGTGGACACGGGAGAAGCATCCATTCAAATATATATAAATAAATAAAAAGCCTTATCTATCCTCCCCCATATTCAAATGCGCAGTGCCTATTGTCACTTATCCCGCAATCTAGGCTACAGAAGTTAAGGAAGGGATAATACACTATAAACGAGTTTTGGAACTTAACTAGTTTTGGCGGTGAAATGTGAACGTTGGGATTTCTAGACTATATGTTTGGGATCCCTAGCTACTTAACTAACAACAGCGAAACATGTCAATGAAAAGTGGATCTGAATTTCAAATTATTGACGCAATTCATGCATTACGCAAGGATGCCGTTTGAGTGAGCATACAGTGCAAATTTCAAAAGGGATTTTTTGGGGGGATGTGCCGCTGTGGGGATGAACAAATGTGTTATACATGCTAACAGTAAGCCCTGGTCAACAAATGTATATTGAAGCTGGGGTAGGCGATCTTTGGGCGCGAGCAAAATCAGGGAAGAAGAAAGATTTTGAATGTAAAGCGGCAAAAACTCGTCACCCACACTAGTTCGACGTTGCCGCGGCCAGTCAGATTCTTGCCACAATTTTCATAGGCAGGTAAGCCTGCCTCCTGCCTGAGAACTGCCCTCTTTGGATGTTAGCTACCGGGAGCGATGAAAAATGGAATTCCTCGAAACTCTGTCCTGGGACAGTCACAGATATCGGATTTCTTCCGCCCAAAGGAGTTGGTTTATTGCCAGCTGTCGGCATTTTAAGACAATTTCACCAAATATTCAATAAAATTTCAATAAAGAAATGTCAAAATAAGCACCAGATAAGTTTCAAGCTCCAAAACCTGTAGGCTAAGTAGGGTTGGCCAGGGTCTGTTTACGAAATCCGTTTGATTCGGAAAATGACTTACTACGGAAAAGATGTGGGCTGTATGGCTACCTCTTGGGATGACTGCGTTTTTCAGTTGGTTCGTAACGTTAGATTGGGGGATGTATTTGTGCATTGCTCTATGAAGTTTTTCAGTGTTTGAAATTGGAAACAGCAAAAATCAAGGCGATAACAGGTGGCTTTTTTTTGCAAGATGATTATTAATTTAGCCAGCTAGTAAGTTTTTGGATGTAAATAACAGCTATAGCTAATCTGGTTCAATCTCCTTCTGCTAAAAGCTGGAGTGGTACCCCTCTCTGCCTAAATGTTCAGTTCACCTCTACGGTGATGAACAGCGCCGTCTTCAAGTAACGACACACACAGAGCATAAATCAACCTTTACCCAAGCATTTGCCTACAGTGAAAGATGACAACTGTCAAGTGGAAGGCAATTTGTTGTTCTTGTCAAGGCTGTTTGTAAAAAAACAAAAAAAAAGGTGTTTTTTCCCAAGACAAAGGAATAGTGAGTAGCCAGTACTTTTCCGTCTCACTGAGGGACTGTGGGTGACCCCCAAGTTTGCATTATTTATTTACCACTGAGACTGGGATATCACTCAGTGGGACAGCAGTCCCATTCTTCCGGGATCCCGTGGCGAGGACCCGCGATCGCAGCCCCTCCATTTTATATACACTTCCATGTTTGGTCCGAGAATTCCCGGGAGATTCCACGCTCTCTTTCAGGAGCCTTCTGGAGAACGGCCAGCAGGATCATTTATTATCTGGAAAGCATGTTCGTAGCAGAACGGAGCTCCCTGGACAATAAGAGACCAAATACACAACTCAATAAACATCGCAGACCCCCCAAAAAATGTTTCCTCATTGTAAAAGCACAAAAACACATTTGGCTTCAAGATGGAAGCAACCCTCTTTTTAGAATGCAATTAGCAACTCCTCATTATCATGACTACCGTTATTTATTTTTATTGTTGTCACGTTTCCCCCAGTAAAATAAAGCATAATTTCCGTTTTAGTTCCTTAACCCCTTGTTTTACAACTGAAATATTTTCTAAAACAGTATTTGGCTTTATTCATTCTGTTGAAATAAAAAAAACACAATCACCAGTGTTCTTATTCCCCTCTCCCTGCTGACAGCAGTCTCCCCCAGGCCCTGTCTTTAAACCTCAGCTCCCTTTAAAATTCAACCAGCCAGCCGGCATTCAGACTGCTGTATAAAGAGATTTTTTGGGGGGTGGGGGAGCAATGGGTGGGGGCTTCCTGGGCCCCCCTCCCCTTACAGTGGCAAAGCCACAGTCGATAGCAACAGCTCCCCAGACGGAGCGGACCGACAACCTGCAGATCAGCAGCGGAGCCCAATTAGGGGTACCTCTCAGCACAGATACCCCACCGACGCTGCGGATTCCATATGCATTTATGCAAGGCTCTCTAGTTTGCATGACAATGACAACGCCGGCACATTAGAAAAAAAAGGGGGGGGTGTTAAAATACAGTGTAGGGAAGGAAAAAATAAATAATTGCACAATGCGCACGTCTACTATTTAAATAAATAAATACGAAATATATGGTTCGACAGCTCGTGTATATGGGACTGCAGTAGGTTGAGGGCCATAAATTCAAAGGTGTGAATGTTTCTGTCACAGGTTTAGAGATTTCCTCTGGCTGCGCTGTATGGACTGCTTTCTCGATTGGCCATGCCACCAGCACTGCTAGGCTGCACAGAGGACAAAGGATCAATAAATCACCCATGAAGATTCCTCAAAGCACAGTACTAACCTGGCAGCAGATAACCTCCATTGGAACTGATGGAAGTGAAGATCCTTGGGACTTTAAGGCCCAGTATGTGAAGATGATTCGAAGAAAGTAAAACATGCCATCTGTTGTCCCACGCATATTTTTTAGCATGGAACACAGTAAAATTCTCATAGTAAAATCAACTCTAACAGAGTTGATATGAATCCAACAGACAAAAGCATTCTATCAGATTTTACAATGAGTGTTTTGCTGTGTAATATAAACCCGTTGTTCTTCCCTGCTCAGTGCAAAGAGAAGTTATTATTTTAACCCTATGTTTAACCACTATGTTTAACAGCAGAGAAAACCCCCCAAAATGATCTTTTTTTCAACTTGAAATTTGATGACAAAGTTTGTAATGAGTGACAGGTTGTTTCTTCATGGAAAATATATTTGAGGTTTCAAATTCAATTAAGCTGCATTATTTTATGGGTTTAGTGAAGGCGGGTCAAGACAAGGGGAGTATACAGAATGGTAAAACTACACTAGGGTTAACACACAGTAATGATAAAACCTTTTTTCTTCATGGTAGGAAAACATTATCTGTGGTGAACATGCTTAATACATTATGAGAGTCTCCTTACAACAAAATGATGTGTTCAGCAACCACAGGTTTTCCACAAAGGTTTTGCACTGTATTAGGCACTTATGTACATTAGACTGTATTAGGCACTTGTGTTTTTAACTTATTGGTCTTCTGCTGCTGTAGCCTATCCACAGAGGTTTGACTCGTTGTGTGTCCAGAGATGCTCTTCTGCATACCACCCACAGCCCACAGAACTGCTGCTCACTGGATGTTTTTTGTCTATTCTCTGCAAACTCTGAAGACTGTTGTGTGTGAAAATCCAAGGAGATCAGCCATTTCTGAGATACTCAAACTACCCTGTCTTGCACCAATAATCATTCTATGGTCAAAGTCACTTAGATCACATTTATACCCCATTCTGACCTTTGGAAAACAGCTGAACCTCTTGACCATGTTTGCATTGCTTTTAAGCATTTCGTTTCTGGTTGGATGATTAAATATTTGCATTACCAAGCTGGTGTAATGAATAAAGTGCTCACTGACTGTACATTTTGAGAGAAAGAAAGTGATTACATTTCTGACCCTTGAGTTAACCACAAAAAGCAGAAAATTTGGTTTTTAAATCAGTTTCCACTATGTCAGTACAGTGCTGATTTTCATGAGGAAAATCTTGGCAAAAACGAAGTGGATTGGCAAATGCAGTCCTTAGTCTCATACAAACCTCCAGCAGAGTATGAACTGTGGTAGTGTGGCAGCGCAGTGGTGGGTGTAATTATTCCCGCACAGTCTCAACGGCATGCGTTTAAAAGTATGGTCTGCCTGTTTTGAGTTTGTATCTTCTCTTTGTGTCTTCTCCACGAGTCTGTTTGGAGTTTGTAGGGTCTCTGTGTATTTTTGAGGCTTTTGTGTGTATTTCTGTGTCTTTCAGGTTCTCTATTTCCACCCACCATCCAAAAAGATTTAAGAGTATATAGAAAAACTTGCTCTTCAGGCCATGGTGTCAAGAATAACTGCCACCTTTAAATGGACCCCCATGCTTGTTTGCCCAAGAACCTGTGCGCATGTATGCATGTGAAAAGTTGGTCTTGGAAATTCCGTTGTCTCATCCAAATTGTCATCCCATCCTGTATATCCATCCCCGCTGGATTTAACTCAAGCTCACAGAAACATACTGCAGGACAATGCACCTCCTTAAAGAAGAAAGGGTGTCTGAGCTGAACTCACAAGACAGTAATGGAGAAGAGTTGTTGTTCTTAGGAAGCTGGACTGGTATCCCTTTGGGTGGCGGGGGGTCAGGCTGTGTGTATCTGGAAAGCTAAGCCAGAGACATCATTAACCAAGTGCAGAGAGGCCACTGGGGTTTCCACCTGTTTAAAAGTCAGAGTCCTGTTTGACTCCAGCCTGCATCACTGCCGCATGCAGCCGTCGCATGGATCCTCCGCATACACACTACGGTCCAGCAGAGGAGAGCAAATCCCTCCTTAAATCCCATGAAATCTAACAACTGCTACTGAATTTTGAATTTATTCAACCCTAATGACCTTTGTCGGTTCAAATTTGTTCGAAAATTTTAGAATGAATGAAGTGCTTCTTAAAAATAGGTGTCTAACCCACCACCAACTCATATTGTACTCAAGGTTGAATAATTATTTTTTTGCAAATCTTCTGAGAAAAGATTTCTGCATTTTAATCAATATCTAGAAAAAAATATTCTTTCATAGTGTGTTTAACCCCTTAAGTCTCACTGGCCCAGGGCTTTCCCTCAGAATCAGAATTCCCACAGAAATAAGCCACTTCTTTGTTGTACCAGATAAGTCAAATATCTACTGAGCAATCTGGTATAGATATCAGATGAGGATATGCCTGTAGTCAAAAGGGTTAAAGAATAGTAACCATTTTACTTTGAGTATGACATTTTCAAGCTTGTGTCAAGAAAAGGGCCGATACATAAGGGGTTAACTGAAAATTTGTCATTTTTTGCCAGCAAAGTATCTCAAATACATATTTGTGCACAGTAGTATACACTGATTAAAGCCGATAAACACTGCTGTGCCTCTTCAATTGAAGTAAACATTATGAGATTGGGAGCAGGCTTGTTTTGAAGAAAAGGGCATGGACTAAATCATTTCTGTCTGGATAAATTCAGTAAAATATGCTCAACTGCCATTACCCAGGTCTTCATCACATTAAAAAAGAATTCCCACAGAAATAAGCAATTTCTTTGTTGTACCAGATAACAAGTCAAATATCTACTGAGCAATCTGGTGTAGTTATCTGATTTTGGACATCTTTAAAGCAGATGAATTAAGTACAGGGAGTGAGAGCATGTTTCTGTTATATTTCCCTCAGAATTTGTTATGCAAATTACCAGACTTCAGAGAAGACTTGACGCTCTCTGACATTAAAATGGCAGCAGACCAGGGCAGAAGCATCCATTACTCAAAGACATGACACCCTCGGACTGCTTGGTAAACAGCGTACAAATAACCCAGAGACAATCCCAAGTCCCGGACTGCCGTCAGTGTGCAGTGAAGAGAGAGATGACTCCTCTCTCATCGGGGTGAACCGCAGAGTTCATCCCGTGTTAAAACTGTAAAATGGTGCCCGTCACATGACTGGCGCTCCTTATTGTTTGGCTCACTTTCCCAGGCCTTCGGCAGGCAGTGGAGTGTGTCCCGGGGCCTCAACTCCTGTTCCACCTCTCAACCCCTGACTGTCGTCACAAAAAGAAGCTGCATTTTAATTTCAAACAAAATAAACAAGGAACGTGTGCGGTTGGAAGTTCCAGGTCTTTATTAACCCCTTAAGTTGTGAAGTGGGTTTTTTTTGCATTCAGTCCTTTTTTCCACAGTGAAATTTTCAATCACTGTGGTTGCAGGATATACCATTTGGAAGCATTGCAACTCACGGTTCTATCTGTATAACCTATTTTAAGATGCCATTGCTTTAGCGACAACAGTTCCTTATTTTATAAAATGCGGGCGGCAAAACAAGCTTGGGGGACCTCACCTTCTCTGCATTTTGGAAATCCTGAATCAAGGTAATGTCAGTGTCCTTTTCACGGCAAGGGTCCAGTGAACCAAATGCATAGTTTCTAACTCTAAAAAGCTACAATAATCTGTATCCACTCAAAAACAGTAACTCTGTAACTCTGTTTTAGTAATATTTAGAGTATTTATCTTGGAAAATAAACCCCAAAGAGTTACCTTTCAAAAGAGACCAGGATTATGCCTGTACTCAAAAGGGTTCAAGAATATTAACCATTTTATTTTGGGTATGTCATTTTCAAGCTTGTGTTAAGGAAAGGGTGGCGATATTTAAGGGGTTAATGAGCCTTATTTTTAATGAGGAGTTACTGCACCTTTACACCTTCTGTACCTCTATGGGAGTAAAACATTTTAAGAGTGCAAAGGGTCACATATCATCTTTTGAAACAAGCCCCTGTGATCATGTCCTTCATGCTGACAGGTTAGAGTATGATCATGGTGATGGTCAGACCAGCTGTGACTGCCTACCCCATAGCATGGTGAGTCAGTGCATTGGCATGGTCAGCCAGATGCTCCCTGCATCAATGAGCATGTTTAAAAAATACTTTTATGAGTCTTCAGAGGAGCACTGATTGGGGGTGCAATAACCAACAGGTATCTGTAGATATGTACCCTGCTATAAAATCCATCTATGCCAGCTTGACCAGCTCAGTTTTCAAGCTGATCAAGCTGGCATAGCTGGGTATGAGCTGGTCAACCAGCTACCAGCTGTTTCAAAACTTGGCTTGGGCTTGTTTTTTTCAGCAGGGTATGCAACCCGTACCACAAAAGGAAGGTGAAAATGTCATCCCAGCACATGGAATGAGTAACAAGCAGCAGCACTGAACATCAGGTGCATAACATATTTCCAGCTTTCTTGCATATTAATATTCAATCACAATTTGCTGTAGTGCAATTTTATCCATATTGAAATAGATCCCATCAGATGTTGATACTGCATTGCACTGTACTACTGAGGGAATATCCTATGGATTACCCTTTGAAATATATTTGTCATCCCTCATTTAAAACAAAAACAAAGGATTTTTTGGGAAAATATGTAAGGAGAAAAACAGTGAAAAAAATTGTGAAGCAAAAACTTAAATAAATGAATAAATATGCTGTGTTCGGGCTTTTTTGGGTGTGGGCCAAGAGAATTTCATTTCCCGTATTCTTTTGGTTTTTCAGAAGTTTGCGAGGGGATTTGAAGGGGGGGGGGGGGGGGTTGGTGGTGGGGGGTGGATGGATATCCATCTGTCCCCTGTTCGCTTCCAAACACTTCCCTCTTTTACCATTCAAATGTATGCCGGGCAACAGCTGGGGATGACCGGGAACACATCAGAGTCTTTGGCCGGTCATTTTCACTTCATATTTCAAAGTTCTCCCCCGTTGCACCCCCTCCCTCCACCCCCATGCCAGCTTTTCAGTCTGTTCTCCACTGGGTCTTATTCTCCTGGCACAGGCTGCACGGCTTATATTAAAAAAGAGAGAGAGCGAGAGGAAGAAAAATCAATTCATATTTCCATAATCCACCTCTCTCTCTCTCTCTCTCTCTCTCACTCTCTCCCCAGGGTGGGCTTACCCCTCCACCCCTGGTCTGTGGCCTACAACCGTTATTACATTCAGCAACAATAACCAGATAAACAAAAGGACACTGCTGAGGCTTGGATTGTTGCTGCCATATGCTAAGGCTAACTTTTTTAGACATTCCTGCTGTAGAGTTAGCGCGCAGCAAATATGAAAAGAAGCACAATACGAATAATGATACGAGAGAGTGAATGCGATCTTTATACGTACATATGTGAAAGGCCTTCCCGTCTATATACCCGCCAAGCAAAAGGAACATATCATCCTCGGATAATCTCGTCGGAGAGCCCAGCCTTTTTCACTACGCCGCCCGGATCAGAGATGCTCGTGCGGGCGTAGCATGTCTCTAAATATCGCTCTTCCCGGGCTCGAGTCAAAGCTTTGTGGTTTTCTTTAAGGCGTTTTTTAAACGCAGGAAACACAGAATATCCTACGCACATCTATGTGTGTAGGATTTTGTGTGTGATCAGCAGCCTACCCAGAGTGGATGTTTCAGACCTACATTTACAGGTCTTTCAACAAGGAATGAGGAGTCAAGTCACAATATGGTGCATATGGCGCAGTTAAACATAGCCTGAAATATCTCCGTGAGAAGATATGAGATACATTGTGAATTTTTGCAAGTTAATAGACCACAATTGTAAGTAAAATAATAAATAATAATTAAATAATAATGATAAGTACATTTTCTGCAAAAGAGACTTATGGACTGTATACTAATACAAACTTTTATATGAGTATTAATATACATAAAATATGTATATCTGTAAGAGATAAAATGTTGCTGCTCAATTAAGTTGACACAAGCAAGTAGATCAAATTTGTTTTATAATTGAATTTCAAAGTGAACTACTATCAGCATCAGTCTGGCAGGACATGTAGGCTCCTGCTATTTTTGGAAAAGACCATGACTTTCCTATATTCCAAATTCATTACTTATTCTGGTAGTTATTCAGTATAAACAACAATAAATGAAAAGCTTGACGAAAAAGAGACAACAGCTAGACAACAGATCAACCACACGTTTAACCCCTTAAGTCTTAACGCCAAGGCGGGAGAGTGGATGGGGCCTGTATGCAAACATAAATTAGACCAAAGAAAATGCAGAATGCTCATTTTTGGTTATATTGTCTTCAAATTGGAAAGGGGATTTGTCCAGTGTTGTGACTTGGCCCAATTGTGTTTCTAAGCGCACCAGCCACAGCTACAATAATCGGCAACCAGTCAACAGAAAAAACCTTCTATTTTCACTGTGTTTTAGCTTCTGTAACATTGTTCTAATAATATTTGGAGTAATCTGATTTGGAAAGCAGATCTTGATTAGACTGGGATAAAATGCTGGCTTTCAAAAAGCATATGCTGCTTCAGAAGTCAGACTTACTGTAAACAGGTGTGCTTCACTTTCATTGGTACACGATAAGCACTGGTACAATCACTTTTCAATTTTAAAATAATTATTTCTTCCTGGAAGGAAATTATCCAGTGCTGATAAATATGTGAGTAGTTGACATAAATCATCGTAAAGAATGTAGTAGAATTATGAGGAGATAAAAAATTAAGGGGGCCACAGGACAAACTAAATTTTCATTCTGCAACCTGGTACAAACTCCAAAAAGTCAATAATGTTGTTTGTCTGAGGATATACTGAGGATACATCAGTTAGATGTTTAGATGTGTATTTTTTTTTTCTGGAAGAAATCCATTGGGGGGCACATGTGTTCACCCTCCAGATTACGAAGAAGAGAACCATAACCACAACACTCCCCCCCACTTCCCAGCCAATAGTGTTGTTTTTCTCCCATCCCCACTCTGAAGTTGGTTAGTGTATATAAGTGGAAAGTGCCTGTATGCAAACATACAGACCAGGAATGGCACAAACTGCTATGCTCTAGTTGGTGTCACAAAGAAGAAGGAATTGCAGAAGCCATTGGGGATCAAGCTGAGCAAGTGCATACAGGTAAAGCATCCCATCCCAAGGCACAGAGGAAATTCTGTCCTCATATACTTTCCAGCAAGTCTCAACGAGATCCCTCTGTCTGCCACTATCCCAGAGGACAGACAAACATACACTGTGGATAGAGGAGTTGCCATAGTAACATACACCGCATCACAGCTACCAATGCGAGTCCTTGAGTCCATTGGCATCTCTGCATATTGATCCACTATGTGCACCTAATCTTAATGAAACATTTCAGTATTTGTAACTGCTCAGATTTAATATGTTGCAGCCAGGTCTTATTCTGAATAAATAATTTGAATTTATTTAACTCTTTCAGTCCCAAGAGTGCCATATGGCACTCACTCAAGTCTAACTACTGTAAAATCCCCAGAGTGCCATATGGCACTCTCAACCTCACACCTTTTCAACCAAACAAAAATGAATGCTATACTATTGTTTCGAGCCACTATTAAAACCCTATTACATCTTCTCAACCTTCTCAATTTTCACAACCAAAGCCAAAACCCCTTGGGATTTGGGTGGAGCCACTACATTGGGCTTGGGACTAAAAGGGTTAAAGTGGCTCCTTAATTCTTTCAGTTTTAGTGGATGAGTGGTGACTTCTGACTCATTTCCATGCTCAAAATACTAGAGTTCCTGTCAAAACTTGGAGCACGTATAGTGCTTATTTATCTCGATTATGCTTATTTAAGATAGTCCAGCAGTAGCATATTTTGGAGAAAGAAGACTGCCTAGACACAACCAATAATGTCCTCTGACATGGTAATATTGAGCGACACATTTTACCTCATTTTAAAAAACACTTTTTGGATTGTAGATGCTTGCTAATTTGTATTTGGCATCCAATGTTCTGTGCTTGTGTCATGGTAGGAATGTCGCACCTCACACCACAAATTATATAAAGGGTCACTTTAAGAAACCAAACACATTGGATCGACATTCCATAATAAGAAGTCATTTTTTATATGAAGAAATTACAGATTGACAAGTTGAAACTATACAAGATAACATTAACTTTCCTTGTCCCCCTAGGTGTTTTTCCTTGGTAAATAAAGGGTAAAAAACTAAATAATAAAGCTAGCAGAAGGAAAGAGAAGATTCTCTTTGCAGAGTGTTGGCATACACAAAGGATCCATTATTCTGCAAAAGTCAAGTTGTGGTGGGCAACCCTGAAAATATTTTTTTCAACAACAATATTTTCTTTACTGAATTTTTTTAAAACGAAATTTTAAAAAATAGCTGAGCAAAAGATATCAACTGAGAGAATGTTTTTACATGACATCAAGGGCATAGTATATTGTAGTGGGCTTGTTAGTCCATAGCTGCGCTAGCGGATGTGTGCAGCTCAGTGCTTCTGCTATTCTTCTTAGGCTACAAGGTTAGTTTGCAGTTCCACATCAAGGACATGCAAACATAATTCATAGAAATTTGGGATATTCAGTTCTTTTTTCAAGATAGGAGAGAGTAAGTCAAAGCAAGAATTTTATGTTAAGGCCCTCATAATTTCATTAAGCTTCATCATTTTTTAAATCTAATTATTAAGGTATTTTAATAATGAGTTTAATTAATGAATTTTGAGCTTGAATTACCTTTTTTCAAATCAAGAAGTGGGGAAAGGCAACACTGCACAGGGTCACGCATTACATAATCCAGTTTAATAATTTCATGGGTTGTGTCTTGAAAAATGTACAGAGACTGAATGCTTCTTTCCTGTGGGCAGGTCCTACACGTAGCCCCTGTGATCTGACAGGCTTCAGCCAATTTTCTGTCCCGTTTTATGAGTGAGATGAGTCTTGCTGCACCATACGAAGCACCCTGAGCGCTCTCCTTCTCCCCACTGCTCCTTCAGCATTAAAAGCTGAGTCACAATGAATTACCTCAGGGACACACGCTTAAGGAGAATCAAAAACACAATCCCTGTGGCACTCCTTTTCACCACATATCTGCAAGGCACAGAAAAAAAGCTCTTCTGCTCCACACTTTGTTCCCATTGAGTCGGATATGTTCAGGTTTGAGGTGGAAACGTTAAGAAGTGTAACCCTAATGTAGGACAGACGGGAACAGAATGCGTCCCCTCTCATTGGGTTCGGCTACAAGGTTTTTCAGATGGGTGTTTGGAATGCAGATTTGAGAATGATGTTTTCAGAACTATCGTAGGAGGAGCTTTTGTCTTGCTCACCGCAGAGAAAGAAGATGATTGATTCAAATCACTGTCACTGGCAGCCTATGAGAGGTACACCCATTTTTGATTCCATGAGTCTTCATTCCCTGTCACTGTGTGCAGCCCAGAAATCATGTCAAAACAGCCTGCTGTATTATAGCTGGGCTGTACTGCATAATATAGCTGGGCTGTGTTGCATGATATTATAACTGGGCTATGCTGCATGATATTGTAGCTGGGCTGTGCGGCATGCTATTATTACTGGGCTGTGCTGCTTGACATTATAGCTGGGCTGTGCTGCATGACATTACAACTGGGCTGTGCTGCAAAATATTATAGCTGTGCTGTGCTGCATGATATTATAGCTGGGCTGTGCTGCATGATATTATAGCTGGGCTGTGCTGCATGATATTATAGCTGGGCTGTGCTGCATGATATTACAGCTGGGCTGTGCTGCATGATATTATAGCTGGGCTGTGCTGCATGATACTATAGCTGGGCTGTGCTGCATGATATTACAGCTGGGCTGTGCTACATGATATTATAGCTGGGCTGTGCTGCATGATATTACAGCTGGGCTGTGCTGCAAGATATTATAGCTGGGCTGTGCTGCATGATATTATAGCTGGGCTGTGCTGCATGATATTACAGCTGTGCTGTGCTGCATGATATTATAGCTGGGCTGTGCTGCATAATATTATTGCTGGGCTGTGCTGCATGATATTACAGCTGGGCTGTGCTGCATGATATTATAGCTGGGCTGTGCTGCATGATATTACAGCTGTGCTGTGCTGCATAATATTACAGCTGGGCTGTGCTGCATGATATTACAGCTGTGCTGTGATGCATGATATTATAGCTGGGCTGTGCTGCATGATATTACAGCTGTGCTGTGCTGCATGATATTATAGCTGGGCTGTGCTGCATGATATTATAGCTGGGCTGTGCTGAATGATATTACAGCTGTGCTGTGCTGCATGATATTATAGCTGGGCTGTGCTGCATGATATTACAGCTGGGCTGTGCTGCATAATATTACAGCTGGGCTGTGCTGCATGATATTACAGCTGGGCTGTGCTGCATGATATTATAGCTGGGCTGTGCTGCATGATATTACAGCTGTGCTGTGCTGCATGATATTATAGCTGGGCTGTGCTGCATAATATTACAGCTGGGCTGTGCTGCATAATATTACAGCTGTGCTGTGCTGCATAATATTACAGCTGGGCTGTACTGCATGATATAGCTGGGCTGTGCTGCATGATATTATAGCTGGGCTTTGCTGCATGATATTACAGCTGTGCTGTGCTGCATGATATTACAGCTGGGCTGTGCTGCATAATATTACAGCTGGGCTGTACTGCATGATATAGCTGGGCTGTGCTGCATGATATTATAGCTGGGCTGTGCTGCATGATATTACAGCTGTGCTGTGCTGCATGATATTATAGCTGGGCTGTGCTGCATAATATTACAGCTGGGCTGTGCTGCATAATATTACAGCTGTGCTGTGCTGCATAATATTACAGCTGGGCTGTACTGCATGATATAGCTGGGCTGTGCTGCATGATATTATAGCTGGGCTTTGCTGCATGATATTACAGCTGTGCTGTGCTGCATGATATTACAGCTGGGCTGTGCTGCATAATATTACAGCTGGGCTGTACTGCATGATATAGCTGGGCTGTGCTGCATGATATTATAGCTGTGCTGTGCTGCATGATATTATAGCTGGGCTGTGCTGCATGATATTACAGCTGGGCTGTGCTGCATAATATTACAGCTGGGCTGTGCTGCATGATATTACAGCTGGGCTGTGCTGCATGATATTATAGCTGGGCTGTGCTGCATGATATTATAGCTGGGCTGTGCTGCATGATATTACAGCTGTGCTGTGCTGCATGATATTATAGCTGGGCTGTGCTGCATAATATTACAGCTGGGCTGTGCTGCATGATATTATAGCTGGGCTGTGCCGCATAATATTACAGCTGTGCTGTGCTGCATAATATTACAGCTGGGCTGTACTGCATGATATAGCTGTGCTGTGCTGCATGATATTATAGCTGGGCTGTGCTGCATGATATTATAGCTGGGCTGTGCTGCATGATATTACAGCTGTGCTGTGCTGCATGATATTATAGCTGGGCTGTGCTGCATAATATTACAGCTGGGCTGTGCTGCATGATACTATAGCTGGGCTGTGCTGCATAATATTACAGCTGTGCTGTGCTGCATAATATTACAGCTGGGCTGTACTGCATGATATAGCTGGGCTGTGCTGCATGATATTATAGCTGGGCTTTGCTGCATGATATTACAGCTGTGCTGTGCTGCATAATATTACAGCTGGGCTGTGCTGCATGATATAGCTGGGCTGTGCTGCATGATATTATAACTATTACCACATGATTATCCACACTTTCTACATTAATACCCTGATGCAAATACATGCTGGCTCACGCACAAGCCTTATACATTTTTAAAGATGGATGCTACAATGAAGACGGCATGTGGAACTCTGAAACACAAAGGGGATTAGCGGGCTGGGGCCGGAGCTGAAGGTTAGGAGGGTAAACTCAGCCCCTGCTGTCGAGTCAGAGGAGGGTATTGTGACAGTGACAGACCCAGGCCTGGATTATCCCCTCTCAGGCCACGCCCCAACTGCTGAGCTCAACGGCAGACCACACCCCCTGTGTGTCGGGGGAGAGGGGGAGGGCAGCTCACCTGCTGGGCCCAAGCCTGCTCCCAGCAGGACTATGTATTGTCCCAACCCAGGAGCCCTAACAGACACACACACACACATACACACACACACACACACACACACACACACACACACAAACACACACACCTACACTAACAGACAGATACACAAACACAAAGCCACAAAAAAGAAGGGCATGCCAAATACTCACAGAAACAAATGTACATACACACACCTGTACACACACATACACATATTCTAATTAATACACACACACAGACACACACACACACACACTTTTACTGATGGTCACACAAAACGCAGTTCCTTAGCCAGTGTGACAGCCAGCCAGTGTAGATATGCAGTAAAGTGGTTTTGAGCAGATGAGGAGTAGGTTGTTTATCTGGAGAAGGTGGTTTTGTGGAGGTGTCTGTGAATTACTTGCTGGAATAAGAAAACATACTAAGACACAAGAGGGATATCAATATAAGTATTTGGGCCAGAGACAGTCAAATTAGGATACATTTTTCTTCAATATCTTTTAAAAACTGGACAAATGTGCAGTGTATTTCTATTTTATTTTTGTCTTTAATAATATATTTTGTCAAGTTCACTTAATACAAATGTAAATTGAGTGAGCAAATTAATTAATTTATTCATTTATTCCCAAAAATAAAAGGTAAATATAACAAACAATTTCTTTCTTTATTTTATTTATTTATTTTCTCTGGCCCATGATGCAGAAAATGGCTTAGCTCATTTCATTATAACTGAACATGTGAATTATTTTCATATGAAAAATGTACAGTTCACATGAAGGAATAGGAATAAAGCATGTGTCCAACCTAAGCCCCAATGACCTTGTGTTCCATTTGCTCTGTTAGCATCTCTGGGACGAATGCATGGGCTACATTCTAAGACCACTCCTTGTATTTGCGGTCAAAGTTTAAACCGTTGATTGCTAACCTCGCTGGTAATGCCTTTATTTCCTTAGCCATTAAAAGATTTGTTTCGCAGTGTGTAGGGATATCAATTAGCCAAATTTCTCTGGACAATGTTGCTATGAACCGGCGGGCTGCATAATCAGCCTCCGAGTGAAGGCCGCACGGCTAGTTAACACCCTTAACAATGACATTGTGCGCTTGTGGCACAAGGTCGCCTTCGTGACATCCAGACGTTCTGTGAGCCAAGCCGAGAGGCGGGAGAAAATCCTATCAGGCGAGCAGTGGAGTGAAAGTTAACCAACGCGACCCACTGCGAACCCGAATAAGACGTCAGCTGAACATATGGCAGAAATTTCTATTGTTGGAGCAGCAAGCTTTTCTTTTACGCCCTGAAGGAGGTAAGGAGAGAGGATTTCAGCGCTGGAGGCACCGAATAAGTACGGTCGCTCCATTACTTCCAGATGCGTACGTTATCCCTGGCTCCAAGGGTAGAGCGACAATGAGCCGTCCTTTAAGATCAAGGAAAGGGAGAAGCACTCACCATGCTAATAAAGAAATGTGTTTTGTTGGGAGGTTTTTTTGGTTGCAGTTGCACAATGTTACATTTCTTACCACATCAGTTATACATTTATAAATTGTATGCTATCACATTACTGTTGTAACTAGTTTGGTTATACTGCATAAATAGGCTGCCATTGCATTATATTTCCTCCAATTTGTTATATAAAAAGCTGCTATTACAAAGCTAAAAAATAACAGACAAGACCCCCCCCCCCCCCCCCCCCAGGACCAACCCAAAACTGCTTGATGTCAACTTTTGTACAAATTATGGTAAAGATATCAACAGGCATTCATATTCCTCATGAGCTTTCCCAAAACTGCACCCAGATGTCCTCAAGTGTCCCCAAATCTCTCCAAATACAAAACATCTGCATATACTTTTTGTCCAGACACATGAATGATCAGAAAAGCAGTTTTTCTGATACAAAATGTAAAGAAAATTAACCTTCATACATTTTATTCACTTACATGAGAGTATGTTTTATCAAGTAAAAAAGTGTTCAAAAAGCTTGCCAAAAGGGATTACCTAACGTTTCTAACAACTCTGCATCATTGAAATTAGGTTAACCAGAGTCCAGTTAGTCCAGTTTACATCTATAGCCAGTCCAAATCTTGTAATTACACACTGTATTTATTCTGCTATGTGATATTCCTAAACTGTCCATCGCTTGAACATGATACATTACACATTGTTGGAAAGGGTATAACAATAACTAGTAGTTCAAGACGCCATTTGCTTAGGTATAGTCCCAGCAAAAACATAGTTTGCTTGAAAATGGAAAAATCAAGTTAACACTTCTCAAAATCCTTAAAGTAATACATATGCAATTGCGGTTCTCATCAAATAGAAATTTCACACAGATGTGATCAATTGAAAACACATATTAGTTTTGGTGTAATATTTATATAATATCTTGTTCTAAATGTTTTTTTTTTTTTCCAGACAAAGCAAATTGAAACCCAAATACAGTATTTAAAATAAAAAAAGAAGAGCATCAAATAAAAGATTTTTCACAGTACACCATTACATTGTAAATGGGTTTTCTCAAATGTTTACACACCGTATGTGTGTAAAACTGAAACTGAAAAGTTTGACAGCAAGAGCTCAAGTTTCAGAACATTATTTCCGCAAAAGCAAGAAACTCTTTTAACTCTCTTTTTTCACTTTAATGTTCACTCAAAATGCAATTCGAAATCAAGCCCTCTGGAAACATTTCACCAGAATAGAGTGGCAGAAAATAAACAGAAAAATAAGGATGACCCTTAACCCCGCAGAGCAGTGCACCATGATGTGAATTGACACTAGCCCAGTATCTAGCTTTCTTGTAGTGGGATAAGATGATTTTAAAGAGTACAGAAAAGAAAAAGGGTGTTTTAAGGACTGAGTATAACCTGGAAATGGCTGCTCACAGCTGTGTACTGTACCACACTGACCAGGAACAGGGGTAAAGATGGGGATGCAACTGTCATTGAGACCCCCTCATGCTCAGCCCACGGCCAGTCAATAACTGCCACACACACGTCATGATAAATGTTTTCGGTTGTTCCTCTGACTTCCTATTTTTATCCCTGTCTCCTGCATGCTGTTCCTTTGTTCTCTTGTCTCTGACAGATAATTGAAAAAGTACACAGTTAGAGTTTGTACTGTTGAGGTGTGAAAAAGGTCGGCTGCTGATTATTATCCTGTGACATTTTCAAAAGTGTATTTTCCAAGTGAGCAAAAGAGATTTTAATCAGACACTTCAGTTGAGTGACTGAGTTTCAGAAAGTGTGTGCACGTGTCTGTGCGTGTGCACGTGTGTGCATCTGTGGATGTGATTTTCTATATGCATGTTATTTCTTCTTTTATTCTTTGAGTGGAGAATATCCCTATGGAGGTTTGGGGGGGGCAGGGGGTATTATTGGATTTAGACAATGGGGAAGCATGCTAATTCTGTCTGACACTAACTGTATCGGTGCAAAGGGGAGGGCCAATCAAAGGGGGGGAAGGGGGGACAGGGGATGGGGGAGGGGGGTGTATGACATGAGGAACAACAGATGTGTGTGTAAGACCTCAAAGATATGTCACATGTTCATATCAAAGCTAATCCTTTATAGTAGACAAACACTTTAGCCCGACCTACATTCTGTGGCCTGGAGTAGCCTAACATTGGGAGCAGTATTACTAAATAGCAGTTGAGGTACTTCGGTTCAACCTCATCAATGAACTTCAATATGGTTTTTGAACTTTGGCAAGAATGCAATAATGCAATATATTTTCATGTTCATTCAATGCAATTGTTTAGTTTGCGAATATAAAAACGTAAATTTCAGTAAATATTTATTAACAGTATATTGTGGTTAGCACAGGGGACAAGATATAAACTTGTAAGTGAACTGCATTAGAGATAGAAATTCTCCTCCACAGCTTTGATCCCAAGAGCTTAAAATGAGAATCTCAGTAGAGATGGTAAAAAATATCCTGTAACATAATTCATATTCATATTCAAAGAAAGGAGGAGGATTTTACTGGTATTGTAGAAAAATGTGTGTTTGTGAATGTGGTCTCCTGTGCCACTAAAGCCCTGCAGCTACTACAAAATGCAGCAGTAAGACTTCCACTGTCCACTCTCTTCCTCAGCATGCTTACATCACCCTCCTCCGCTTGTTAAAATGGCTGCCTCATACTGTTTGAATTAAACTTTTACGTTTAACCCTTGTGTTGTCTTAAGGGTCAGAGATGACCTGCCACTATGTTTAACAGCAGAGAAAACCCACCAAATGATCTTTTTTCAACTTGAAATTTGATGACAAAGTATGTGATGAGTGGTTGTTTCGTCATGCAAAATAGATTTGGGGTTTAAAATTCAATTAAGCTTTATTTTAGGGGTTTAGTGAAGGTGGGTCATTTTTGACCCCAAGGACAAGAGGAGTATACAGAGGGTTAAATGGATTTACCATGCCTCCAATCAACAGCAGAACATGTACAGTCAGGAGGGAAACATTGTAATGTACAGGACTGTTGTTTTATAACTGGTCTATCCAGGCAGAACCGGGACACAGATGACATCTCCATCTACTGCCACTGCCTTCTTGGCACTGTATGCATCTGTATCAAACTGCCCAAACTCTGCAATGCCAAACCTCTTAACTCTCTACACCCAGCAGAATGCTAAAGGTCCTGTTATGTTGAAAAATGATATGCACAAAGAAAATAACAAATTCTCAGAACACCTTTCCATTTACATTAAAATGGAATAAATGGAGCCTGTACTATGTATTCTTGAGTCTAGATGTGATGGGGTCCAAAAGCCCTAGAAGTACAGTTAAATTCTTATGGTTGTGTCTTGAAACATGTGAAAGGTATTAGCTGCTCTCTGGCTAGTGAAGGTACTTGTAAAATTGATGTAAGCCTACAAGGCATTTTGACTCCACACTCTCCCATCCTCTCCCCAGCCAGGTTCCAGAGAAACAAGAGTGATGTGAAACTTTTGTCTCATCTCAACCAGACTGATCATTAGAATGACTCTTTGCTCTTCACTTAGACCTTGATTGAATATCAACTTTAATCCTGACATGGAATTAGACATGGCATTTCAAATGTCATAACAATGAATAAATGTATGCACATTTATTTACACATGTTTAGCTTGTCAAATATGGCGAAAATATGTATATAAGAAGTAATATACAAATGATGAAATTATTAAATGAATGTCCGGAGTACATAAACGTGGAGGTAATAAAATGTTTTTCGAAAGAACCATTTAATCAGTATATTAAACAAATTAGCCATACATAATATTACTCGCACATAAAGAGCACATAAAGAGATTTGATTGTGAACAGAGTTTCATGGATTTTTTCAGTTGTTTTGCTCCCTGTCTGAGTGATTCCTTCAACTGGATATTTGGATCATTATCACAGTGTCCGGTATTGGTCTGACAGCGCCTGTCATTCTCATCTCTTTAAAAATAGCCAATCACACCACAGGGGTGTTCAAAATGGCAGCAAGGCCTGGAGGCATATTTGCATATGAAATGCCAGTTGACCGCTACCGAGGAAGTGAGGCTGAACAGCAGTATATTGAATACAGAAAAAAAATAAAAATAAAAATAAAAACAGCAAGACAATTTATACAGCAAATAGTGACTACCCCAATCATTTGAAGGTAACCTAGAAATAAATCATTTAAGGGAATTCAGATGAAAAAGTTCATTAGATGGATGTGCAGTGAATCTATGCAAATTGGTACTGGAGAGCAGTAAACCTTCCCAGGGAAATGCTAGACTCTCATAATCATCAGAGAGAAGCCCTGCATTCCTTTTTGGGTGAATCCTTTTTTTCTTGTTCTAGCAGTTGGAAATGTAGGGACTTCTGAGTTACAGAAATACTGTAAAAGGTTCAAATCAAGACAGTACATAGTTTCCACAGCGGCACAGATTGCCTTGTAAAATTGTGCTGCATCTCTTTGATGTCAACTTCATTAAAAATGCCTAGCTATGTCACTGCCGTACATGACTACCAACTAACGTTGGTAAATGTAATTTGTAGCTTGTTATTTAGCTGTTATCTAAAGTGACTTACAATTGATTAGACTAAGCAGGGGACAATCCCCCTTGTAGCAATGCAGGATTAAAGGCCCAATAACTGTGCGGATGTTATCTTGGCTGCACCGGGGCAAGCACCACCAACCTTCCAGGTCCCAGGCATGTACCTTAACCATGAGGCTACAGGCTGCCCCTCAGTGCTTCACAGTGAAGCATACCAATTGTGATGCTACCATGTCATTCATTGAGAAGTCAACTAACAAGTCCTATCAGGTAGTACCAATGATTTAGTTAAGAAATATTCCAATGTAAATAATGTTCACTGGCATACATAACTTGCACATTAATAGTAAGTTAGAGGGAACAACTGTCACATGGTATGTAATTGATACAAAGTATAGTTGTGAATTCCATACATTAGTTGCGGATCCGATCATCCCTAGCTGAACAACCAGTGCCAACGCTTCTACGGTGTAAATAGCCTGTACTTGTGTGCATACATGCATAAACATACAGTAAAACTGTCGGAGATAAATATAGCAAAACAAACTGTTAATGTCCAATAAAGCCTTCTGTCTGTGTAGGACACAGGCGCGCGCTCCGTGAACACTGACAAATGGCAAGCAGACGGATCCGAGGCTGGGGGCAGAGGAGATCTGTGAGCACGCGGAGCCCGCTTTTGGCTGCTGCGAACGTGGCGATCTCGCTAATTAAAAAGCTGTCAGTTCTCAACATCACCAGCAAATAAAGAAGTAACAAAAACTACGAGAGTTCAGCGCAATGTGTATACACGCGTCTACATGACCAAGATAAGTGCTTTATGGGTAATGTAAATAAGCTCTGGCGTACTTATTTTATCCGCGGATATATATGTGCGCGTTAGAGATTGAATCGATGTAGGTTCTCCGCTGCTATTGTCTTCCCTCAATGTGTCTCCTCATAGCCTCTCGCTGGTTTTCATACCACTTCTATGCAGATGACAATTAAATCTTCTTCTCCCTATCCTTCTGACATGTAGGTTCCTTCTCGACTCTCAATGATAATGAATTATCACCCTGGGTGACCAACCAGCATTACATACTCAAGCTGCACTCTGTCAGACAGCTGCCAGACATGCTGTATGCCCTAGCTGGACTGTCAAATTTTTTATTTAAATTTATTTTGATGTTAGGTGGAAGTACACAATGTATAATTTATGAGCTAGTAGATATTTATGAGTATGTTTCTGAATGTCTTTCCCCCAGAAATATACTCATACACCATTATGTGTCGGTTTGTTTTTTTCATGCTTCTTTTACTTTTTTCCAGTAATGTGTCAAAATAATCCCTTGTGGATGGGTCATGCTGAGCATGGCTGGACACGAAATAAGTTAATTCATTCATTTATTCATTCATTCAATCACTCACTCACTCTCACACTCTCTCACTCATTCATTCATTCATTCATTCACTCATTCATTCATTCATTCATTTATTCAGTCAGTCAAAAGTCTGTCTCCATTCAGTTTAAATCCCAGGGATAGACCATTCCAGGCTCTTCTGGAGCAGTGAAGAACCCTGGATTAGTCAAACCCCAGGAAGCATGTTGACTCAGTCCACATCAATGGCTTACCTCTCACAAGGACATTTGAATGTACTTCATGTCCATGTCAAAGTTGCTACAAGTTTGCCTGAGATCCATGGGCAACAGAGGTAAGCATTCCAGAGTCAGCACTGATTTTTGTGGGCAAGATAAAACCAACCATCAGGACAACATGAAGGTATGGGTCTCTTAGGGTCCCCTAATAATAGTACTTATGCTCATTACCATCATGTTCATCATTATCTTCCTCCTCCTCATCATCATCAAAAGGACAATTACTTTTATTGCTATGATGATGAGGATGATGATGTGATGACAATGATGATCATAATCATGATCACAATAATTGATCGTTGTTGCAATCTCATTTTTAGTAGTAATACGCATCAATATTGTAATTTGGTTGTAGGTCTAGTACTAATAACAATACAAACAGAGTAATGAATATGGCTCCTCCCAATTTGCATACAACCCATCCAAAAGATTTTTGATAGACACAGCGCAGACAGAATAATGCTGAGCTAGCGATTGGCTTGGTCACAATTCTGCAGTAGGTTGTCCCCAAGGAAACTGCTTACTGATCACGAGCAAAACCTTGTGAGCATCTACATGGAGAGTCATGATCACAACAATGCCTTTAGAGGTGGGATTTCACAGTCAGTAGAAATGAAAGGCAAATTCCTTCCTTAAAATTCTGAAGTTAAGCATTGGTGCATGGCGACAACCTTCAAATGGAATGGCTGAAGGTGTCACGCTCGTCAAACGCCTACCTGGTCCGCTTGTTGTGGGTCTGCAAGATTCGCCTGGGGACTTAACTGTCACATGAAGTTACTTCACAGCCTCCCAAACCCTACAAATAACCATGAAATATTCCAACATTCATGTCTAGCCCACCCCTCCATGTCTTTGACAGTCTTGAGTGTTTGAGTGGTGAGAGACTGAAACAAACATTTTGCCATGCAATGCTCACTGACTGAGCAACAGACTAAATCAAGCCTGCTGGAACTCACTATAAGCAAGCAGAAATCAAGCAGCATATCAGCCAGAATCAGTTCTTCTACCATGTTGTGCAACATGTGCAACAGTGTTACCAGTGGGTAAATTAAATATGTATGATAAACAGGCTGTTTTGAAACCCATGAATGATTCCTGGCCGATAATTAAATCTGGCCAAGGTTATGTTTTTTAAGAATAATTTTATGTTTTGGAGAAAGTGTCCTTGCGAATTTGTTGGGTGGTTAATTTGTTTTTCAATCATACTAGTGAAACGATATAAGTACCCTAGCCCACTAAAGTAAAAGAAAAAATTAAGTTAAAATATACAGTATAATATAAATAATATAAAAGTGTGATCTGAGCTATTCACAGCATGTCTAGAAATGTGTGGGGTTAGGAGTGGTAAATTGCATTTCTTCTGTCAATTTTATAAGAAACACTAAAATGAAATAAAATGTGGGCTAAAATTAAACTTCCAAACTAAAGATGAGAAAAACGTTTTAGCTACATTATTTATGCCAATTAGCAGCCTAACTCTGAGACTGTGGTGTACAAATATATGAACCCAGGTTTCTAAAAGCAGACTATCTGTTTTGGGTAAATTTAAGACAGGTGTGAAGTTTTGAACCAAAGGGTAACTGGTCAAAATATTCTCAGTTGAAGACTCCATTTATTATGGTGGTTAACAAAGTAACTCATAAGAAGTGAAAATCCATATAAACTGCAAAGTTGGTCTTTAAAACAGGCATTACGTTACATGCAGCACTGAACATAATTTAACTTGAATAATACAACACAGCACACACACAACAAATATGTATGTATATAAGACTACACCATTAAAAATGTAACTGATAAATCAACTTTTAGACTATATTGTATCCCATGCATCCCACCCAGACCCTCTCTAATAAACTCTCCAAGAGATGAACTCCATTAGAGTTGATTCAGTGAATCTGTAAATAAATACATCATAAATATCCATGTGAATTATTTATTAAAGGCCTAACTTCTGTACAAGCGGAGTGTTAATGAAGCCAATTCACTGTGCATAAAGTTTGAAATGGAACCTTCAGACAGACACATGTACGAGAGCACAGATTTGAGGGAAGGCCCTGGCGGACCAACCGAATATAGATTTGCCCATGGTTGACGTCACACGGACTTGTGTAGAGAGCTGCAGCTGAGCGCTGAACTTCTGCTGGAACATCAGCTGTGTGGAGAAAGCAATGCCCTCAGGTCCTGGAGTGGTGGGAAAATCACCCTCTCTTGGAGCTGTGTCTCCAGTCTCAAGCCAGACCAGCTGCCCTCTCCAGCTGAAGCCAGGAAGTGGACATAGGCTGGAGCCAGTACCTGACGGCAAAGCCACAGGCTCCTCAGGAGGAGGAAATGACACCCTCTCCCATTGCGTGGGCTCCATGACGGCTCAAAGACTGACGCAGGCCCCAGCAGCAAGGCAAGACTCTGCGTTGCAAGAGCCCATTCTTATGTAGAGGCACAGCGGCATGAACATCTGGAGCGAAGCAACAGCAGTTGGGCCTGGGGGTAGGGTCTCGGAACGTGGCACCAGCGGAGGGCAGATGAGCTTCCTGCTCCGATGGCTCAGCTGGACAAAAATATCTCAACGTCTCAAAGAGCAACTGAATGACAGTCAGACAGCCCAATGACTTTGGACAGGGCAGCGAAGGACAGTAGCTGTATCCAAGAGCCCCTGTCAAAATGGTCACGCAACTGCCAGGCAAGAGATGGCAGGACACAACACAACCACTGGTATATTTCTAGTAAGCAGGGGAGGCTAATACCAGCTGCCTATTCAAAGTTGCCCATGTGAGCGGTGCAGTCCAGGTGCTGTGCTGGTTTTTTGAAAGGGTGGTAGGGAGAACTAGGAGGAATCAGAAAGGAGAAACATCTACGCCAACCCTAAGAAAACAACAAAAGTTGGGGTGGTGGTGGTGGGGGGGGGGGGTATATCCATGCACCAGCTGTATAGCATGCAAGCCAGCCGATTCCCAGTACCCAGAGGGTGTAGGTGTGGTACTGAATACCAGAGCCCCAGAGACCAGAGGAGCTGTGGCAGAGGGTGAGGCTTTCATCTGGCAGACAGGGAGTGGAGAGCCCTGGGCTCAACCCCTGTGGGGAAGACAAGAGAAGGCCAGGAGTCGGGTCAAAGGTTCAGGGGGCGAGACTGTGCACTCCTGCAGGAATTAAATCATGGTCAGACTCCACTATAATATCAAATCGCTCAAAAAGCAACCACAAGTTATTTAGTTGTGCTGGAGCCTGCTGTAGTTGCAAGGCATAATCTAGCCTTCATTGTTTAGTTTCAGCAGTTTAAATGTATTTTGCATCATTTACAAGTACTTCTTATTGCCTCCTGGCATAATTTCGGAAATGGGTGGAACTTTCTGGCATTTGATATTTTAATTCCCCATCACCTCCTTAGTCACTATTTCCATAGTTACGTTGCTGAAGGCAGTGCCAGAAAAAAAAGAAAGAGAACTTAAGGCACACGTTTGTCCATAGTTTCTGGAAACAATATTGTTTCTGTTGCTTCCTGCTAACATGAAGCTCAGTAACTGAAGGGTAATTTCAAGACTTGAGTCCAAATGAAATCCCCCCCAACAAGAATGTGTGTGTGTGTGTGTGTGTGTGTGTGTGTGTGTGTGTGTGTGTGTGTGTGTGTTGTGTTCAATTGAGTTTTCCATGTCTGTGTATTTTTTCTAATAACACGAACGCAAAGATATTTGCTTCATTGCCTTGCTATAATGGTTGACAAAATTAGGCTACTGCAATTACAGCCATGTCCCTAAAAATGAGCAGAGTTCCTAAGAAAGATCTCGTCAGAAACCACCGAATTAGTCCATCAGCTTTTGACGGGAGTGTTGCACATAAATAAATAAATATAAAAAAACATAAATGCACATAAATTAAGACATTGTTGTTAAAGTCTTAGAGAATAGATCAAACATGAATAAACAAAAGCATACACAAGCATAGACTAAATATATAATTGTTGAACAAGTCTGATTTGAATGTAACTTTTTATTTAATATTGCTTTGAAAATATGTATTGTATAGGTTACCCATGCACGTCTATATATTCAGTAAAATATTGCATGATAGCCTAACCCTATTTTGGTTTATTTGGCGTTGTTACCATAGCATCTCTCCACATTGTGCAAGCAGTGATTACTGAACCATAGAGTCAATAGCGTCAGTAAACGTATAATTGATGTTTTAAACCCCGCGATGGAAACAGGGTGCTTCCGCTTCATATTTTTTGTATATTACTTTCGTAGCTTCATAGCCTACGCTGGGTATGGAATACCTAAATAATCAAATACGATACATTGTATGTTTTGTCATTAAAAAAAAAAAAAAATCATTTTAATTGAGGCTCTGCAGGTATCGCAATTTGTGATACAATACACTCATTCTCATTCTCATTTACACATATCTCTGTACTTGCCCCTGTGTCATTACATAGGATCCATAAGCCAGAAATTAGACGGTCATCGTCATCGAGGTATGTAGGCGAATGTTTTTAATGTGGCCTTCCTATTGGCTGTCGTTCAATAAATTGCTCTGACATAACATAATACAATTCATGAGATATATAATAATATTGTAGCCTATTACTATTGAAAATATCAGTCTTTTTGAAAGAACGGCGTGTTGGATGGAACGATGGGGCTTAATTGCCAATATTCTCATAGAGACAGGTACCAAGGACCTTTAGAAAGTTATCGGCAAAGCATGATTCCGAGCGATCCAGTGAGCTAAAACGATTAGTCACGTGACATTTTATTTCGGGACTCTTGATATAAGTATCCGAACATTAAGATGTACAAATAACACTCAGCTCTAAAATACTGGTGCAATTATTTCCTAATAAAATACATTTTAATTTACTTTTAAGCAAATAGTATTCATGATTTGGGATAACATGAATTAGGTTGGCAACTCCGAAATACACCGATACAAGTAACAAAACTTAATTTCAATGTATTGCACATTTTCCTCGTGTCCCTCGGTAGGCCATTCTTCTTACATTTACGATTTACGCATATTGCACGTAGGTTACATTTATTTTCGCTTTCTTTTGTCTTTGTTTATTACACCAGTTTAAGATATAAGAATTATAAAAGATAGTACGTTTGAGCATAGTATCTTGAGAAAACATGTGAGTTCACTCAGAGTAACCAAACCCAAAAGTAATATCTGAATTCCAATTTCAATAGGCTATTCCAGAAATGTGGTGAGATTTGGTTTCTCAAATCTGTTCAAAGTATGAAATATGGGTTAATTCAATCCCCAAACTCGTATTATGTATTATATGGGGCTGACATGTCCAGTAGTTGTGAAATGTAATGTGTTATGCATGCATCGTTCAGTTTTGGCACAGAAGCCCTTGGATACGTTTTTTTTTTTTTTTTTTTGGTTGGGGAGGGGGGGGGGGGGGGGGGTGGAGAGGTGTCTGTTCGCCAAGCATCTGGTTTATTTTAATTAACATGGTGTCGACAAGAAACAAGGAACAACCCCCATCGACCGGAAGAGTCTGCCTTGTCTCCTCTCCATAGTACCAGGTTCACATCACCGTCTAAATAACACTGAAAACCGCCTTAACGCACAAGGTAAGCTAAAAGTCCTATGTGCAATATTGAATTCCATTTCGAAATTTTTATAATATCCTGTGCTTTTCATACTATACGCGGAGTAAAGTGAGATACCCTAGACCTTCTGAAAAGAGATTACAGTATAATTTTTTATGGCTGCATTTGTGTAACTTCACGCAGACAGTATTCAATCAAGTGCGTAAATAAGAGTCGAAACAGTTTAATGCGATATGCAGCACATGCACGTGGCTTGTCAAAATGCCTGTCCAATTAACGTTCAAGTAATGCACGATTCTACACACTGCCAGCATCTAGCCTAGCCTAGGGGCTGTAGCCCACTGATCACTAATATTAGCCAAGTTGCCGAAGGTCTAGTCTACATTAATGGGGAATATGCGTATTTTAGGCTACGTGAGAGGATCTGGATGGCTACAGAAAATACTGCCACACTCATCTGTACGTTTCATTAAATCAAGACAAAAGTTATTGGTTATGCAGCACGTCGGCAGGCAATGAAATAAATATTATAAACATGGCCTGGAATGGCCTTAGTTATCGTTTACCCGAGACTATAGAGTTAATGTTGAAATATCCTTAGCAACAAAGGTTACTCGTCTTTTAAAAAAAAAAGTGGGAGAATATTTGTCCTTTATTAAATTAAATTTGACAAGTTACAGCCTAGTTTGAGACTTCATAGAAGGAAAAGTCTGTGGTAGATAAAGTTAACTTATCCTAAAGAGTAGACACCTTGATTTTGGTTATAACCAATCACAAATGATTAACTTGCATTTAGATTTGACAGCGAAATAATATTTATTCCTGGAGTGAAGTTATAGTTAAAAAGGAAACAGAATTGAAACGGCGTGTGTATGCGCATAGCCTTACACGTAGCGCAAGGGTGAAATCGCCGTTGCCTTTCCATCACTCAGTGGGTGGTTTAAAGGAAGCCACAGCGTGTAAAGCACAATCACGATAATTAACGCTGAGCCTAAATTCACGGTGTAAGGGGAAACTGCTGTTGTTGAGCTGCGTAACTGCGTAAATGTTAATTTAACACTTCTTAAAACTATTGATGTTTAGGGGGCACGCTCTCTACAAATCTCTACTTAACATGGGTAAATCTGTAATCTCTAATTGGCCTAATAATAGAAGACACACAAATACGAAAAGAAGAATACAAAGACTGATTCCAGACATTGTTATGTTGTATTCAGTCAATACGTATATGTTTATTGACAGTTAATGACTATTGACTCACTTGGTCTGAAGCTCTATTGACCATTAATTGAGCATTTATTTAATCGTGCAGTAGCCTACAGCGTCAAATCCTGTCTTCCTGTATCTGCACAGGGTAATGTGTGTGTGTGTGCGTGCGCGCGCGCGTAAGTGAGTGCAGTGCACGCAGGTGAAGAAAATATTCTGTCCAAAGTGTGTAGCATACTCGATCTTTTGAGAACAACACGATTAATTCTTGTGATATCATTTTACGTGATATCACCTATATGTATCGGTACATTTAGTGCAACATGTTCATTCCTTAATAATCGATTTATTCTCAGAATATAATTACACTCCAAAAAAAAAAGACATTGCGTATCCAATGTTGGTGACACTGAAAAAGGCCCTTGCATGTCGCAAATTAATTCTTTAAAGGGCAGAATGCCAATGTAAAGGGTTCGTTTAACCTTAAAGCGCTATGGCTTAAATGTATAATGAATGGCAAGTCTACTACATTTTTAAAGTTTACTAACGCTATCTTTAAGGTTTCAATCAAACGAATCTATAAATTAGGCTACATATAGGAAGCGATAACAGTGTCTCGAATTAATTATTGTATAATAAGGCCTGTCACTCTACACCTGGCTTGCACAAAAAAAAGATTCAAACACAAAAATATAATTGTATCACTTTTAGAAATACTGCTCTCTCTCTCTCTCTCTCTCTCTCTCTCTCTCTCTCTCACACACACACACACACACACACACACACACACACACACACATACACACACACGCACAGTTGTGGCATGTTTATAGTAATTTGCGTGTTTGCTTTTGTGCACAGAATACTAAATTCATTACAGCCTGGAAATACAAGAAGCAAATGCTCTTTTATTTCCCTTGATTAGAATCAATAATATACTTCAGCTTATTGAGTTCAAGATATAGGCTATTTCTTAGCCAATTCACAGCTATTGTTGCTGTATACACAACATACAGTTGGCTATACTGTATCGTTCAACGGTTTTACTTTATTTATTTATTATCATAATTACATTAATTAAATTATTTGGGAATTAAACTTACATATTGGTATGGCTAATTGGTAGAGTGGACTCGTTTACATTTCTAATAGAAACATCTCAAGTGTCCTTATATGGTGTCGATAGATAATTTTTATGTATTTTTAAAGAGTATGTTTCTCTCTCTGTGCGTGTGTGTATATATATATACCGTTATACCGTTACTTTATCTGTATTCACAGGGCCTGAAAACAGCCAGGGGTTTTCAACTTGGATTTTACAGTAATACTTGAAGACTATAGTGACACAAGTTTGCCTATTGCCCAAAACATAAATTTAAGAATTAATTGTACCCAAAGCCTGTTACATTTGCAAATTGGAAATCTAAATGATTTAGAACGTCTAATGAAGTGAAGCTCGTTATTATTTCCACTAGCCAATGCCCTGTAACCAATTGGCAAGCGAATCTCAAATAGTGAAGACAAATAAAATATAGTAAAATTATTGAAGTATGATCGTTTATTTCCTGCTCCTGCTCCTCCGTTACTGAGGTTTGGGAGTAGAATGACAGGTCTTTGTTGGTGAACAGAAATCAGTTGCAACTCGGCGACGGAGAACTCCTCCTACCAAATTATCCAAACGGGGCTGGCTTTTGGCTCGCTTTACAAGTAAGACACTACACACAAACTCAGGCAGTCCCGACCTGACCCTTCAGCACTGGGAATCCTGAACGAAGCCGGAGACCTTATATAAAACGCAAAATATCAACATCAGCGATTATAACTATCCATTGCACGGTCGTCGCCTCGACGTTCTGCATACATTGGAAAGCTGTCACCACACTTTTGCTCCTATCCCGCGTTGTGTTATTCCCAGCCACGAGCCTCTGAGGAAGTTGAGCCTTGTGACTCTTTCGCTTCAGGTCCCTTTGGATGATCTAGACTTCTGGCGGTATAGTGTATGGAAGTTGTGAGGCGCAAGGTAAGGGAGATCACTTGCACATTGCGTCCAGCAGCCATGCTTTTCCATGGGATCTCCGGGGATCACATTCAAGGGATCATGGAGGAGATGGAGAGGAGATCTAAAACAGAGTCTCGGCTGGTCAAAGGCATGCACATCAACGGAAGAGAAATGGTAAGAATAAAACAAAACTTTCCAAGCTATAACTAGTTATATTCCTTAAAAGTTAGATGCGTCATAATGTGACCGTAAAAGGAAACTCAAATCGCAATATTAAATGTCAGAATTTTTTTATTTTTTGCCATTTTCTTATTGATTGCATAAAATATTATTGCATATAATATAAATTCCCTGTCGTTGTGCATTGGCTAAAATAATACATTGCACGCTGATATCCAGAGAGGATGCATAAACTATGTCAGAATGTAATATAAAACTAAATCATTTTATTTCACAGACGATTTTGAATCTCCTCAACTTCGGATTTGTTTCAAGTTCGAAATATTAAAGTAAATTATGTCACACCAAATTTTATTTAATCCTCTTGATTTGTTTAATGTCAACACTGTGGAGATAAACGCTGACGACTATACTTTTACTAAACATATTTTTAATGTCTTTTTATTGTAAATCACCCTTCAATACGAAAGTGGTAATAAGATAAACCAAAAATGTGCACATTTTTGAGCGGAGATAATTGTATGCTCATAGAGTAAGCAAATTATGTCCTACCGCTCATTAATGCAAATCTACATTTATGTCTTTCTAGCTCCAGAGTATGCCATCTGTGAACCAGGAAAAGCCGGCCTTGTGCGCAGGCTGCGGCGGAAAAATCTCGGACCGATATTACTTACTGGCCGTTGATAAACAGTGGCACCTACGCTGTTTGAAGTGCTGTGAGTGTAAACTGGCCCTAGAATCAGAGCTCACCTGCTTTGCCAAGGATGGTAGCATTTACTGCAAAGAGGATTACTACAGGTAAGACCGTGTAAGTTTTAGGCTACAAAACGAAATAATCCAGTTAACTCTTCTGTAAAAGTATTTTATTCACTAGCCTATACATATGACTATACAGCGCGCACACACACATGCACAGATGTATTAACTTACTGAGAGTAAAACAGGGCACCTATCATGTTATTAGTCCAAATGTATATAGGGAAATGTTTTCATGCATTATTGTTATTATTATTATTATTATTATTATTATTATTATTATTATTAATAATAATATTCTTATTATTATTAGGGGGACTTAAATTGTTGTCAGCTGAAATATATATAGGCCTAATAATGATCGTACAAGAACATCTTACATGTTCAAAATAATGAATTGATTAATCTTAGAAATAATTTATTAAACGATGCTTCACCTTTTAACTTCTGTCGTTTAGGCCCAATGTAATTTCTATTGTCTACTTGATAGTATAAGATTACATCGATTTTCATTCTTGTTTATGCATAGGCCTATTATTCCTTATTCCTATATCAGCGTTTATTTCTATATCGGCTACGTATCTATAGCCTACTTTGTTTGATCTAACAAACCCACGTCCGTAGGCCTTTTCGTTGTTTTATTATTTTCATTTTTCTTTTCAGCAACACTAATTCACAGAAACAAGAGACCCCTACCTGTGCACCATTTAAAATATGTTTTGTTCCAGAAGGTTCTCCGTGCAGAGATGCGCGCGCTGCCACCTCGGAATCTCGGCCTCAGAAATGGTTATGCGCGCCAGGGACTCTGTGTACCACCTGAGCTGCTTCACGTGCACATCGTGCAGCAAGACCCTGACCACTGGCGATCATTTCGGCATGAAGGACAACTTGGTGTACTGTAGGGTTCACTTCGAAACCCTTCTACAAGGGGAGTATCACCCCCAGTTAAACTACTCAGAAATGGCTGCCAAAGGCGGAGGATTGGCTCTGCCGTTTTTCAACGGCACTGGCACGGTTCAGAAAGGAAGGCCGAGAAAGAGAAAGAGTCCGGCCATGGGCGTTGACATTGCCAGTTACAACTCAGGTGAGTAAAATTAGCTGAGCTAGGTAGAGTTTGTTTTGTTTGTTTGCCTTCAGTTTGAAAAAAAAGAAAAGAAAAGAAAAGCACATAATCGCAGGCACAACAACAATTAAATTAATTTATTGCAGACCAGTCAATTTCCAGCAGCCTAAATCGAACTACTAGGCTTATGAAGTCTAACAGTTTACATTTCTAAATCGTTAGCCATTTTAGCCGCAAAACGTGAAGCTTTTTTCGTGTTTTCACACAGCCATTTCATTAAAACATACAGACTACATCCAGCCTCAGGAAGCGCTTATTCTGTATGAGAGACAACAAACAGAAACGTGAAATCCTGCTCCATCGCATATAAAGAGACATTTTCACAAATAAAATCAACCTTTAAACGGTTTTTTGTCTGTTATTTATTTTAGATAAATTAATAGGCCTACATTAATAACTGGTCTATTGATCATTTCTACTCTTCGCAGTTTAAACACAACAGAAATGTAACTTGTTTATTCGATATTTGCCTTCCTTCGGCATCAGCCTATTAATTACCAAGCTAGTATGCGAACATTTTAAAACTAACATTTGGCAGCAAAAAGTGGTTTTCTGAGCCAAGTTTCGGCTTTTTCATGAATAGTGAGAAATAGCCTGAATTGTCCAGTTTGAATTGAAAGTGACTTGGGGATCCCTGGCTGGCTACCCGTTTTGAATCAATCTCCAATGTCATGGATATTCTTATGATTAGTCACTTTAGAAAACGCATGAATTAATTACGTGGAAGCCCTAAAGCAGTAGCGTATATCAACTTTAGATTAGAATATCCCCGTTAGTTGTCCTCAGGTACTTTATGACATTGCCTTGCCGACTGGGATCAATTTGTCATAATGCATTAAGGCTAAAAACAGTCACTGAAAAAAGAATATGACATAGGTCACCCTATAACTTGTCTGCGAGTGTAGGCTGAAAGTGTAATTCAAATAATTATCTCCAGGAAGTCAAAGTAGTTGGTTAAAGTTGCATGTTTATTTATTTTATTTATTTTATTCATGCATGCTTTTGCTCCGTATTTGGTAGTTACATTTTGAACAGTTTTTCAGAACTTGAAGCATAAAGTAGGCTAGATTATAGGCTATTCCTGATATTCAGGATATAAGGCATCACGCTATTATTGTTTACTCTACTCTAAAGTACAATATTTTACACCAGAAAAATAGTTATAAAATAACATTTTCTTTTGCCTATTTTATTTAAGTAAACGCGCAATGAGTAAAATGTATTGTGAAGTATGCATTGTAATTTATTGAATAAATTAGGTCTATGTTTCACTTTTTGTCGAGGAATCTCAATTTCAACGTGTCGAAATCTCTTTGCAATACATGTATGTATCTGAATCAAGTACATGGCGCACATCCTTTGTTTTGCGCAATCCAACCACGGGCAATATAAAACCCCTAAACGCGATAGGCCAATACCCGTCGGGAAAATCGCTTATCAACGTCGTAGAGACCCCTGCTGGACGCGAACAACACGGATGGAATTCAAATACTTCCTAAAGAGAAGCTGAAATAATTGTGAGTCGCTGAAAACATGTTGCGCAACATACGTTCTGAAATGTACATATATATTTTTGAGACACTTTACTTGATTGTAGTTATTGTGAGGAAATGGAAGGAAATACAACAATACTAGAACGCATGTAATACTTCAGCGTCAATCACTAGAGCAATCAGTGCAGCTTTCATTCTTGTGGAGCTGAAAGGCCCTCCAACTCCAACGAAATTAAACTCATATTTACAACATAGCTGCATTAAACGGATACACGTCTTAATATCTATATTATGGTATTGTGTAGCATACTTTAGTGCTAAATGAAAACCCCATTGCTTCTGCAGCGGAAAAATACTATTTAGGCATTTAGCAAATGCGTTTAACCTTAGCCAAAACCAAATAAAAATACATAGGATTGTGTGTGTCATTTAAGCAGGGCATCTTAATCTGTTCAAGTAGCCTATCTACTGGTCTTTAGCAACAAAGTAAAATAAAAGTTGGTTTTGCTACATAGAGTACACAGGTAGATAGAGAGATGAAACAGATTCTGTTGTTATCATTCTGTTTATTATTATTTTATTCACAGACATTCTTATTGTTAGTGATACAATTATGGTTCGCTATCATAATTATAATCATATGCTTTTCTTGTATGGTTTGAATAGAAATGTTACAAAAACTCTTAATACAAAAAAACAAAACAATTCTTAATACGAGACAAACTTGGTATCATGGTTGTTTTACGAGGAACTTTCAGCTCTCACATTGATATTATACACTGACATTTCATTGGGCACGTGGTCTTTGTGATTTGTGTATTTCAGGCAATAGTAGATAAAGAGCAAGTACAATTATGTGCAGAACATTTTAGATAACAGCATTTTAATTGTATTTCCCAATTGGGCGAAAACAATGTGTTACAGTGTAACACACTGTACAAACCTTAACCCCGATTTACGCAATGCTATTGCTTTACTATTTTTACGCACACTTATTCAATTTTAAAGCTTTGAAATCATGTTATATATATATGAAATCTTGAGTCAATGTAACTGTTCATTTGAGTTGGTTCTGATTGAATTAGTAACAGGAAAAACAAATTAGATACTGTAGAAAACCCGAGTACATCCAAACGAGTTGTTTTCTGGATAAACCCATAACAATATTTATTCAAGGTCCATATGCTTATGACAGTGTAACAGTTCGGACCAACTGCATTGCTCTTTTCATGCTTACTTACTGCGTCTTCAAAAAACTCTTCTAGCCGCAAGATATATATTTATTAAGCACAATGCAAGGAGGGCCTTCACCCACACATCAAACTCACCCTTAACGCGGCAACTATCGAAACCTAAGGTACTGATCTTGAGCATTTTTAGCGCCTGTAACACAAATTATTTTGCAATATCAGTCTGAATCCTGCATAGAACTCTGGGAAAGTGGGCGGCGCCAACTCTAGAATAGCAGCATGGCGTCTACTTATTTTTCTTAAATTGTTCATCAGGACGAATAATCTGGATTTGGAATGACTGATAATAAAATGATAAATTAATTTAATAAGTAATTAAATAAAAATAAATTAAATTAAATACTATACCATGTCTATTCTTAAGAATTAAATTCCAACAAAATGTTTAACAGTATTTAATAAATTTAATAAATTAAATTGTGGGCCAAATCCTCCTTTTTCATGAAATAAACCGAAATAATGTAAGTACAGTTCAGATTAAATTACGTGTTGGATTTCCAGCCATTTATTTAGGTGTGGTCAGCTCCAGTGCTCACTTATATTCAGTTATATTCAATAATTTTATCGAGACAGTGTAACCTTTTCAGTATTGTCACATTTACAAGGCCACATGAATATTTTCTTTAGAGTGGAATCTTCTTATGGCTTACTGCTAATTAAACAACTGCTATTTCTGCTGGACCTCAGTTCATAATAAGACAAGAATTAAAGTGAATTAATAGATTCATAGGCCTTTTGTATATCAACAATTTGCAGTTAGTGGATTATTTAACACTACCACATTGTTTCTTTTTTTTACATTTTATTTTAAATAGTCCTATTAACAAAATATGCAAAACAAGGCAAACAATAAAATTTACAAAAATATTGATAATCCCATATAAACCAAGTTTTGGCAATTTACCTAGAGTGCTTCAAATTAAAATCCACTTTGTGCTTAACTTTCAGTGAATAATTATTTTCTTGATTTAGGCTTAAATACTTGATTATGTTAAGAACGAGCAAAAAAGTTCAACAAAAACTCATCAACAAAAGGACATTTCATCGACAAACTCATCAGCTATTTCCATTTCTTGTAATGTACTCATGTAATTTCTGAAATCAACAAAACTGTTCTTGCTAAATAATGAATTTATTAAGATGCTTGAAAAAACCTCAAACCTAAAACACATTATTCAAATCTATGGACAATAGACAGTAGTTACAGTAACAATTATAGACATTTCCGAGATGATTTTATTCCTTTAGCCAAGAAAATATTCAAGTGAACTCTCACAGAGGAATCAATGGCCTGGATTAATCCAAAATAGTATTCTAACTTCCTGTCCATCAAAAAATAAACTCAAATTCAAGTGTTTTTATTTATAAAACAAAACTTGGCAAGTTAACTCACCAAACTATGCTTCTGGATAAGAAAAACAAGATTTCTATGTCTAGGTCAAACCTGAGGACAAGTGTTGATTGAATCTCAGCCAAACATAAAAACAAGTGTTGATTGCATCCTGGCCAAAGTTAAGGACAAACTTTGAATGAATCCAAGCCAGCATTTTGTCAAGGACCTCAGCACATATTTAGCCATTAGGCACTAACTGCTAGTTTGTTTTTAACTCGCTTCATTATCCCTTTCTGCTCTCAGGCTGTAATGAAAATGAGGCTGATCACCTGGACCGTGAGCAGTCTTACACGTCCTCCCAAAAGACCAAGCGCATGCGCACCTCCTTCAAGCACAACCAGCTTCGCACCATGAAGTCCTACTTCGCCATCAACCACAACCCTGATGCCAAGGACCTCAAACAGCTGGCCCAGAAAACTGGCCTCACCAAGAGAGTTCTGCAGGTGAGCCTTCATTTATTCTTCCATTACCTTCCACAACTTAAACTGTTCACATCATCTTTTTCTTTTCTTATTATCTAAAATACAGGGACTTTTCCCACTTAAGAGTCTATAGTGCTGTGGCGATAAACAGCCCTTAGTGTGTGCGTGGCTCTAGTTTCATCCACTGTGTTGTCTCCAGAATGTCACTGTTATATCGCAGGAGTGAAAGGCACAGTAAGCTTTCATATTACTGGGGGTTGGTGTCCCCAAAAAGTAGGGAAAGTAAGCATTACCTTCTCCACATTATTAATTATTTAACAAAGGCCAGGCTTAGTTTGAATATGGAGGATGTGATATTCTCTTCCAAGTTGGTCTCCCAATTCGCCACCTGACAAAATCACAGGCAAACAGTGTCAGGTTAATTTCTGTTATTGTCTAGACAAATCAAGATTCTTTATCCATTATTTGTCCATTGTGCTCAGTAAAACTGTGGTGTCAACTGCATACGAAACAAGTAATTCTAGTAACAATAATAACAAAAATAAAATAAAAAAACGACAAGAGTCAGACTTATGAAAGTAAAGACATTGGGATTGGTTTGCAGGTTTGGTTCCA
Source organism: Conger conger (assembly GCF_963514075.1). Lineage (NCBI taxonomy): Eukaryota > Metazoa > Chordata > Actinopteri > Anguilliformes > Congridae > Conger > Conger conger. The sequence goes on from NC_083764.1 coordinate 49,012,025, forward strand.
AAATGCAAGAGCCAAATTCAGAAGGAACGTTTTGCGACAGGAGAACGGGGGCGTTGATAAGGCCGACGGCACGTCGCTCCCGCCTCCCTCGTCAGACAGCGGCGCACTCACCCCTCCCAGCACCGCCACCACACTAGCAGACCTGACCAATCCCTCTATCGCAGTAGCGGCATCGGTCACCTCTAGCCTGGACAGTCACGAATCCGGGAGCTCACCGCAAACTACCTTAACCAGCCTTTTCTAGCACCACCCCCTCCTCCCATCACCTTTCTAAACGAACAGAGACGAATAGAAGAGCATAATGCCATGAAAAGCCAAACCTGGTTAATAGCACTTGAAAAGGTTTCAGCTGAGTTTTCAAACTGCTTGTGCTTAGAACATTTTTGGAGGTTTGACACTTGCTGAGGGATTGTGACTTCCAATCTGGCTTTAAAAAAGACCTAAAACCTAAAACAAGTAGATATCTTCAGAATTAAATTACAATAGTTGAAGGATTCTTTTTTTATTTAATGTTAACCTACTGAGTAACAATGTCTACTAGGCATCCTGAAATTATTATAATATTTCTTTATTAGTATATATTTATATTGTACCCACAAAAGAGATCTTTATATGCACTATATCAGACCTGTCATTTTAAACATATTTTAATATTTCGAAAGGGAAAATATGTAAAATATAGATTTGTAAACTAGAACTCAGTGGAGCCTTTCAATACATAGTCTCTTTCTTGGATTGGACTGGATTTGATTGTATTTTCTGAAGGACTTTTGTTGGACTGTTAAACTCAAATTATCGTCCATATCTCTATGTAAACTATTGAAATTGTAATTGTCATGCCATAGATTATTAGAGTACATTCAGTTGAATTTCCCCAATTGGTACACCTTTACGAATTTACAAATTAAATAGAATAACCAAAATATCAGTCAATCCTAATGTTAAACCTACAGGTCAAGTGAAAGCTAACCTCTTTCTGCTTTGGCACACAGGTCAGCTATAATACTAAGCCAAAAGAACATAGCTCTGTACAGTGGCAACTATTCTACTGGCATCAAGCTTTCATTCATACCAGACCAGGTTTGGTTAGGTCATTTGATTATATCTGGCTTTGATTATGTATTGCACTTTTTGAGATTTTATGCCCCATTACCGAACACAAATAGAGAGAAGTCTTAAATTGCTTATGGACAGTACACTGCCTAGTTGAAAGTGCATTATTATCATGTTGCTCAGGGTGATCATAGAAAAAGGTGATGGAGAGGCTGTTTGTTTGTAGACCACAGAGCTGAGGAAATTTGAATTGTCAGTTAAAAAGAAAAATAAATATTTCAGTGTTTTCTTGCCAGCTATATTCATTGTAATTAATTTAATTTTTATGGACACTTGCCACTGGACAGACAAATCTGGTCTCTTATGGTCATAGTTTTGGTTAAGAAACATTTAATTCCAACTAAACTTCAAAGTTTGTTCTTTTGAAGAACAACATGGTACTATAGATCTGCTTAATCAAGTAGATGACTAACTCAGTTTAATTATGTGCCTTATGATATAACTCGGAGGAAAGTTTGTGACATTCAGGATATGTGTTGTTTGCTACCTGACTCACTCCCTTCTAATGCCTCGCTAATTTTGTACTGTTATATCTCATTTCTGAAGATCTTTTTATGGTACATGCTCTCTATAGGGGGCAGCAACACAGAAGAGTCCCACACTCTCAGAAAATAGCTGTCCGTTCAAGAATCTTAATGATTTTTGTGTTTATAGTACAGTGTCCTATCAAAGCTGTCCATGTACCTTTGTTTCATGATACAGATGATGTACAGAAACTATTACCCCGCCCCCACCCACCCTTAAATATTTATGGACCAAACGGTTGTTACATATCTTATTAAATTTGTGTGAATAAAGTACTTTGATTTAAATGAGTTTTGTTTCATGTTATATGAACGATGTGTGTTGTGATGTGGAGCACAGGGTACTTTTAAAACTTCTTTCAGCTATAGAATTTCAGTTCAGATGAATTTTTCAATATTTCTGCACATTTTTACTTGATTAAGTTATTTTCTCAGCTGAATTTTAGCATAGTATTCCAAGGTAATGCCCCATAGATTTGTTGAGAAACCCTGCAGCTTATATATTAAAATAAAGAGGTTGCTTTTAATGCATGACAATGACTAAATTTATTGAATGATCTCTAATGAGTGCTGAAAAGCAAACAGTAGTGTAAAGAATCATTCAAACTAAATGCAGACCGCGTAAAGCCAAGTTGCTCTGTAGTTAATAAATTGTTACTCTATGATTTCTTTCAGGGTGAACAATTCTTGGGGCATTACAGCCACACTTCCCGACGTTTGAAAATCCCCTAAAGTATTAAAAGAAGGTGGGAAACTTTGATCGGATTTCCTCACCATCGAAGACAAAGACGATATTAGGAGATAAGATAAACATGATAAAACTCTTTTTTAAGCCAAAAAATGTAATAAAAAAAAAAACTCATATAAAAGTTTTCTGAATGTTCACACCCACCCACGGAGGAGAAAAAACTATGTATCAGAGCTGATGTCACCTTGAAACAAGGCTTGTTTTTGCTCTTTATATTGGAATGGAGGGACTGAAGTTGATGCAGTTGAAAAAAGTTGCTTGGATTTTCACATGTGTATCAAGCAACCTGACAACAAGCAACAGAGGCAAATCAATGATAAAAACATCATACATGCTAATGCTGATATTAAAATCTTTGTCCTTAATGGGTAACCTTAGTCACAGCAAGCATTTTTATACACCATTCATTTATACAACTGGATATTGTACTGGTTACTTAAGCAATTCAGGGTAAGTACATTGCCCAAGAGACAGCACCCACCACCACCTGGGATTCCAAATGACAACCCTCAGGGTCATATATCCAGTTCTGCAGCTCACTATACCATTCTCACATAAACACTTGTAAAAAGACACACATATAATACTCCCATCTGCCTGCTTAGGGGAAAAAAGTCTTTTTGTCACTTATGTTATTTTGGTAAACACATGGCCTCCTTGAATTTGAGTGGCAGAATGCCCGTCGGAAAAGAACTGGGCAAGAAGACCACAGAGTCAATGATTGCCATCTGGCTACACTGGAAAAAAAGAAGAATATTCACAATTTTTGCATGCACTTTCCCCATTTTGTTCATGTTTTTCCTAATATGTACAGTAAATGTTTTCTGTTTGATGCGCTCTTCATGGTTGTCAACTATAAAAAAATAAACATTCTCCTTAAATGCGCTTTTTGATGATAGTGGATTGCAGGGATGACACACAGAGAATCACATTACAGTTACAGTGTTCTGTATAAGATAAAATCATAATTTATTGCAGGTTAAAAACAATGACTTAATGGAAGTCCAGAATATTCCTGCAAACATCATTAGGACTACAGATCACATTGAACAGGCCTAATTGAATATCCAAAGTGATGGATGCACAGTACAGAATTAAACAGCCATATAGCCACAAATATAGTATAATGGAAGGTAAAGTAACATGTACAATGAAGTGGCTATAAACCTGTTCTTAAAAGCACAATCACAGACAAAAGAGCATGAAAGCACATAATTTGTCTTAACAACACTTGGCCTTAATATCACAAAAAACAATAGTTCAGTATGTATACATGAATTACCTTTTTTCATGAAATGACTTAAACAGAAATGAAAAAATAGCAGTCACAATGTACCAATCCTTCTCTGTTATCTTGTGATTTATGAGCCATTTGTATGTGTGTATATAGTGAACACCTTATATAGGTACTTATTAGACATATTTTTTAGATGTATTAAGTCTTCTGTTGCTGTAGCCTATCCACTTAGAATTTTGACACTTTGTGTGTTCAGAGATGCTTTTCTGCATACCACTGTTGTAATGTGTGGTTATTTGCGTTACTGTCACCTTCCTGTCAGCTTCGACCAGTCTGGCCCTTCTCCTCTGACCTCTCTCATTAACAATACGTTTCTGCCCACAGAACTGCTGCTCACTGGATGCTTTTTGTTTTCCGCACAATCCTCTGCAAACTCTAGAGACTGTTGTGTGTGAAAATACCAGGAGAACAGCGGTTTCTAAGATACTCAATCCATCTGTCTGACACTAACAATCATCCCATGGTCAAAGTCACTTAGATCACATTTCTTCCCCATTCTGTCATTTGGTCTGAAAAACTGTTGAATCTCTTGACCACATCTGCATGCTTTTATGCATTTTGTTGCTGCCACATGATTGGCTGGTTAAATATTTGCATTATATTTAGCGTCATATTTCATGTTTTTTAATTTAGTAATCTAATTCTGAAAACCACAGGTACCAAAATTATTGGCACCCCTAGCAATTATTGTAAATAAAATCAAACAAAGTGAAATTGGCAATACAATTTTACTTTTATTGAGTTAATCTCAGTCTAAACCTTATTGTGTCATTGCATCACTTTGTGTTTCACTAGAGAATAAAAATGAGGTAACAAGCATGCAAAATCCCTTTGTCAACAGTCAGCATACAAGCCAAAGAACTGTCAATTCAGAAGACACAGATGGTAATTGGCCATCACAAGTCGGGTAATAGGTAAAATAAACCACATAAATGGTTAAACATACCACTCAGCAGTTTAAGGGAAAACCTGGATGCAAATGCATAAAATGGCACCTCCATATCAGCAGCACAAGAAAAGCGGACTGGAGGGCCAAAACGAGAGACAGATTTCACACGAGACACAGGGTGGATGTGGCTTAGGGGGCTCGTTTATGGCAAGTGACCTGGAGAGGGACGTCCTGGTATGAGATCCAGACCTTCTGGCCAACCGCATAGCGAGGGGCAGGTGTCTACGGCGGTTGGCCTGGCTCTTTATCCTGGACAGGTGATATTGAAGCCTGATTTACCAGGACCTGAGCAGCCGGAACCTCCACCTCCCTCTCCACCATGGGGGCTGGTACACTCGACAGCAGTGGAAGGGTGAGACCCCAGTGGAGGAGACAAGTAGGGAGTTATAGGTGTGCTCCACCTACGGGAGCACACGGGACGGGTGCAGAGGTTTTTTCAGGCTTTTTCGGCCAGACAGCACAGAGCCGTCCATTACATTAAATCAGAACCAAATTCCCCAACTCTTGGCTCAAGTGCCCTGTCTGGACATTAGTCTCAGGGTGGAACCAGGAGGAGAGGATATAGGAGGCCCCAATGAGGTTACAGAAAACCCTCCATAACCTACTGGTGAACTGGAGGGCCACAGTCCGAAACCATGTAGGCAGAAGAAGTGGGTTATCAGGAGCTCTGCAGTCTCCCTAGCAGAGGGTAGCTTAGGTAGGTAACAGATTTCGAGAACCGGTCGACAACAGTGAGAACAACTATATTCTCATCAGAGGCAGGCAGTCCTGTAACAAAGTCCAGTGCAATGTGGGGCCAAGGCTTTCAGGGTATAGACAGGGGTTAGAGAAGGGCGCTCCTTGGACCTAGCACAGATGACACATGCAGCCATGTACTCCGTGGTATCATTCCTCATAGTGGGCCAGCAGAACTGATGGGTGAGTAACACTATTGTGCATGCAACTCCAGGATGGCAGGCCAGGGGTGAATCATAGGCCCATGACAGGACTTGGGAATGAACCGAACATATAGGGGATTAGGTGTGGCATTGCTAGGGCCCGGGTTAACCTCCACGGGTCCTAACCATGTCCAATATAGCAGTGGCCACCAGGCAGCAGTAGGACAGAATCCGGGCTCCCCTCCTTCTCCAAGGAGGAGTACAGGAGTCCAAACAACAAACTGAACTGCCGTCCCCTGCAGCCGGTGGCACCACTCCTCAAATGCCAGCTTGATAGCTTGCAGCTTCTAATCCCCGATGCTGTAATTGCTCTCAGCCGCCGATAGGCGGAGAAAGAAAAAGGAACTTGTTATTGGTCGTTTGTTGGGACAACATAGCACCGGCTCTGACATCAGAGGCATCCGTCTCCAGAAGAAACTGTTTCTCAGGGTCTGGCAAGGTGAGTACAGGTGCAGAAGTGAATCATTCCTTGAGGTCACTGAATGAGGTATAAGAGAGTTTGGTAAAACCTGAGAACGTGCACTTCATGCACATGTGAAATGTTTGATTACAAAACTAAAATGTGGAGTTACAGGGACAAAACACAATTTTTTTTACATATGTGTGTATGATATGTAGGGGATACTAGCCTCACTATTTTGAAAAGGAGAAGTTTGAATATCAACTCACCTGTCATGGTTTGACCGAGTGCTATTTTGTGTTTCGTTTTTACATCGATGCCACAGCACTGGTGAGTAGGCTGTCATTGAGTCATCTTCAAACAACTCAGAGGCACAGTAAACTACGGCCAAGTGGCATTCTGATAAAACAAATATATATATAAAAAACGTCCCTTGAGGTTGTGTTCATTATCCTCCGCTAATAATGTCATCTAAAGTTGTGATTTGACCATGATGACTCATCACTCATGAAAAAGTTTTAGCTTTTAAGTAATGATAACTAGCCAGAAAGTATGCTTGGAAATTAGAAACAACATTTAGGAATTTAGAGACACTACATCGAGCAACATACAAAGCTTACATTCCGTTATATATAATATATTTATACAGCTGGATATCGTACTGATATAATTAAGGTGAGGTGAGGTTTCCTTGCTCAAGGGGACAACAGCAGTGCACCACCTGGGATTCCAACAACCTCTTAGAAGATATGAAGCAAACTATTAGAAGATATAATGCATTGCCGCATTATCATTATCGCTGATTGATTTTGGCAAGTCGTAAACACAGAGTAAACCAAATCAGTAATGTTTGCTGTGCATTGTATTTTATTATTTTGAAATGTGTCGTTCTGAATCCAATGTTAATTGTGATGCAATCCCACAAATCAGCAGTTAACTGTCAGCCAGGCTTGTGAAGTCTGTAAACAACCAAAATGCAGGCATCCCACTTCTCCCAGACGGTCCAGGAGTCTCCTGGAATTTATTACTTGCTCCCTGATACCCACAAATTGTCACAAATCTCCCACAAATCAGCAATCCTCAGCACAGGTAGAAGTGAAATTTAGAAATTTGCATTATCTCATTGCAAACTAGGAACAGTTGTGGATTTGAGGATTGTGAATATGAATCTTGTAGCATGGCAATACATTACTGACCACTGCACTGTCACAGCTGACTTAACAACACCGCTTCCACCATCAGCCAGGACTGTATACTGTATATGGGTGTGTTGAAGCGTCCCTGAGCAAGACACCTAACCCCAAAATGATCCTGATGAGCTGGTTGGTGCCTTGCATGGCTGCCAATTGCTGTTGGTGCATGACTGGGTGAATGAAAAGCATATATAAATGCCAACCATTTTCCATTTAGTCTCCCAAATAGACAAAATTATATTGATAATAATGCAAAGAATAATAATAAGAAGAAGAAAGAATACCTCAAAGCTTATTTGAATGACTGAGTAACATTCGCCATCAAGATGAATAACTGCATCCACATCTCTGTTTAAGTTCTAAATCTAATGTCAACAAAGAGGGCATATCTAATAGCACAGAAGAAGCTATCATATATAACCAAAAATAATGTAATGAGAATGTTTTGTCATTTACAGCAGATAGAGCTATACTAAGAAAACACCTAGAGGCACCTTGCTGCTAGCCCCAACAGTGTGAACTAAGCCTTTGAGACAACCCTGCAATAGTGCTTAAAATAGCACAAACCCCCAAGACATTCAATGGTGAACCAAAATAAATACAATTTCATTGAGTCCTCCAAAAATCAACTACATGGTGCTATCACAAAGATGGCACAACACCTTCATACACACTACATACTCATCCAATGCTATGACAACTGACAAAATTATCACAGAGTAATGCTCCCTCACATCATAAGTTTCTGATACGCAAAGTGGCATGTACAACCTATTATAACCTTTATCACTTGCCATATGTTTTATGTTAAATGTTCAAACCATTCTTATGAAGGTCTTATGCAGATTCCTCCACAAAAAGTGCTACTGATACAGCTGTAGTTTATGCAACATGCCACACTGGGGAAAAATTATCAATGAGACGGTAAGCAGATATACATTTAGTCAAATAGTATGCCTGTATGAATTACTTTCTTGAAAGATATTTTAGCAAAATGGGTTGATAACCATTATAGCACTTAAATATGGAGCAGTCTACATACACTCACTTTATTAGGAACAGCTGTCCATCTACTTAATCAAGCAATTATCTAATCAGCCAATCGTGTGGCAGCAGTGCAATGGATAAAATCATGCAGATACGGGTCAGGAGCTTCAGTTAATGTTCACATCAACCATCAGAATCGGGAAAAACTGTGATCTCAGTGATTTTGACTGTGGCATGATTGTTGGTGCCAGACAAGCTGGTTTGAGTATTTCTGTAACTGCTGATCTGGGATTCTCACGCACAACAATTTGTAGAGTTTACTGTGCGAAAAACAAAAATCATCTAGTGAGCAGCAGTTCTGCGGATGGAAATGCCTTGTTGATGAGAGAGGTCAACAGAGAATGGCCAGACTGGTTCAAGCAGACAGAAAGGCTACAATAACTCAAAAGCATAAAAGAAAAGCAACTCAGAATGCATAACATGCTCAACTTTGAGGCGGATGGGCTACAACAGCAGAAGATCATGTTGGGTTCCACTTCCGTCAGCCAAGAACACAATGGTGAGGCTGCAGTAGACACAGGCTCACCAAAACTGGACAGTTAAAGACTGGAAAAAAGGTAGCCTGATCTGATGAATCTGGATTTCCATGTCCACCATGTAACAAAGTAAAAGTGGTCCCAAACTGGTTTCATGAACATGACAATGAGTTGAATGTTCTTCAATAGAACACCTTTGGGATGTGGTAGAACGGGAATGTGAAGCTGACAAATCTGCAGAAATTCCATGATGCATATTCCAGATACTGTATCATATGGAAACTTTCATAACATTTGTCAAACCCAACTTTTCTGAGAAGTGATAATCAGAGCAGGAGTATCAAAATGTTTATAAACATGAACAAAAGATATGAGATATTTAGAGACACCCGGGATTCTCAATATCAAAACAAGAAAGTTTGTGGAACTCAAAATTAATGCTCTGAGAAACATGACACCACCACTGCAATTACACAAGCAAACACAAGCTTATTGGCTCATCCTCAGACCATACTGTATAATGGACGTATTGTTAAAAGTTTAACTGTACTATACCATAGGCAGAAAGATAATTTTAGAACAAAGTAGTTACCACTGCACCATTAAAGAGAATTCAACAGAACGAATGTGACAGCATTTCTTGGAAATCTTTCGCTACGTTGTGATTGTTTTCATCTTCCCTAATAATTATTCCCTCCGAAACCAGATGTTTTGAAGACGTTTACGTCTCCTTCCATCTCGGATTCCGTAGAGCTGACTTTAAGACAAGCGTGAAGTCTATCCAATATAATGCAAACCATTAAATTCCAGGCATCGTTATCCAAAAACAGTTTCAGAGGGAAGTTTCTTTTAATCTTCGCCTGTTGTTCTTTTCATTTGGTAGCAAACATACACCCGCCTTTATTTACCGATATAATTGGAAGGTTTATTTGCGCACACCCTGAGCATTCTTGCATCAGGGGCGGTTTATAGCCTACTTATAGCCTATTATGTTTTTAAATCAAAACCTTAGTGTTCCCGTCCACATGAGACAATGTAATGAGAGAAACCACCACATTTTAAAGAGATTTTGTTGCGTATTTAAGTGAATTAATGTCGTGATCGGCTTTGCGTGTAAATGTTAATTCGACTAACGTTACATCTGCCTGCTTCTGTAGTACAACTTTTCTGACAGATTATATTAAGACACAGGGGAAACGCATTATTCAGCTTTGACTTTTTATAAATACGGCAACTGTGCTTTGAGCTATTTTCTGTACTTTACTTATAAGATAAAGTTCCAGGAGTTTGACTGCAATTCTTAGTTCTTTTTTCTTTTCAGGCAGTGATGTGATGGTTATTATTTTATGAACAAGTAATGTTTGGATATTTCATTAGTTCATTTCAATATTGACATTCAGACTGTATGAGTGTGTCTAATGAATCTTACAGTACAATTTCTCACCCATCATGCCTTCCAGCCAGTATACATCCGTTATTTCAATATTCTGACAAGCCTGCACACTTTCAACGCATTCATACCTGCATTACCCACAATAATGTCGACCATGCCTTCTTTTTTACTGCAGTACTACTCACCTAATGCTACCCATTCAGACACAAGCAAAATTAACATTTCTGTCATTTGGCAGACACTTTTAATCCAAAGCGATTTACAAGTGCATAATAAGCTACAGTACAGTTGTTTAAACTTGTCTTAATTTGCTTTTTTACTGTTGCTTTTTGATTGCACACCATTACCATTCCCTGTTCTCTGATATTTAGGAAATGTATTAAATGTTATAAAATGGTTTTGTACGACCAGCATTTTATTTCATTTTTTATTTCATTTTTTTTCTTTAGATAAATAACTCAATTACAGCATGCACTCATTTACCTCATGTTGAGACCAAATGTTATGCTTGCCTTTGAAATCTGTGCATCCTTGTTGCATAGCTGTTGAAAGCTGGGCGTCCACCACCACACCCAATATTGGCACATGAAACAAAAAACAACAGCCAACTAAAATGAACCACTCTTCGATAACAATCTTTTGGATATTTTAATGTAGCTGTAGGTTTTATAACTTGCATCTAACACAGCTGAATTACCCCTTTGCATTATAAATTACATAATTACCCTTATAATAAATTATTTTGATTGCAAAATGAAAGGAGATTATGTTTTATCTTTAACCCTTTAAGTTATAAGGTCACAAATATGTGATAACAATGTTCTTGACTGAACTCATGTAACAATCACAACATGTAATTGAAAGCAATGGAGCTCAAGAACGCTGACATAAAATTTTGAGAAAACAAAAACAAAACAGAAAACCTTTAAACCATGCGTTAAACCATGTTTTTTGAATAACTTAATACAAGTAATCTTTTAATGTGACTTAAAGGTGTATTAATTGCATATGTATGTGAATAATTAAATAATACATTAGGCTAAACAGAATTTGCTTCATACAAATTACTTGCGCTATTTTTTTCTTTTAGCCCATCATTGTCCATCTTGTTTAACCCTTGTGTAGTCTTAACATTCTGTATACTCCCCTTGTCCTATTACTTGAAGTTCATTGAATTTTAAATCCCAAATCTCATTTGCATGAAGAAACAACCTGTCCCTCATCATTCACTTTGCATCAAATCTCAAGTTGAAAAAAGATCATTAAGGGGGTTAAAAATAGTGGCGGGTTATTTTTGACCCATACACAAGGGTTAAATTCATTGAGATTGATCGTGATCATGTCTCTGTTATAGACTTCAGTTACAGAACATGAACTTAACTGCACCCAGACTCCAGACCAATGCAAATACACCTCGCTATAGAGAAACCTGTTTGTCAGGACAGAACATCTTGACTGTATAGAAGGGAAATATGCCAATCTATGGGAACTGGAACACTGTGGTGTCCAGAAACATCAATCAAAACCCCTTAGGAGCCTAGGAAACAACACATTTGGTCTACTTTGCAAATACCTCTAACTTTTTTTGACTTTCAAATGCTTTTCAACATAAAACATACAATTATGTGTACAGCAGAATGCACATCATGCTGTTTACTCTTCACAGTTCTGGAAGAGTAAAAACATTGATAAAAAGTGCTTCATGTTTGAACACACAATTGCTTCAATCATATGTCTGTTATCCACAGCATTCAAAGGCATTACAGAAGCATTGGGAAATATTGTTTACTGACAAGTAGAAAGACATATAGTATATCGTTTTCAGTACAAACTTATGTATGTTTTCTCCATAAAATAAGCTATAAGGTTGTGTACACTCATTGAGCACTTATCATATTAGGAACATGATGCTCTGGATAAGAGCGTCTGCCAAATGCCAATAATGTAATGTAATGTAATGTAATGTAATGATGCTAATACTGGGGAGGGCCTCCCTCAAAACAGCCTCAATACTTCATGGCAGGGATTCCACAACTTGAGATCCTGTTCCATGTTGACATGATTGCCTCTCACAATTTCTGCAGATTTGTCAGCTGCACATTCATACCATGAATCTCCCATTCTACCACATCCCAGAGGTTTTCTATTGGATTCAGATCCGGTGGGAAGCCCACTGAAGAACATTGAACTTGTTCATGAAACCAGTTTGAGACGACTTTTACTTTGTGACCCGGTGCATTATCATGCTGGAAGTAGCCATAAGAAGAAGGTATATTGTGGCCAGGAAGGGATGCACATGGTCAGCAACAGGCTGTGGCATTCTAGCGATGATTGATTGGTATTAACGGGCCCAAAGTGTGCCAAGTAAGCATTCTCCACGCCATTACACCACCACCAGCCGGGACTGTTGGCACAAGGCAGGTTGGGTCCATAGATTCATGCTGCTGGCGCCAAATTCTGACCCTACCATCTGGGCTACGTTTTTCCAGTCTTCAACTGTCCAGTTTTGGTGAGCCTGTGCCCACTGCAGCCTCAGCTTTCTGTTCTAAGCTGTTCTTAGGAACCCACTGTGGCCTTCTGCTGGTGTAGCCCATCCCCCTCAAGGTTTGACGTGTTGCACATTCTGAGATGCTTTTCTGCCCAAAAACCCCAATTGTACAGTGTGATTATCTGAGTTACTGTAGCCTTTTTGTCAGCTCAAACCAGTCTGCCCATTCTCCTTTGACCTCTGTCATCAAAAAGGTGTTTCTGTCCATTCTGAGTAAACTCTAGAGACTGTTGTGTGTTAAAAATCCCAGGAGATCACCAGTTACAGGAATACTCAAACCAGTCTGGCACCAACAATCATGCCACAGTCAAAATCACTGAGATGACATATTTTTCCCCATTCTGTTGGTTCATGTGAGCATTAACTGAAGCTCCTGACCCGTATCTGGATGATTTTATGCATTGCACTCCTGCCACACGATTGGCTGATTAGATAATTGCATAAATAAGTTGGTGTACAGGGGTTCCTAATAAAGTGCTTAGTGAGTCTATATTTAACCCCTTAAGTAAGGTTTTTTCGCATACATTCCTTTTTTCAGAACAAAATTTTTGATCGCTATGGATATACATTTGAAAGTGTTAAATCTCTATAATCTATTTTAAGATGTCAATGCTTTAGCGACAGCAGTTCCTTATTTTGTAACATGCGGGTGGTAAAACAAGTGTAGGGGGACCTCACCTTCTCTGCATTTTGGAAATTCACATACTACAAGAAATAAGGTAATGTCTTTTTCACAACAATGTCCAGCAGACCAAATGCCTAATAGTTTCTCATCATAAAGATGTACTAACTCAGAGAAACATTGATAGAATTGTCCATTGCTGTCCGTTTCACTGTCGTATACTTCTACAAAAGTACATAGAAATTCTATTATCTATGTTTTGTATAGACTTTCTCGAACTCGATGAGCCCCTGTACAACTGTCTCTGACCAGTATGTGTCACAGAGAAAATGTGCTACCCCCATCCTTGTGCAAGAAAATTCTGTATAATTTCAGCTCATCAAAGAACCGACCACGTGCATGTTATCAAAGTGAAGACTAAAAAGCCAATGACATTACATTTCCAACGGTATATATTTTCTTAGGCTTGCATAGAACAACACAGAATTTTTTCGACTGCATGAGAAAATTGTAGCATTTTTCAATAAGCATGTGGAGTCATTTTATGCATGTTGCACTTCGGAAAAATATTTATTTTGTGATGCCTACATCTAAATAGAGGACTTCCACTCGAGGAGTTCCAATGACTCTCTCATCTGAGAGAATATTTTAAAATGAAAGAACAAAGTCTCAGGCATATATTTTGTATTCATTTCATTTTCATATCTTGTTTCAGTACAGACTTATAGGCATTTAAATTTTGAGTGTGAGCACGTGACATGTTGCCCCATGAGCGGGTAAGTTGTCCCAAACTGCCATGTTTGCTAATGTTATCAATGTAAACAATGTTAGCTTAAAGCAGGACACTAGCTAAAGTGTAACAAGACACACTATTCTCTCCTCTAACAAGTGCAAATGTATAATTGTTAAGATTTTTAACTAGAAGAAGATTATTACAAAACATATCAAGTTGATATTTTTTACTTTTCAATGTGAAAAATGGGAAATATGTGCTCACCTCACTTTACAGTGTGCTCTGGTTTTTTCCCAGACAGGATATGACATCAGACCATATAGAGGCACAAAACTAGTATTCCACTTTTACGCAGCGCCCTCTGGTTGTGAAAATATTAACAGTGTGACAACTTACCCATGTGACAACAAGCCCCGGTCTCCCCTAATACTTGGAAAGACTCCACAAATGGTTACCTTTCAGAAAACACCAGGTTTATGCCTATAGTCAAAAGGGTTCAAGAATAGACATTTTATTTGGGGTATGTCATACTTAAGGTGGTACTTGTCTCATCAACCCAACAAAATGTTTTTTGTCTTGAGTGGGTTCATAAATTTATTCTCTTTGTCGGATTATATCAGCTTTTGCCACTAATTATAGCTCTTCTCTCCTTCAAAACAGCCGTCTTCAACACCGTACAGTAACCTATTCTATTAAAAATTAATTGTGGTCTAAGTTGACGGCATACACGGCTAATAGGCTGTATTTCCCTGTATGAATAGGAAATGTAGGCAGTTGTTCCTCTCGTTACTTACAAAATGTATATCAGAAATGTCGGAACAGTGTCTAATATTAATACAAGTATCCTGCGTTATATCATTAGTAGGCCTACGGCCGTTTAAACCGATAATGGGACAAACTTGTCCTACCCAGTGTTCGTTCTCAGTAGCCTACTGCTCACAGCTGAATGTCAGTCCGGACTCAGTCTGAGCTGCCTGCACCGCCCCTTTCCACTGGGAATGATAGGTCGTTTACATTGCATCTACTGAGCAACAGGCAAGTCAAGGCGCGGTACTCCAAGAAATCACTTTCCAACTAGTCTGTTTGTAGCAGTTTTCTTTGATACCTATAGAGCGTAATTATATCTGGCTGAAGTTTACGCAACCTTATGCAAAACGACTGACGAACTATAATTTCATACTTACGGAGAAAAGGTACAAGCGAAAGTTAGGCATCATCGTGTCAAAAAACCCAAGCTTCAGTGAAAGGATACGATCGACTTCCTGGTGAGAAACAGTCGAGCTAGCTGGTTGCTGGCTAGCTTATACAGTATGTTGCATACCTACTGTAGCAGTTACTTTCTAGTTTATCTTCATTTTAAACATGTTACTCAAACAAAACATTTCAGTAATTGCACTTGTATATGGGTGTTTGGATGTAGCTTTAGACTAAATTATAATTACAGTACAGACTGTAAGGCTAGGCTACTAACTTATGATTTGTAATATAATTGTAACTTAGCCAACGTTAGCTGGCTGGCCATCTGCATCTGACTCAAGTCAAAATAAAGTTTAACTTGGTGTTGACAGAACCTGGCTCGTTAACATTGGACAATTAGCTAAAAAGTGGGAGTCACATGTATCTATCTAGTCTAGTCTAATTTGTTTTAAAATACACTGGCGAATGTTCAACATTTGTTTGCGAGACTAATTAGACCTGATATCTAAAATCCTAAACTACAAATGTTTAGCTATTTAGGCTGGCAAAGTTCGTAAGTAACGTTAAGCTAATGTTAACTTATTAATTGGCCTTGACAACACATTATTTTGTTGTTATAATAAATACCTGGCTTTTTGAAACCTGGCTTTCAAAATACAATCACTATGTCAACGAAAATTATAAGGTTAGATTTTGTAGCTAGCTCACCTTTGCGCGCTAGAATATGCGACTAACAATGCTAACTAACTTGTGTGAAGTCAGACTTAAAAGTCGGCTAAAGTCAAGTCTAAAATTGAGTGTTCGATTGTCATGAATGGGTAGCTAATTTAACGTAATCTGTCTTCCTAGCTAGCTAAATGTGTTTCATTTAATTAGGAGAAATGGACCAACTGTAGATAAGTTATCAGTTGCTAGCTGAGAGATGTTGGGGCATCATTTAAGCCTTTAAAACTTTAAATAATTTAAACACAGCATAGCTATGGACTTAAGCAATTTATTTGGCACAACTACCTATGTCAAATGATGGCTTGTTGACGAGCTTTGCTGGGAAGATAATTTGTTCAGTAATTTAGGCCCCATTATTTTACTTTGAGAAATCATATGTCAAACCATCTTCCATATCACAGGATGTTTTTGGGTTTGAGAATGAAGTGAAGTTGGCTTCTTGTAACAAATGTGGAGTGACGATGCAGATACTGTAGCTTAACCCTAGAATGCACAACATGGGTCCAAATGTACCCGGCGAGTTTCTTTTTGCTGTATTATTTTAATAAAAGAATTGTATCATTCAGGATGCTGGGACATCCTAAATGTATTTTTATTTTTATGATCAAGTACCATTATTTAAATTTTGAAGTTTTTAGATTTAGAATTAAAAGTGTTTTTGTATGAGTACCCCTAGAACACACGACATGGGTCCACATGCACCTGTGTTCATTTCCCGTGGAATTTGATGCATAGTTGAGGGTCTCTTCGTTACCTCTTTTTAATGGATGAATCTACTCATTTGATATTCAAGGTATTCATTAATTATCTTGTTTCACAACTCATAATATATGTTTTTCCTTCCTTCCTTCCTATTTGTATTAGGCCCCCTAAATTTGACAACATGGGTTATAAAGGACCCATATGCATTTCATATAAGTAATGAATACCTTGAATATCAAATTAGTTAATTAATTAATTAAAAAGAGGGTACAAAGAGACCCTTACCTATGCATCAAATTTCATAGGAAATCAATATGGGTCCATTTGGACCCAAGTTGTACGTTCTAGGGGGTTTTCAATATGTTGTGCATTCTATAGATAATCGCATGCTATAAAACGACTTGGCTAATCTTGTCAGCAAAATCTGAGCGACAGAATTAAGTTAGGTTAAGTTAAGTTAGTATACATTATTTTACCATTGCAATGAAACAGGACAGGCTATGTGTTACTCACTTCGATATTGGATTCTGAAGAAATGCCTCTGGCTGTTTCCTGGATTTTTGTGCTGTGCCGTCAAACTATGATTTAAAGCTTTTTGGCATGGAGGTCTTTTTAGGTTACATGTGTTGGTACAAGACATCCTTGGCTTTCAAGCCAAACATCCTACGTCATGTCAAGTCTTCACGAGTCTACTTGTCCCACAGATGGATTTTCTTTTGAAACTCACCATTAACATTCAGGCTTGACAGTGTTATCTTTGACATAAGTAAATATCCGGACTCCACAATGGGTGGCTTGCAATTCCTTGGTATTATTTCATGTAACCCAGATAATTTTGGCAATGAACTGGCCAAGAAATGAATGCTGACGTTTCAGACAGTGATACTGTATCAGTTCCTGCTGACTCATTAAACAAGCAAACAGAATGGCAGAGCGCCTGAAAGAGAACAATCTGGATTGTCTTCATGAGGATATAGATTTCATGTCAACTGTCTTGCAGCCACGTTCTTTGTTTTCACAGATTGATTTCAACATGTATTGAAATCCCACAAATGTAACTTTCCACTCTGTGAGCAGCAGTGAGGTACTGGTCACAGAACTTCATGACCTGGTTTGCAGGTACACAATTTGATTGGCAGCTCACTGCGACTTCACATTATGGCTCAGTAATCACTCTGAGCGTAGGTGATTGAGCATTCAATTGTAGTGGCACACATGAAAAGCACTTGGAGGCTTCTTCAGGCAGTGTGTAGAACATTCGAGGTCTGGCTTTTGATGATATCGTGATTGACAGCCACCGGAGGGAGAAATAGTGCGTGGTTAAGGATGATACATGCATATTTGCAATTATTCAAGATGATAACATCACAATTGATTCCATGACAATATGAATACTCTACCTACAAATAAAGGCTTCATATAAATATGATGCATACGGAGAACAGTAAATAATATTGATTCAAATAATAATATGGGGATGTGGCTGTGTTGCAGTGCTATTGCGGTGGTTGGGTTTGTCACAGTGGTGGCAAGAGGCAGAATTGGTGATTTTGGAGAAAATATGACTGCACAGACTCAGGGATACAATTCAGGGTTAGATCCTGGGTGGATCCTGTTTCTTATAACCCCTTATGGGTGGATGCGGCCTGCGTGTTTCATCTCCCTGAAAAGATGGATGTGACCTGCACGTTACATCTCTCTTAACAGATGGATGCGATATGCCATATGATCATATGTTTTTCAAGACACATGACTGTTGAAATTGTGATTTCTAGGCCTTTCTATGGGTTTTCTATAGGATGCCTTAGTCCATAATGGGTTAAAGTCATTTTAATGTAACATGCTTTCATTGAATGCTGCATCTACATTATAGTGCTTAACTACGAATGGTTGACTTGGTATTCTCTTTGACGGCAACATTAAGACTCCGCCTCTTTATGTGTTGGCACTGTGGACTTCCAAATACAAAAAATACGAACCCATAATTAAACAAAATACCAAATATAAAAATATAACCATCGCTCCGTGCTGTAATGACAAAGTGCAGTGGTACAATTGGGCAGCTCTGAAAAAGTGAGCATCCCCTCGTAGGGATGGAAAAACAAGAGTAAAACCTCTGCAGTCACATTTTCAGCAGTACAATAAGTACCATATGAAATAAGTCACAACAGGTGAACATTACCTATACATTACAATAGGGAATCCGTTCTTGTGGGTGAACACTGCATGTTTTTATGAGGATCCTTAGGCCCTGCCTCTTGATTAACCAGCTACTTCCTTTCATCATGCCCGGTCTTCCAGTTAATCGGGAACTAATAGTTAAGTCCTTGCATTTTTAGAAATCTGAAACAACACAGCACTTATGTCAGCATAGAAGAGGCTATGGAACAAAGTTGATAGTAATTGATGATAATGTGATTACCTAATTGTGCCTAAAATACTGTCTGTTGTTCCCCATGAAATATTAATGATTACAGTGCAGTGCTGTAGTTTAAGCCTCTGCCAGTTCAAATTATTCATTATCATTTTTTAAATCAGGTTTCCTCAGTGATCCGGGAGCTTTCAAGAAGGTAGGAGAGCAATGCTTAATTCCATGAAATAGAATAAACTTAGTTTAGGCCTCGATAATGAAATCAACAAAGAGGCCTGTTTTAGCCATATGTTACTGTGCGCAATCTTTTGATTTCTCTTAACTGCCTCACTACATTTCAAAGCCAGGAATAGAAGTATTTTTTTGGCATGTGGTTATTTGTCTCAAAATTTCACTGCAGAATTATTGTGGTCCCTGAAGTAAGCCTTCAAGAACGTTATTGCGTATCAAAGTGCAGCTTTTTACAAAACAACTTGTAATTTCCTGTCTCTTGAGATGGGTGGTATGTTGGTCTATTTGGTTTTTTAACAGTTCATTCATTTGGATCTGTGGAATATACTCTATTCAATGAAATGTTTCTATAGTTCATACATAGCTATGACATTAGCATTGGCTCCAAGATTGTGTTGGGTAGGCCGACTTGAGGTTTTTCTTTGAATACTTAATCTTTATGTTTATAAGCCCCCTGGTTAGTGTGTAGTTGTAGAAAATGTTTTTATTTAGTTTTTTTCAAATAGTCAAGCATTCACTTGTTAATATGGAACTGGCATATCAGACTTAGTGGTCATTGACCCAAGTATACATATACATAGCAAATGTAGCCCACTTGTTTTGCTAATGTATTTTGAGGGACCATAAGGAGTTGCAGTACTCTGGGTTTGCTTATCAATGGTCAAAAACTTGTGGATTTGTGCCCTAAGTTAAATAGTGTTGGCAATTCAAAACCGTGAATTTAATGACATTCTTTGTCATTTTGTCCTCTTTTCCTTATATGGGCAAGCCCCAAATCCTCCTGAGATTTATTTAAATTTTTGTGGCTCAATTATAATTCAAACCGTAACCGGAACACCGCGGCCACGACCGTGGCGTGAGATGAAAGCATAACGGTTCAGCCCTTACGGCTCATTTAATGCTTTTTGAGGGAACTGGGAAGAAAAAAAACAAAAAAAACATGGATTTTTATTTTTAAAGACTTCGCCTGAATACCCTGCCACGGGCCGTAATGCTTCTTCGAGACGCAGCGGCGTTTATGGGAAGCGTAGCCCATTTGGCCTGTGGCCTGGCGTGGTGAAAAATCCCCAGCCATCGGGTCTGCCTGTTTGAGGCTCTCGGTCCCTGAGTCCCCGGGAAACAGCAGCCAGTTGGATGCGGTTGGGAAGCAGACCCGTTTCTCTCTTCCTCCTTTTTCTTCTTCTTTTCAGAAGTCGTGCCAAGACAGACTCAGCGACCTTTGCCAGCGCGGCTGTGGGCAGCGAATGAAAGCGTTTCGGCTGAGGTCTGAAGCAGTGCCTGGAAGCCAGCGGGGTCTTTAGCTGTGCGTGAAGGTCCTGGAGCTCCAGCTCTCCGCGTTCCTCCGGGTCTTCACATGGGCTTGCGTGGAAGAGCGTGGGGCGGGGTTGGGGGCGGAGGGGGAGAGGGAGAGGGCGGTCGCGCTCTGCTACCACAGGCCCGCTGGACTGGCGGCAGATGTACTGACGGTTTAACTGGAGATGCTTTGCAATACACGCTCGCCCGGAATGCCTCACACTGTAAACAGAGTCCGCCGTCTAAAACGCACTCACTGCATTCCGCGACGCTTAGAAATTGTGCATCTCGAAGTCACACATTCGGAAATGACAGATGGTGCGGGGCCAGCTTCTCCATAAAACCCCCAGATCAAAGTAGGTGCTTTTCTTTAAACAAGGATTGTCAGTCACATCATTATTTTTGTTTTTCTTTTTGTTTCCCTCCCTTCTCGCCTCCCCCTGTCATTCAAGGTAAGGTAATGCAGTCATTTATGTCGAAAACAGGAGAAAAGGTAATAGGAACCTAATTAATATCAATATTAAAACAATGGGCTGCAGCAGGATGTGAATAATTAATTGTTCTCATTCCAAGCGAGCTTACACGTTGGCGTTTTTCTAATGAATGGTTGTTCTAGTCATTAATTAGCTGGTAGTCTTCTCATTCCCGTTCACCTTAATTGTCCTGCCTTATTTGTGAAATGGTTCCCTTTCGCTCACGGTTTGTTTGTACTCGGTTTTTTTAGTTTTCTGTACACTAGGTGACGGAGTCTGAGCGGGAGCTGAAGTTTGCGCCCGTCTTGATCGGACATGACTCGCTCCTCCTGACCTCGAGCATGCCCGCACTGCCATTTCACAACCGTCACCGGTGGGCATGTTGGAGGCTGCCATTTCAGTTCTGCACTGCTTTCACAATGCCGGTCTGCAGTCTGCACCTCTCTGGAAGCATTTGTTGTCTTCAGGGCTGAATGTTTTTTTCCCCACAAGCTCCAGAGAACACCTTATTCATCATTTCCATTTTTTTTCGTTCCTGTCTTTTCTTTCCCAGTCTCTGAGTGAATGTTTTTGTCTCTTGAGCAAAAATAGAAAATAATATGTCATGTAGTAGGTAAACATTTTTACAGATTGTAGACACTGCAGTATGGTTTCAGGTTGAAAGACATGGACTGGTTGAACCGAACCAATAAATATTTAAAATGGAATTTCTATCTGCTTTTAGGTTTCAAACGCAGTGACGAAGAGGTTGTATGCTTGTATCTTTGGGATGATTGTCATGATGTCAGAGGCCTCCTTCTAGTTCTAGCTCTGAAATAAATGTCAATTTCGGGGAATGCCTCAGTTGAAATGGTAGTGGTGGAAAATGTGACCTGCCGCACACGGAAGAACAGGAAACTCTGGCTGCTTCTTGCCTCCTGAAACAATTATGGCCTGTGTCTGGGACTTACGCATGGAGAACCACACAACGTTTGCATTTAAAGAGAAAATGATTTCTGCAGGAAAAGGATTGAATATTCAGGTTGCACAAGCAGCGCTGTTTACTCAAACGAAGGAGCGATATCTCGCATGGTTTAAAAGCTGTTTGGACTATACATGAGAAGGGTGTAAATGTGAAGTAAATGTTTAATTTCCAATTTTTAACCCAACTTGAAAAGCCTTAAATGTATGAGTAGGCTTTGCATTTTTTGTTTTCACTTCATTGCGTCAGCGAACTCAAACAATCCCCTCCCCCCCCCCCCTCTTTCCTGGACAGTGATGCCACCAATAGTGTGCTACCTTGTGGGGCTGCAAGCCACAGTCTGCTCTGACATCGTCAGGATTTCATGTGAAGTTGTGGGGTATATCCACCCACAATATATCGTATAACAGGGACTTACCAGGACAGGTTGTCCAGCAGGCTCAAAGCTTTCATCTTTCTTGCATACCTAGTGTGGAAAAAACGAGTGGCATTACTTGCACTGCTCTGACACTGAGCTCTACCAGTAAACCACACTGTATGTGTACCCCAGCTTGTATTCTCTGTGAAAGAAATGTCAAAAATGTATGCTGGTGCTTGCCAGGGACTGCTGTATGTTGGAGTATGGATAGAATGCTGGATGCTGTGTTCAAAGCTCGACAGTCCCAGGTAGACCTTTTCACTATTAACTAGATGTGTACTGTATGTTTAAGTATTTAGATGATTCAGGTGAGCGAGTTCAAAAGGAATCGTGAACACCATCGTATAGCCAGAATTAAATTTTTCATTACGTTTCTTTGCTTCGCATCCACAGCAAAGAAGCCTTTTTGTGGTCTGCAGCCGGTTTTGTTGGCGAGAGCCGTGCCCTTGGGGTGGCTATTACCACAAATAAAATAACTAATTTTGCCTGCCCTCTTTCACCCTTGCATTGTCGCATCCCATTGTAGGGAAAGAGATTAAAGCAAACTGGCAGTCAAAAGCATGACTGAAAGAAAATTCCGGAGCCTGTTTGTGTACATGGTGCAATCATGAGCAACCTCGCCTGTTCAGCCTGGTTTCCCTGCAGTGTGCCTGGCTTTTTCACCAAGTGTTTCCCTTGAACCGGAAAATAATATAGGTGGGATTGAGTTGGGTTGGCTCCAGGTCTACCAATTAGTGTTAAAAATAACCAAGACTGTTATTCTTAGTCTGGTGCTAGTATCGACCGCTTTAGCGTCTCCCTGGTCATCCCTTTTCAGAGCAGTTTGGCACAGTGATGGATTCTGCCGTTTTGGGCCCTGTCTGCTAACAGCCTCCCTACTGCTCACGAGGCTGGCGAATTCAAGCCGGCAAATAAAAAAAGAAGAAAAAAAAGGAACAGTTTTTATATTGTGTGCCATTGCTACATTTTGATGTGGTCTTTTTCTATTAAACCTCAGTTCAGCAGCTGTGAATAGGAAATGTGTGCAATTAAAGGTGACATTTTTACAAACGCATGCTTTTGCTCCCATCATTCATCAATTACTGACGGATTTCTGGTCATCCTTAACGGCCCAGTTTTATTTTAAATTATTTGAGATACCGGGGAGGGTGAAATATAGCCGTTTTAATTCAAGCGGAGAGGCTCTGGATTTTTGCTCGAGTTCCTGCGCATGGCTGTTAGTTCGTTAAGGGTGAAGCTGCTTCTCCCGGCTTGGCAGGTATCTTCACAGCAGTGGTTGGCAGCCCCCAGCACGCCACATTTTACACAATTTATTCTGCCACACTGCGTTGACACCACCGAACAGCTCCCAGTCAACCGAGAAGCTCTTAATCACGGGCGGAAAAACGAGCAGGCCTCAGTCTTTAAGCGCCGCGTTCCAGCGTCTTGAAATGGCGTAGGTCAAGTTAGCTTTTCATACACGAAAAAAAAAAAACATGCACAAAAAAAAGGCTTATTGAAGTCATCGGTGTTATGTAGCAGCATGTAGTTGGAACTGGTTGATATTTTCCCTGTAAAGCACGTGCAGCTCAAAAAGGCTTCTCAGCCCTAGGTACTGAATTGTATTAAGGTGTGGCAAAAACTTGTTGTTTTAAGGATCCAATAATTATTTCCAATAATAGTTAGCTGATAACAGGCTTACATTTTATCAGTGTGAGGCCGCAGACTCCCCCCCCCCCCCCCGAAAGGAGAGCATGGAGAGGGAAGAGAAGGAGACACGTGTTGGCTTATTAGTCGCATGGAGTGAAGCGGTGGAGAGAGGAAGTGATGAGGCAAAAATAACTTTCACGGAGAGGGGAGTGCAGGAGAGAGAGGTGCGTTTGTCATCCGCCGAAGGCCGCCAGCTCTGTGCTGAATTCTGTCGGAGCTCACGCCGGCGTGATGCTCAGGTTAGCTGAAAGGCTGGTTGCAGGAACCGCGCGTGGTCTGGTTCCGCGGTCGGTTATTGAGCCCCGACTGTGCCGGGGCCGGCTATAGCCGACAGCCCTGCAGGGCAGTGAGTAACAGCCTGTCGCCCGATAACTGCATCACTGAGGCAGGGAGGGCTTCTGTCAACAGCTCAGCCCTGTCCCTTTCACCCGCAGAAACACCAACCATTATCCTGCACCAGTACTTCTTGACAAGTTTGTATCCATGGCAGCAATTTCGCGTTTATTAATTAATCAGCAGATCGATCAGTTCAGTCGAACAGTGCCTTCACAGCTGTTCAATTAGCTGGCTGTCGAGTTAAAATCGCTCCTTTGAAAAGCAGCGGCAGCTGTAATGTCATTCTAACCCAGACTGTAATCAGTTAGATTAGAGTATTTATGGGAGTCCAAGACGGGACTAATGAACCGTATTTTTATGTATTTCTACCGTTTTGCTGGAGTTTCTCTTGAAAATTATCTTTTTATTTTGTCTTCTCATTCTGGGTAGCATCAGTCACCTTGCCAAGGTGTGTCAGCAATCGGTTACCCTCCCATTCGATGTGAATGCTGTTTGTCTAATCCGTATTTGGCATCTCAGATATTGGCAGACCAATTACTTATGTGCTTGTTGAGATTACATACTTTTAGCTTTATAAATTGGTTCTTTCTAATTAGGCCATTTTATACGAGGCAATGGATCTCGTAGTCTCTTAGAGTCATAACTTGTGATCATGATGGTCCCCGTGGCAAAATCAGTGATTAAAATTAATTGGATTCAGTGGTCCTATTAACTTTCAAGTAATTTACCAACCGCCTATCACTTGGACTTTGCAGTTCAAAGGCAATGAGGATAGACTGATCAGTTAATGACTAGTCTTTGATAAAAGAAGGTCCCCTGCTTCTTGTAATCATGGACACTCTTCCACTGTGGTTTGAGGCTCAAAGGTATGTTTGATTCCTCAGATTGCTGAAGAACAACTGAAAACGGAAAAGCGCTTTATGACGGAATCAAAAGGTTAGGCCAGTAATGAAGTGGCTGATCACCACACCTTGATTGGCATTCCCAAATCCTGATTTCTGGTGAAGCCATGAAATTTGACTTTACTCAGCCTGTTTTGAGCCATTATAAAGCCTTGTCCTTTGGATCACATTCAGAGATCTTTTTTTAATTTATTTTTTTATCACCCAATTGGAAAATAATGAATGCAGAAAGCAAGGATAAAGGATCTGACTCATCCTCTTTTGACATACAGTGCTGTCAAAAAGTATTTTCCCCTTTCCGGATTTTCCTCCATTATTGCATATTTGTCACACTGAATTGTTTCAGATCATTAGACAAAGGTAACCTGAATGGCCGCATAAAAAACTGTTTTTCTCAAATTACTTTTCCGTTTATTTAATGAAATGAGTTTTCACACACCCAAATCACTCCAGGGAAAAGGTGAATGCCCCCTTAATGACCCGCTGAAACGGAAGTTAGAGCATCTTTCAGTGTGGCTTATTAGTCACACTGAAAGTCAAAGTCAAAGGATGCGTGCTGCTGTGTGAAAATGATATTGATTGGCGAGGAACTAAAAATTGATTGACATTTGATCGACACTTGTACACAATGACATATAAGCTTGTAAAATAGTGTTTTCTAGGAAGTGGATGGGGGAAAGAAATTGGTGTAAAAACACACAAGTATTACAATTTCATATATATTTTTAAATATATACTTTGAGACATGTTCGTATGGTTATGAAGAATTGACGAAATTGAGGAAAAAGTTAATTTTGATTTCAGCGTGTCTTTAATCTCAATAACTAGGTTAATAACCTTTAGCCTCAAGAATTGCAACCAAACCCTTCTTATTATTTGCTATCAATCGTTCACATCCCAATGGCGGAATTTTAACCCACTTTTAATTTTGACAAATAGTTAGGTTTTTGAGCATGAATTGCTAATTTCAGGTCCTGAAAGATAGTTTTTCATGGCGCTATGGAAGCAGGGGCTGTCTAACTGTAGTCCTGTCTTTAGTTTGTACTGCATGCTATTGGCTCTTACTGTAGGTAAGAGGGCATTCCAGAGGTCAGATCTGGGTCAGGCCGGGTCTCTGCTGTAAAGTCAGGATTGAGACACGTTTGGACTTTCCATGAAATTTCACACCACAGAAATGAAGCCGGAGGGACCAGACTTGACCTTTTCCTGAGGAGAAAAAAAAAAACAAGCGCTAATTAGGATTGTGCAGAATTTGCACATGCAGTGGTCGCCATGGCACCCACCCCTTTGCAAAACAATATCAGAGATTGTCTTGCAAGACTTAAATCCTTTTAGTCTGTTTCATCACGTCTCCTGTTTTTTGGTTCAGTCTCCCTCTATATCCTGAGACATTGTGGCCCGACTGCAGTACTAAACACAACACGACACATATTTCTGGCTGAGAAGTTGGTGAATAAAGTTTTTGCAAAGGCGTTCTTTTTGAATATGGCCCAGGGCTTGCAGTGACTGTTTTTGTGTTTACGCTTAATTGCATCCTTAATTAATTGTGTAAAGGAGAGTGAACCTCCGTGCTCAGTGAGTTGTAGGTGCAAATGCTGAAATGTGGAGGTTCTTCGTCACACAGACCGGTCCAGAAGGAAGCAGGTGATCCAGGTCTTTATCTTGAGATAAATCCTGAGAGCTGTAGCTGGGCTATTCGTGTTACTGGGAGCCCTTTCCCAGTCAATTTTTAGCTCCCAGTCAAGTTTTGTCCTTTTTCTTATTGTCTTTAATATTCTTATTCTACTTTTTTTATTTTAGCTGTCAAAGTTTTAGCCAGATTTACTGCGTTTCCTGCTACTTAAGACATGTCAACATTTGTATTTATTCATTTGTAGAATCACTGATTTTCACTGTTTTAATTGTCTTGCATTTACATAATTAATATCTGAATACTTATGCTCCAGGTGGGAAGAATACAATGTAAGAAAAAATTATAGATTTTTAGGTTTAATGTATTAAACTGTCTTAATCGTCAGGGTCACTGGTGAAATGCAGAGGTAAAAAAAAAACCTAAATTTAGTTAATATATGCTGTAATGTATGAACAATATTCGGGGGGTGTAAAAAAAAAAAATAAATAAGACTGAAATGTAACTAATGTATGCAGCAATATCTTTATAATATCATAGGCTACTGTAAGAAGGTTGTTGTGCCATAGCTCATTATTTCATTGGCTTCATTCAGGTTTGTGTTCTGGGGGTTTTGATTAGTTTGACAAATTCGTTCTCCCTTCACACTGTAACAGAGACAGGCAATTGAGAATTTTTATTTTATTCCTATATCTGCATGGCATCAGAATAACCCTTTTATGAGTTCTTATTTTCATACGCCTCCCTACAGCGGAGGATAGCATTCCGGCTCCACAGTGACATTGGTGTGACAGCACCCATGCTGGAGACGGGATTCTTAAAATGCTAATGCCTGCACGTGCTGTTGCTATTTGTGTATAGTACAGCCCTGCATTTGCTGCCCGATGCACTGTCATAGCAGTCACATTTATTTTCTTGTGTGTGTGTGTGTGTGTGTGTGTGTGTGTTAGGTACTTATTTTTAGATTAAAGTATGTTTGTTTTCCATCGCTTTCAGCGTCCCATATTCCCTTGAGTGGGGATAGAGGAATTCCTGTTAGTTACCAGATTTTGCTCTCTTTGTTACACGTATTTCTGAATTTGGGTGCAGTTTGAAGAGGTTCCTTCATTAGTACAAGCAGTTTTATTTCAGGTGTATAGCCAGGGTCTACAACCCTGATCTTGGAGAGCCAATTTCACGTTCATTTTGAAATGACAACCAGGAAACCGTTATTTGATCAATGAAGTACTCAATTACAATGAAAGCCAGTAGATATCCAAGACCATTATTGGGGACCCCCTAGCACCACCTGTCTTAAAAGTGCTCAGTTGCAATGTAAATGGTAAATGGTTGGCATTTATATAGCGCCTTTATCCAAAGTGCTGTACAATTAATGCTTCTCATTCACCCATTCATACACACACTCACACACCAACGGCGAATGTCTGCCATGCAAGGCACAGGGACACTTCAACACAGCCCGAGCGGGGGATCGAACCGGCAACCCTCCGACTGCCAGACGACTGCTCTTACTGCCTGAGTTAGGTCGCCCAATGTCGTTGAAAACTGTGCTTGCACTATGGGAAATGTAGTTCATTGAGAAACCGGTTCTGTTTTGACAGAAGTTAAAGGGATCAAGCTCCTGTTGCCATGGATATCCAGCCACCAGGCCAGCAGGCAGCAGTTCAAGTCTTCCAGCCACAGGTAAGAGCGGGAAAGCCTTGGCCTTTATTAAATCTCTACCACAATACACACTGACCTTCATTTTATTGCACATAACAAATTTAAATGGTTTGTTTTCTTGTTTTTAAGTTGACAGTCGTTGAAATTATCCAAGTGCTTACTGTGCAACGGAAGGGTAAAGAATGAAAAATGAAGAGCAAAAAAACTATTTCAAGTGAGCATTGTGTTTGAAGCAAAGAGATGAACAGTAAAGGCCAATAGGGTCAAAATGCTCATCGTGTTTACCAGAGTTTTACTCACCAGGTTTATTTTTTTGCTCTGCAGTTTTTTTTGTTTTTTTCTCTTTCCTTGTTTTTCCGTGTTTAAACACTGCCTCTTTCAGCCGACCCATAGAGACAGTAGTTTACACAGTACTGAATTTCCCCACACTAGTATGCTATCTAGATGTTCACAGACCGTATATAGGGGATATTGCTCATCCTGTATTCATTCTGAATTTTACACGGGGAGGGAAGGAGGAGGGGAATTGGCGCCCGGTCTGATGAATTATCTATTTGCAGCGTATCTTTTTGCATTCTAACGCCAATTTTTGATCCAAAGATCTGTCTTTGAAGTCGATTCCTCACAGTACGGCTCATCCTCTCCACGAGTGCATATGTTATCGCATGCTCAACATGCAGTTACTGCTGTTGATGTTTGAGTTGGCCGTGGCTCAAAAAGCAGGAAGAATCCAGCAAGATAAACGAACGATGAACCAGACCATATTTGAAAGAGTGTTTGTTTGTTTATTTGCTAGTTAGTCTAATGTTTCTCTTGCGGTGGTCAAAGTGCAGCTAGACAGAAGGGCATCGTGCAGTAGCGGTCCTGGTGTGGAACTGACTGCATTGATTCTGGCGCTCGAGGTGCGGTCCTCCAAGCTGCAATTATGCGGTTCGATAAAACGCGGCCCACTTTCTGTAGGGCGGACCTCTGCTGGGCTTTACCGGAGGAATGCAACAGGTAGTTATTGATTTCATAGTAGGAAGGAAAAGTCTGGCTCCATATTCATCGATTGAACCTGCAACACAGGAAGGCCCGAAGACGGCCCATGCATACGGATTGAATTATTTTAAGGACCATATCAGATTCTGATAGGGGCGATGGCTGGCAGCAGTTGTCTGGCCGTCGGAGGGTTGCCGGTTCGATCCTCCGCCCGGGCTGTGTCGAAGTGTCCCTGAGCAAGACGCCTAACCCCTAAATGCTCCTGACAAGCTGGTCAGCGCCTTGCATGGCAGCCAATCACCGTTGGTGTGTGAGTGTGTGTATGAATGGGTGAATGAGAAGCATTAATTGTACAGCGCTTTGGATAAAGGCGCTATATAAATGCCAACCATTTACCATTTACAATTTGATATGAAGGAACAGAATATTTTTTGAATCCAAAACAATTACTATTGGAACCCATTTCTATTCTGGTAAAATATTGCTTCTATTCTGGTCTTAAATATTAAATGTACTCCATATTGTCTACACCTGCCGTCTCATGATTCATTTTAACAATATTAATTTTAACATGGATATTTTCCACTGGCATCTTCTCAAATGCAGTCTGCAGTCGTGGCCCTGTGATTGCACATAATCTCACGTACTCGCACAGCCATTCCAACACGTACAATAGAGCCATGGAAAATTCAGATTTATAATTTTTAGAAATCCTTGGGGATACACTATTATACTAAATTCCACCAATCGCATATCAATATATAATCTCATTTGTCCCGTAGTGTCTGTATTTAACAGTAGCCTGTGCAGCGTACCACTGCACAAACGGTAGTGAGAAAGACCAATGTCCTTGTTTTGATGGAAAAGCAGACACAATCTCTGGAAGGCTGCCCGAGAATTCCTCCGCTGTGCGAGGGAAGGGGAAGCATTGCTGGGTGGTGATTCACGCTGGCCTGCAGCGGAGATCCGATCTGGGCCTCCAATCCAAATCCAGCCCTTGCTTCCTTTCCTCCTGGGTCATTAACCAAACAGTTAGTGCAACTGATTGGCCAGGATGTCTTCACACCTGACTCCCAGGTAAAGGGAGGGTGGAAAACCAGTGGTGTTCGGCCCTTGAGGACCGTGATTTGATGATCCCTGTTGGAAGGTATGGGGGCAGCTGAGCCTCCAGGAGCCTGCTGGCCAATATAATGGCTGGGGCCTTTGCTTCTTCATGCTGTCACAGCTGAATCATAGTCTAGTGTCTTTTGAAGGCTGTACATATTTAAGATGTTTTGCTTATCACTTTTGCTTTTACTTATGTTAGATGTATGATATAACATTTAAGACAAAACATTTTATAATTGCAATATACTGTATATTGGTTATTGCAGCTTTTCTGTGAACAAGTTGAGTATATCTAAATTACATTTTGTATTTATCATGGGCAACCTGTAGCATAGTGGTTACGGTACATGATCGGGACCCGCAAGGTCGTTGGTCAAGGTCTCCTGCTTAGTCTAATCAACTGTACGTCACTCTGGATAAGAGCGTCTGCCAAATGCCATTAATGTAATGTAAGTTATATATGGTGCTGTATATAGCACTATTCCATTACTCTGAGGCATCGGTCCTGAACAAAACATTGGTAGGGCTATCATATATTCATATAATCATAAGCATAAACATAGACATATGGAGGAGTGAACAGCGTGAGGGAAACCCAAGTTAGCTGTCTGCTAAACTCATCACATGTGCTTCTGTCAGGTTGCATTAGTGCCGCAGTGCGTGTTTGTCCTTCACCCATCAGCCACCGGGAGCTGTGATGTCACACCTCATCATCCTCTTCCTAGTCCTGCACCCTGGTCTCATTTGGTCCTGCCCCTGGTTCTGGACTGTCCATTTCCTCCTCTGTCACTGGTGGCTTGCCTTTCCCTCTGACACTTCTCCTGACGCGCTGTCCCTTCTAGCACATTCCAGAAGGAAGGCCCTGCACGGCAAATGAATCACAGCCACCCAGAATAACAATGCAGGTTTTCACAAATTAAGTGCTTTTTCATCTGCTTCTCATTTTAGTTGCGATTGTTGTGGTTGTTTTTGTTTTTACTTGGATTTTGCTCGTGCTCTCGCTCTCGCTCTCACTCTCTTTCTCTCTCTGTCTCTCACTCACTCTTTCTCTCTGTCTATCACTCTCTCACTCTCTCCCTAGATAGCTGTGTCTAGGTATTGCTGGCATTGCTCCCACAGACTGTGCGACTTCAACTTTTCCTCTGTGGTGTGTCTAATTGACCCAGCATTAGGCAGGGATGTACACTGAGACCACTCCCCCCACACACACACACACACACACACACACACACACACACCCCTCCCCACAGCCTCCCCCTCGTCTTTACTCGGCAAGACAAAGCAGCGGACAATAGGAGCATCCAGCCGGCCACGCCACCCCCCCCCCCCCCCTCGGAAGAGAGGCCACGGGGCGAAAAGGTGGCGCAGTCGGGCTGTGAAGTTTACACGCGCTGCCCACTGTTAAACAGATTAGCCCTAATGAAGTGCCTAATGCTCGGGCCGCGCCGGGGCCCTAATCCTAGCTGGCAGGCCGTCCCCTCGGCTGCCAAAAAAGCCGGCACCCCGGGCCCCCTCCCGCCACCCGGGCCCGCCCCTGCACGGCCGGAGCCGGCCCGCTTTAATGGGGCCAGACAGCGTGTGATCTGACATGCAAATGTAGGTCATTGCATATGTAAATGCGCCGTTACGAGCGCGCACGCCAGGACGCATTAGCCAGACCGCGCTCCCAGCATGCCGCTGTCACTGCGCTGAGGAGGCTCGCCGCTGACGTTCGTCAGCCCGCCGTCCGGCCGGCGAGAGCGACTCCGTCCTCTCTATCACGCGGAACGTCCGTGACGACCACCTCCGTGCCGGAAACCCCCGATCCTACCATGATGAAAGTATAGCCGTGTACTGATGAAACTTTTGTCATCTCTGTCAGCGGTATAAGTGATTATTACTGAAATTGCAAGAATAATATGGCAAGAGTAATAACTGCATTTTACAGTAGTAGTAACAATGGCCATAAAATGGTTGACAAGTAATTATGAAACTTTTGGCACCTCTGCCATTTATAGTGGCGGTATAAATGATTATTACTGAAATCTCAAGAATAATATGGCAAAAATTATAATTGTACTGATGACTTATATTAATTATACTCATAATATAAGACCAAGATAATATTGATGGCTGTGTGTTGCATATGTTCTCAAGCATGCACTGCAGTTCCAGAATATGAGGCTCATTTTAGTACAGCTAATGACGTTGTTAATGATGGAACTGGCGTTTGCATAGAGAATAGAAAGTTTGGCAGAGCCACTTTTCCAGCAGGGTTTGTGCCAGACCTCGTTCATCTTACGTCCAGTTAAGAATAACAACTTGCTCAAATTGTCTGCCCTTTCATCCCCCCCCAATCAATACTGCCAATTCTGCACTGTGGTGATTGTGCTCTCCTGCATGGCATGTGCGTAAATCAGTTGAGTCGGGAGGTAAAGTGATACGGCATCCGCCCTGTCTGTGGGAGATACGTATGGCCTCCCTCAGCTCTGTTTTCATGCTGGCTTTGTTTCGCCGTGACTAACAGCAGCTGGATGGATCTAATGCCTCTGCCCCGCTGCAGACAGTCCACCACGGTGCTCCTACCTTACCGTTCGCTTGCTCCCCTTACGGCTATCCTGTCACCATTTTGGCTCTATCATTTTTGACATGTGGCTTTCTGAAATCTGTCACTATTTTTGATCTTGTTTTGTGGTGAAAGTCAACAAGAAGCCGTTAAAGGTCGGTAGAACTCCCCATTCCCCACCTCCCACCACATTCCTATCCAAGGGGCTAATTCTGGATATCGCTTAGCTTTTAATTTTAGATCTCAGCTGCCGGTTTTCCATGTGCTTCTTACTGGAAAGCCCTCCTGGGGATAATTGTTTTTTTTGTTTTTTTTTAACCAACTGGTCCAACATAAGCCATTTTCAAGGAAGGAGGTGTTGCGCTGTTTGAGAGGTCTCTACAGATGGTGGAAATGACAATAACGGTTATTATATTTAACTTCTCTGCATGATTAAAGCTGGTTATTCCAACGATCGGTGCGTGGCAGTTCACACACTGACGTTCCAACAGCGGGCTGAATTGTAAAGTGCAATGGCCTGTTGTTGATTGCCAAGGGCGAGTGGTTGTCCTGAATTTTGTTCGGGAGGTTAGCTAATGAATTTAGCTGTTTCCAGCGTGAGGTTAATTCTACAATGGAAAGAGCAGAATGTAAAATTTTCTAACATTTTATTGCTTCTCCTTTTCTTTTTGTTGTCAATACAGAAGCCTCTCCAACCAGACATGGGATACAGTTCTTTAGCCAATTACCGAATTATGAAGAAGATTGGGAGAGGACAGTTCAGTGAGGTGTACAATGCCGTGTACCTGCTGGACAACACATCCGTAGCTTTGAAAAAAGTTCAGGTATGTATGGGTTAATGCTTGAGTCAGGCATTACGTTTGCCTAAGTCCTGAAACTCAACTTAAAAAATGTGAATTTTACACCCGATTATAGGTTTCATTTTTTATAATAAATGACTTATTACGGACTAAACATTACATCTGAAAACTGCTGTTATTCCAGAATAGGTAATGTATATATATATATAAACCTTTATTTGACTAGGAACTCACATTAAAACCTCTTTTACAAATGAGACCTAGTCATGATCGGGCCAAATAGCAGCATAAATTTACAAAATCAGAATCACGGGACCATTACTATACAGTGCTATACATAAGTATGTAGGTATATACAACTCAAAGTGCATTACCATATATACAGTATGACAGAATATAGCACATGGCAACAGTGAAGTAAACGCATCAGTGTTACCTAAAACAGTTACTTAAAACTGTAGTAGATAGCAAGAATCTGCAATATTTGCACTCCCATACAGCAAGTGAATTTCACTACAGCCAATCATAAGCTTTCCCCCCTACACATGCACTGGCTGTGGGGTACTGAGGTTAACTTCTTTCTGGAGGCCTTTGCATTTGTTCCTAAATGAGTGCTGAAGAAAAATAAAATGTTGCCAAAATTCAGTTTTTCATGCCGGTCCAGGTTTTTTGGCTCCTGACTCTCCTGACTCTCCCAGAGCCTGAAATAGTGCCTCA
This sequence comes from Conger conger, assembly GCF_963514075.1. Taxonomy (NCBI): domain Eukaryota; kingdom Metazoa; phylum Chordata; class Actinopteri; order Anguilliformes; family Congridae; genus Conger; species Conger conger. The sequence goes on from NC_083764.1 coordinate 49,046,747, forward strand.
AGGCTTGTGTCTAAGAAACGAGGAAAGGCGGTCCATCGATTTGTTCCGTCCCTTTAATGTTCTCTCAACCCCCATGATTCAGATAGTCAAATTAACTATCTCCGTCTCGAAAATCCGATAGGAAGATTTATTTCTAAATATTAGTCTGTCTGCTGCTCCTGACCTCCTGCACTTTCCTTAATGGGGCCTCTTATAATGTGCTGGCCTGCTCTAGCTTCCTGTCCAGAGGCATGTCTCTGTCCAGTGCAGATGCTTATTAAACCTGGCTCTAGTGACCATGACCATTTTGCAGGAGCAATGTCTCAAATGTTAAACAGGATGTTACCTTTATCTATACAAACTCTAAACTTCAACCAATTTAGCCACGGTAGATATCTAGCTACTGCTAACTAAGCAACATGAAATTGACTGATAGTGTGCTCGCAGGGGCCACAGCTGAAGATTAACCCTGTGAATTGGCTATGTCAGTGTGTGAAAGGCACAAGCTAAAGTCAAGTAAACTAACTAGCCAACTGGTAGTTTCATGGCCAGTTACCTCACAGACTGTCAGTGAAAAACGAAATGCATTGCTCCAGACAGGAAACAAATGCAGTCACGTTAAATTCATTTTCTGTCAACAAGCATGTAATGTAACTTGTGCTTTTCTGACTTGTTTTCTGTGGTACCAATATGAATTGCTGATAAGTTTAATATAGTACTGCTTTTTGATATTATTCCATCTTTAATTATGTTGATGGTACCCAAGAAAGAAATTTAAAAAACAGGAACTCTTCAGGAAAATAATGTTAGAAATATTTGTTTTGTTCAATTTTTTAAATTCATGTTAGTACAGTGGATGATCTATTCAATATTTAGATCTTCTACTTTGACCAAACAACGGAATGGCAAACTAAATCTTCTCCCAGGTGTGTGTTATATTGGCAGCTGTGTTTTAGTAAAACAATAAGTAAAAGGCTGTATGTCATCTGCAGTCCAACTAAATGTAAAAAATTCAGTTTGACAGGAACTTTGGCACTCATCTATAGTTCAAATATGGAAATGGTATGTAAATAAGATATTTAGGAATAATTCAGCTGGTAATCATGTATTCCTTTGTAAAATTCAAAGTTGAAATGATAACTATACTAATTAAAACCATCATTCAGAGGACAATAGAATGTACAGAGACAGGTGTTAGAAAAATATTATTTTCAGAGTTGCTTCCAAAACAACAATTTTCTTCATACATTACTGTAAGCAGATTTTTTTTAAATCAGAGAACTGTACAAAAGAGCATACAGAAGTATGGATGAATATTTATGTGAATATACTAGTTTCATATTTATTGTGCATGTCACTTATAAAATAAATAAAATACTGCTGTTTTATCCTCAAGAATATATAAGCAGTCTGTTATTCAAAAAACACAGATATTTGAGTCGAGCCCATAAATGCTCCACTGCATTCGCTGAAATACCCCTCCATTTTGTGGCATTACGAGTAGAAGCGCATCCACTGCTTGTTTCCTATGGTACTGTACCGAGCTGGTGTTGAATGTTTGGCGTCTTGGCTCTCCTCTAAGACAGTGAAGGCAGCATATTTCAGGCCCCCCGCTCTCACTGCCACCACACAGCCCCACTCTGAAAAGCAGTCCCTGTGAGACTGGCACGTGTGTATGAGGGGGGGGGGAGGAAACAGGCAAGCGGAAGATTAAAATAACTAGTTACCGCCGCTTTTCTCTTCCGAACCGCACACCCGTCGCTCAGTGTTGCGTGAGCTTGACATTGCCGAGGATTTGTTACCGTTAACGATGGCTCTGACAAGGTGGGAGCACAGTCAGGTAGGCATATTAATGACGAGCGGATAACGAGCTTTTAACGACACCAGGCCTCCTTCCTCGAATGCAATTCTTTATTTCCGTGATGTGCTGTGCTGCTATGCCTTGATTTATGAGCCATGGTATTGATGTGCTTTTGTTGTTTTGGAAAAGAAAGAGAGAGATATATTTTAAACTACAAGCATATAACTATCTTTTATATAATTATTTATACGTGTATGTATATATATATATATATATATGTATATATGTATATATATATGTATATATTTATATATATATAAATAATTGTTTCATATACATACATTTTATATATATAGTTGGGAATCTCCTTGATGCGCGCACACACAAATCATGGAGATTTTTATCTGCACATGTATATTGTTGCAAATTACCTATATGTTCATGTTTGGGGTTTTAATGAGTAACATTTACATGTTACATGGGGTACACATGATGGTTGCTCGATGAACAAAAAAAAAAAAAAAAACATAATAAAAAGTGTTTTTGAGCAATTCATTGTGAATTCCAATGACTTTGAAGCCCGTGATTTTATTTGCAAGTGTAACAAAGCTGCAATGTCTCTTCTATGATTGTATGCAGGGGAGAAAGCTGTGGAAACAATTACGTATGTGTCCATTAGCATAACTGCAACACTGTGCAAGCTGTTAAATGTTGTTCTGCCAAATGGTGTAACATATTAAAAATGAATATAAAAGAAATCTATTTGATTGTATTCTCAAGTGCATTCTAGTAAATGTATATTAAAATGCAATCCTAAATTCAAATAGAATATTTAAAAGACTTTTATGGAAGCCACTTGAAAACAACCAAAACGCTCATTTGTTTCAGCTATTTTCGTTGGTGTGAAGTGACGTCTTTGTGCACGCGGCCCTGTCGATAGCCTCTCTTCTGTTTTGATCTCCCCGCAGATATTTGACTTGATGGACGACAAAGCTCGGCAAGATTGCATCAAAGAAATAGATCTCCTAAAGGTAAGGCGCTGGAGGAGGGAGGTGTCATCGCACGCCACACAGAGCTTTCTAGAAGGTGCCTCTGCAAAAGCCCGCTGTAATACTGGAAACAGAAGCATTGATCTGTACCAGAGGAACCTTTTCTTCTGAGGCAAGTACAGATCACTCGCTCCAGTGTGACTTTCCTCCAGGCAGAGATTGACTCTTATCTTTTTTTATGCCAAAAAAAAACCTGCCTTTTTCGTTTATTTATTTATTTTCGCTTTATCGTTTTCAGCAATATTTAGAAGGGGGCATAGGGCACTGCGATCTAGCGGGACTCCCGTATGGACTCCCTTATGGGCCTTTAGATGTTTTTTGTATGATTTCATTTATTGAATCCTTGTTTATACGCGGCATTTTCCAAGTATCAAACACCTCCGCTTGTACTGTGCAGTCTCGTATTTTAACCGTCCAGGTTCAATACATCGTGCTCCTTAAAAAAATTGAGGATGTTATTCTCCCGTTTCGTCCAGCTGTCGGAAAGAGACCTTTGCCGTTCTTCCCCCCTGTACAAAGCCTGCCCAGATTGTTGTCGTTCGCACTGAGAAACGCATTACCGCTCAAGCTTTCCTGGAGCCTTTGAAAACCTGCTCCGTTACCCAACAGCGCTCTCCTCTCACCTGTGTAAGACCTTACCGGTGCCTTTGAGCTCTTTGCCGTAGTATCTTGGCAACGTGCCGGAAGGCTCCGGGGACAGCTTTAGGAAGAGGCCAGGCCTGCACGGGTCGCGGTTTCACACCCTTTAGCAACACCGTCTCTACCGGGAGGAGGCTTTCCCGCGCGGGGTCAGGGGCTCCGCGCACTTGCTATGTCCTTGCTTCTCGTGTTCTTCCCTTCCGTCTTACCTTTTAATGCTTCTTTAGCAGCAACAGCCCCACTGATAATTAAGCTGGTCACTACTGTACCGGCCTAGCTCTCACTATTAAACTGTTCTGTAGCAGGGGGAAAAAAAGTACTGAATGTGTTTTCAATGTATTAGTTCACACTGTTTTGTGATTGGGGAATCACCAGTGGAACAGTGAAACATTTTTATAGCATTTTTTTCTGTGATTGGGCATTTTTAAAGTGCTTTTCCACTATACATGACTGCCGCCACTGTCATGCTGAATGAAAACTAACTGTGGGGAAAAAAGGCCTCTTCCTAAATTTAATTTTACCATACATTTGTGCATACTCTTTTGTGCCCTGTATCCATATATTGATTTTCAGACTAAACAATATTAATAGTTATTAACTTTAACTACCCCTTGCATGCTGTCACCAGGGTATTGGGATATAAATTATCAGTATTATTGCTAACCAATTATGGATTAAGGCACCCTATAGAAAACTCATAGAAAGCCCTAGGAATCACAGTGCATTTCAACGGTGTTGAATGTGTCTTGAAAAACGGTCATATGATCAAATACAACACTGGTGTCACATCCATCTGTTAAGAGAGATGTAACACGCAGGTCACATCCACCCATAAGGGGTTTAAATAATGCTGGCAACTTTTGACCACTTTTAGCTTTCATGGGCTTTTATTGTTATGGAGCTGGGTTAAAAAAAATATTTTAAGAGGATTAGTTGGTATGTTTTTGACTTTTCAATATGGATACATGGTTCAAATACTGAAATTGACATTATTAACAATAATACTTATTACAACTCATATATACGTTTGACTGTTGTGCATTGTGTGTTGCCGTTTCTTGCTGGAGAAAAGACGACGTGTCACCGGGTCTTCACGATACTGAAGCCCCGGTCCCGCAGTGCGTTCAGCGAATTCAAGGGAGCGTAACGCATGTGTCCGCTGACATCAGATTTCAGCGCTGAGAATTCCTTTAATAATCCTCTTAACGCGTCACGCCAAGCGCGAGGGCAGCCTCCCGCTCCTCCGCGTGCGATATCCGCCGTGGAGATTTTACCCCGGTGCATGCTGGGCCGGTGGTATCACTCGCTGACCTGCGGGCGAGGGAGAAAGCTATGCCAGCCCCTTTCAGTTAGGCAGCAGCTGTTCTGTTAAATAAACCCTTATTAAAGGGTTGTTTCTGGCCACCTTTTGTGTGTTTATTTTTTATATACTTTATTTAAAATACTTCAATTTAGTATCTGGCTTGCATGTTAATGACCTTATATGTACCACGAATCTCTTCCTGCTTTAACTGTGTTCAGTATAATCTTTGGACTGATTAAAAAGTTTTTTCTGGCCTTACTTTTTAATATAATGAAAGCTGTTTTAAAATCCTTTCATTTCGTATCTGAGTTGCATAGCTGACGGACAACCTTATGCGTAGCACAAGTCTTTGTCTGTTTTAACTGTGTTCCATATAATCTTTGGTTTTGGGCCAAATGACAGGAAAACACGAATTCCACTTTGTGGCCCAAAAGCACCTTTGCTTAACCCAGCCAGCATTTAAATGGTTAATAGTAACACTTCTTCCTCTTTTGTCATTTACAGCAATTGAACCACCCCAATGTAATTAAGTATCATGCCTCCTTCATCGAAGGAAATGAGCTAAATATAGTACTGGAGCTGGCAGATGCAGGGGATCTCTCACGGATGATTAAGGTAGGGTGGAATGCCTTTGCTGTGGTGAGTCACATACGCATGGCGTTTCATTTATATGACAGTGTCGGGGAGGGATATCCCACTGTTATCTGTACCTGTAGAATACAGTGTCTACCGCAGGGTTTGGCAACCCTGGCCCTGGAGTGCCATGACGTTTCTTTGTTCCATCTGAGCTTGATCACAAGAGTTTGAAGGACGATTAAAAGTTTGACTGAATATTCAGCATTGCGAAATGCTGATTCAGAGTGCCTCCAGCACATGGTCTCCTGCATTCTTTAAACCTGATTAACTACAACTAATTAAAAGGAATCCAGTTATGTAGTTATAGGTGTGGAAGGAGCAAAAACCAGGACCATTTCTGCCTCTCGAGGACCAGGGATGCCTGTCCCTGATCGACAGTAACCAAAGCAGACCAACCGGAATTTGCCTCGGTGACGTCAATGTCACTGACAGAAACTCAAGCCTGTTACAGTGCTACCTAACTCGATTAAATGTGTTTACCTCAATCTGTGAAAGACCCTTGGAGAGAATCAGGTTTCTTTACTCCAGGAAGTGCTTCCCTGTAGAATACTGAACCAAACACTCCATTGGTATAACGTCCAGAGATCGACATAAGAACCTAAGGTATACAAGGCCAATAGGAAATGGAACTCAAGTCCAGGTCTAAGTTGAATGTGGGTTCCATTTAGCCATTTAACTGTCTGTTGCCATTAGGGTAACCTGCTTGCCTGGAAAGGCTCAAACTGCTTCGAATGTCTGTAATTGGGCTTGAAACTTACAGACTCCAGATCAGAACACTTTTCTCTTTTTCTCCTCACTGTTCTCTTGGTTCCCAAACCTTAATCAGTTGTCTGTTTTCCTGCCTCAGTAATGGCACCTTCATGGTGAATATCTGACTTTCTGTCATTAAAGAAAGTGCCATTCTCCCTAAAGTCATTCAGCATCTATTGAAAAGGGTGGAACTGTGCAAGTCGGGACAAAGAAGCTATACTTACAGGTTTGGCTGCTTTTATTCAAAATGCAATTATCTCTAAAAATATCCCTGTATCCCTGGAATACGAGAGAGAGGCACAAAGCCTCTAAGAAAAGTTTCATGCTGCAGGTCAAAAAGTGCAGGCAGTCTTAAACAGAACATTCTGGAACTTAAGATACTTTTTTTTTTTTTTTTTTTTTTGCCGAACTGTAAATTCTTTAGAGACCAATCTACCACAAGGCATGATCCATATGAAACATATGCAACCTTTTAACCGCAAAAAAAACATAAAAAAAAAAAAACATTGGGTTCAGTGTCAAAGCCTGAATTTTAGATTAAGCGCCGTGTTAAAAAAACGGAAGAAAAAGTTACATAAATGATGCATTGCGCTGCAAAGCTGGGTTCTGCGGATTGAGCTTTTCTCCAAGGCTGAACGGTGCATTTGAAGAGCGCATTAAGAAGCAGTAATGATGGGTAGTGAATTCCCTGCGGCGGGGTCTGTTCAGTAGTGAATGTATGTATAGTTCAATAAGCCAGGCTGTGGACAGCTTCCCCTGCCACCTGCTTATCTGCCCAATATGGAGACCTCTAAAAATGTATGCCAAGCTTGCCAGTTCCATCGATCCTTTTGTCTAAAAAATCATTCTCCTAAAACACGATACAGTCTCAGAAAATAAATAAATGAGCAAATAAATTAATAAATTTATAAATTGGTATTTGTTTTTCTGATTGTTTCAGACTTGGATTGTATCCCACGGTATTTATTTTGCAACCCCCCCTTACACCGTCAGGTTTGCATGGACTGTGGTTGCTTTAAAATGTCCAGGTCTTCTGAGGTGCAGCAAGCTCCCCTATGACGTAATGGTATGACCGAGGAAGAATGAAGGGCCAAAGACTAGGATCACTTGAATTATCCGCAATGACTGAGGGTGGAGGGGGGGGTCCCATGGGGCAAAGCGTTAAAGTGCATAGCAAACCTTCATATTGAACGTGCTCTGATTAGCTAATAGAATGAAAATGGTGCTGAACCAACCAATCAGATGCGAGAAGAACTAGTTAAACTCAATCCTCATATTGAGGTTGATGACATTGTGTCTCGATCAGACCTCCATGGTCGGAAGTACATTTTTGAACATGAAAACTTGTGGTGGCAGGATTTAAGAGAACAGACCCACGTGGACTTCCATTCCAAAGCTTTTCTGCCACCTTCCACCAACGCGGGAAAGGGAGTTATTCGGAAGGTCTCAAAGCAGGAGTTCTGTGTCCGATGAAGGGGAGATTGTGGGTGAGAATTATTTTGGGAGTGTTTAATAGTTCACAGTCCAGTCTTGATTATTTTGAACTGAAACTCAGAACAATGCATGCTGGTCAGTCTTATTGTGGTCTGCTAGATAATGATTGGTAGCTCTGGTAATGATTGATCATGCCTGCTTTATATGGTATAATACTGTGATTAATATTCTTTGAGGAGAGCGCTACAGTATATTCAATAGATTGCAGTGCTGTGTATTATGTGTGTACAGAAAAAAAAAGGCCACAGTATCAATTTACAATTTCTCAGTCTGTCAGCTAGTTTGTACGATAACTGAAATGATTAATGGCTCTTTATAAATGACTTAAAAACAAAACTTTTGTTATGTAATACTCATGACTAATTATACAATGTATTCATTTTGTCCTTTTAGTAGTTGGAAATGAAACAAAGATAAAACAATAGATGAATACAACATTTTAACAAGTATACGACTACGACTGCTACTGCTGATGCTACTACTACTAATACCCCTACAACTACTACTATAACTGCTACTTGTGACTTGTAACTGCTACATTGGCTTCTTAATACCGTGGGACCTCTTGCTTCCCTGCAGCACTTCAAGAAGCAGAGGCGTCTGATCCCAGAGCGGACGGTGTGGAAGTACTTCGTTCAGCTGTGCAGCGCTCTGGAACACATGCACATGCGGCGCGTCATGCACAGAGGTAGGGCCTCCTTCACAGAGCCAGCTGCCTGTTAAAGACCCCGCCTTCGTCTGCACAAACTTCTGTCCCGTATCAGCCCCCAAGTCAAACCCTTTCTTCCTTTTCTTACTTTTCCTGCGGGACATTACCTCATCAAGATCTATTCAAATCTATATCGTGTGTTTATTTACCCAGCTCACACACCTGTCTCCTGTAGGCACTTATGACCGCATCGTTGGTATAGGAAAAATCATACACTATGGGTACATATTATAGAATTTATTATGCATACATTTTGTATTCCATGTTTGTTACATTTAACATTACAGTGCCATCCATAATGTTGAAAAACCTCTTTGTTGCTTTAACAGTATGTTTGCGATCATTGTCTTGCTGTAGAATGAACCGCCAACCAATGAGTTTTGAGGCATTCGCTTGAACTTGAGCACATAGTGTCTCACCAGTGGTTTGCATCTTGCAGTGTAGCACCTGTATTTCTGTTCATGAAGTCTTCTGCGGACAGTGGTCACACCACACCTGACTCCTGAGGAGTGTTTCTGATCTGTCGGACAGGTGTTTTTCTTTATTATGGACAGAATTCTTCTGTCATCAGCCGTGGAGGTCTTCCTTGGCCTGGCAGTCCCTTTGCGATTAGTAAGCTAACCAGTACTCTCTTAATTCTGATAATTATTATGTTCAAAACAGTTGATTTTGTTAAGCTTACGTGACTAACCATTTTATTCTTGTTTCTCAGTCTCAAAATGGCCTCTTTTGTACTTTAAACACATGTTATTTGTGTGATTCCTAATCTAAAATTGTGGCAAATCTGAGGCAAATCAAGACATAATGGGCTTTTGTCCCGAACATCGTGGAGGGCACTGTACATTGGCCTGTACATTGTATTTTAAACGGGAGGACTTGTTTATGTTGTTCACAGCAAGAAAACCCTGCTGATCCAATCGGCACTTCCTGTAATTGTTGACCAATCAGCAGGTGGCTTTTCAGTGGTTTCCACGCAGTGAAGATCATTATCACTTCTGCGTGTACTGAGCTGTCTTTCGTCACACGTTTAGTTTGTTTTCTTTTACGGTGGTCATGCCAGGGCTGAATTAGTGTTTCTTTCCTTCTCCACTGAGGTAGAAATTTCCACTCGCGTTCCTTTGGCATGTTTCAGAGTCCTGCAGAAATGCACAGGAAACTGTAATCTGTCATTGTAATAGCGCATTGATTTCTTTTTGAGTGGCAATATGAATTTATTCATTAGAAACTACAATAAGAGCTATGTTAGGAAAGCTGCAGGGGAAATATAGTGTAAGGTGATGGCAGTGTTGTATAATGGTAAAGGTGACCTTGTGTGTGTGTGTGTGTGTGTGTGTGTGTGTGTGTGTGTGTGTGTGTGTGTGTGTGTGTGTGCGCGCGTGCACATTGGGGGGGGGGTGTCACATTGAGGAAGGGTATATTGTGTTGAAAAGAGGCAGCTGGGCTCTGGCTGGGTCGTGTAGCTGGATGCAATGGAATCCTTCTGGAAAAATCTGCCTGGGATTAGACTGAGACCCTTTCAGGAGACTTTATGTCTATGTCTAACTGCAAATTGACAACTGTTGATCCCCTTCCCAACATACACACAGATATGCACAAACCTATGACACTCTTACACACTATCACACACATACTGACACTCTCACACACGCACACACACACACACACACATATGCATATGCCCAGATTCACACACACAAGGACACACATACACACTATCACACACATACTTACTGTTACAACCTGTCGTAAACCTTTGTGGATGCACAATTATCTTAGTTTTACTTCTGGTTTGCCTGAGATTGGCAATTTTTTCTCCTTACTTGTGTATGATTGTATTTGTGTTTGACTTGCAACTCTCACCTAGCCCGTTTTGATTTGTTTGCTGATCAGATTTCGACCCTTGCTTCATTCCTTACGAATCAGATTCCGGCCCAACCATTTTCGGTTTGTTCGAGCACCTTTCTCATGCTCGACCCTGTTTGCCCACCCTGACTGTAACTTTGATTTGCCCCTGTGCTCGTCGTATTGTGGCTCTGGTCGTTTAGAGTGATTGCATCCTTCCAACGGGACACTATTTTTTTTTTTGCTGTTATTTTCCTTCATTATTTTTGAAGGTGATCCTGGGAGGACACCTCATCTCTGTTTGGGGTTGGCTACACGCCGCTTTGAGCGTGGTAAGCTTTCGAAGACTAGCTGAGGTTTATTTAAGCTTGTTTAGGCGGGCAGGACCGGACTTACTCATCGGTCTGCAGTGTTTGCTTTGTTCCCACTCCCCATTCTTCACTCCATCTCCTTATCCTTTACCCTGTCACGGCCTGACCCTAGACCGGGTCGAAACCCTAGACCGGGTCGAAACACTAACACAAACACCCGCACACACACAGATACACATACACACACACATACACACGCGCACACACCCATGCCCAAACTCTCACGCACAGGGACTTATTCTCACATCATCACTCTCATAACTCTACTGATGCACCCACGCACACATACACACTCACACCCTGTAGATTTCAGCAGTTGCCATGCTCACAATGTTGTGTCTGTGATGTGAAATGCTTTTGGTTAAGTATTCAAATGACTGGAGTCCTAATTGTTTTCTGCCTTTTTTTCTCTTTCTGGAAGCAAATGCTTTCCCTAACACAGCACCTCGTTTGTAGCTTATACAAGTGTCTGCCACAAACCTCTTAAATTTGATTTAAGTTAAGTTTAATGCAGCCGGCAGGGACGTGCCATTACCCGGAACCTTCAGTAGTCATTTTCCTTGTAAATGCCCTTTTATCACAAAACGTAAGATACATCCCCATTAGCGGCGCCATTGTACGTTTATAATTGGCTATGACCAATTATATCTTCTGCTTGTTCACCTGTTTATCTGAGGCTGAGCCAACAATTAAAGGCACTCTTCTCCTCTCTGTGCAGATATAAAGCCAGCAAACGTGTTCATTACTGCCACAGGGGTGGTGAAACTGGGAGACCTGGGACTGGGGCGATTCTTCAGCTCCAAAACCACGGCAGCTCACTCTCTAGGTAAGCACAACGCCCCCTTGATTACCCCCAGGCCGGGATGCTGTCCGTTTTGACGGTCGGATTTAAACCGTGTGTCTGTTGTCTAAAACCGAGTTTCCCCAAAGCCCCTCGCCTATACATATGCATTTACGTTTTACCCCCGAGGTTCCGGGTTTTCCAGTTGCTGTGACTGCCGATGGCGTCTGGATGTAATGAGTCTGGCCTGGCCTGTGCCACTGCCCAATGCTGGGTGAACAAGACACTTACAGAGCTTCCTTGAGTTTTTCTCATGTCGGCCTTGCACTCGTGCAGTTCCTATCCACCGACATCTGGGAAGACCCCAATGTTTCCAATTTGTTAACAGCCTGTCACTTCCTTCCTTTACAGTTTGGCTGAGAAAAAAAATAAAATAAAAGATCTCTTAATCGAAGGGAAGAGATTGATGTAATTGACATGCCACCGCCATTTTGTTGCCATAGAAGAAGCTATTTTTAACTGTATAGGCTTGATAAAAATCAGTTGGTAGTAGCATTCACGGGTATTCAGGAACTTGAAGTAAAAATAACTGTTACGGGTTTACCACCAGTTCAGATAGCTAGGTAGCTACAGCAGATACTGTAGCTAATAGAATGCTGTGCTATACATGCATGTAGTAACAACAGCAATAAGCCAACAGGGTCCATGACAAGCTTTTATAGTACACAAACTGTGAGATTAACAATCCAAAAGAGAGGCATTAAGTCATTAAATGCCGGCGAAGAATGGCTAGCCAGAATTAATTAAGGATTATCAGCCGTTCACACATTAAAGTGCGTTCAGACCACTTCAGATCACAAATAATCTAACCAGGAAAATCACTCTAGCTATATATTGTATATAGCTCACTAGCTAGCAAGATTTAGCTACATTAACATTACAGCAATCTAGAAAATCTACCGCAAGCAACTTCACCACAAACAACTTTAACAAACAAATCAAGCAGATAGCTATCGCCCAAACCTGTGACAGCTACGCTCAGCACAACTAACTGGCTTGTAAACTTGTCTAAGTGAATAAGTAAATAACCAGAATAACCACCAGAAAGAGCGAAATTGACAAAACGTACCACGTTACCTCTAGCTGAAATAATTGGAATGCTAAATCTGTCAATTCCATTGGATTGCTGACTTGAAATAAATAAATCAATAAATAAATAAAAGAAACCAATGTTCAGTCAGAGATGTAGTGATTAGGGTAATGCTGTTCTTTTTAAATTTTATTTCTGGTCTTTTTTGAAGTCGGTCATATTTGATGAAGAAACTGCTAATAGGTTTTTAGTTGTTGTGGAGTGTTGTGTGTGTGTGCAGCCATGAAGCTGACAGTCGAGGCTATAAAGATAGGTGATTGTCATTAAAGTAGTAGCCAAAATGAACGTGACACACATTAATTATTGTTTGTTTTGAATCAGATGCCGATCTAAATGTATTGAGATATTAAACTTTTGACACATTTTCAGTTTCATGCTTTAAAGATACAAATTCATTACCATGACACATTTTTAAGTAGAAATACTAGCAATCAATTTTTTTTTATATATCGAATGCAGTTTGAAGCATCCAAATAAGAGAATATAATCCTAAAAATTCGAATTATAAACATGTTTTCAGTCTAAACTTTATTTCAACACCATATACAGCCAGTTTATTTATCGCCAAAGCAAGCACTCTCTATCTCTCTATGTCTCTCTATCTGTCTCTCTGTTCCTCTCTTTCTCACTCCATCTCTTTGGGCCTGATACGAGTGGTGTGTTTGCGCACTGTATGTGTTTATTTACTTGCTGTGTGAATGTGCTGTACATGTGAGGTTGGGGGTGTCGATGCGTTTGAGGATGCGTCTCTCATAACTATACTGTATATGGAACATTTTAGATAGATAGAGATCAAACCGTTCGTACTCTTCATTAACACAATATAAATATGAAGCAAACCATATTGTAATAATCTGTAGGATTTTAACAGGACCATCTCTACCTTCTCACCTTCATCTAATGACATTTGAAGGCTTTATTTATTTAAATATTTATTCCATAAAATATTTTCACTCATTGTTGTAAATTGTTCATTTGAACCAAAATACAATTATAAGATAATTATAGATAATTAGATAATTAGATAATTAGCTAGAATAATAATATATAATTTGTTTTAACTGTTGAGACAACGAGAGGTGTTTTCTAAAACATATCTCATGCGTTTCACTCATGACAAAGAATGTTATATACTGTACATATGAAATTCATACAGTATATGAATTTCCGTTGGAATGGCAAAAAATTTTTTTTGCAGTGGCTTTGGTTTTTTTCATTTTCTCTACAAATATCTAATTATGGATGTAGAGATACTTTGTTCAAACCGTCCCTGAAGACTGCAGAAATGATATTTGCAGGCACAATGGCAAATTAAAAGGAGCTCCCTAGTTGAACAGTCAGTTAACAAGTGAGGAGTCAGGAGATCACAGTTTGTTTTTCTGAAGAATTCATATTGATGTGTTTTTGTACTTTAATTAGAAAAGGCTAATTCGGCCTCATTTTCAGTTTACATACTTATTTCTATAAATACTTCTGCAGTTCGATATTATTTTGTTCCATAGAAAATTGTTCCTTTGAGACCTGGCAGTTAGTTTGCCAGAATCTTATTTTCTTTACATTATGGCTAGCCACCACTTACAGTGAATAGACTGTGAAGCACTGAGTCTGATTCATAAAGCCTTCATAGAATGTGTATTACTTGTTCATTACCAGACAGTAACTGCTTTATAAATCATTCATAGGCTCTTGAGCAGGGATTTTTGTCAGAGGGATCCCCAGAAGGTTCAAAAAGCAATTGAAGGGTACTTCGTACCTTTACAGTGGGGGAAGGGAGCCCAAAAGTTCCATAATCATTCAAAAGTTTGATGCATCATTCAAAAATGGTCTGCCTACATGCAGTGCTCTTGCAGAGCCTTGAATACAATGCTTAAAATGTATCATTTTTGCATAACTGATTTGTAATAATCACATTTTAATTTCTAAAAAGATCTCAGCAAGACCACACTTGTTCATGAGCTGGGTCCTTTGTTTACAATGTGGCTACACCTGCTCGTGGGGGGGGTGACAATGTTCCAACAGGTGAATTAAGCTCCTGAGGTCTCCTCTGTTGCTCTGGTCCAAATACGTAGAAATTCCTTCTGCATTAATCAGAAGAGATGTAAAATGGCAAAACATGTATACATAACACAACAACAATGCAGAGATAATTATCCAAAGTACGGCTCAAAGGCGAGTGGTCGTTAACAGAATCAGTCTTGACTGGCCATTGCAGTCTCCAGACCACAGTTATGGATGTGATGTGATTTGTGAAAGTGGGTAACACCAGACAAACAACAGATCTGAGGAAGCTAGACAGATTCTACCTGGAGGACTGATCATAGGTGATGTTTAGATGTTTATTCACATCTCCAAAAGCTACTGTATGGTCAGCAGCTAGTCTTCCTGGAGCCCATGTGAATCCCTACCATATGTAACTTAAACATCGCTTCTTGTTGTGTTGTTTTATTTAGAATTTAGCACTAAATTAGTGTGTGACACTTAGTGATAATGAGTAAAAAGCATAAATATTACAAGGATATTTTGTTTTCAAAGGTGACACATTCGTGCTAAGAGTAGTAGTGATGCCAAACCTTTTGTAATTGCAAACTGCAAAATAAAATCTTGATTCACCATCTGGTGGCAGAAACGTGCTACTGGCTATGTCAGGAAGGACATACGGTTGTTCTATTGCTCTGCACTCAATTTGTTCTATTCTAATGCCCTTATTTCAGTCATGTTTCCACAAGGGAGCAACTTCATGCACCGTGTAAAATTTGGGAGTTCTTGAATTTCTGAAGCCTGAACGTGCGTGCCTGATTGACACTTTGATTCCGGAATGTACCATGGGCAGCATTGACTCTCATTATTTTGTGTGCAGTGTTGCATATAATTTCCCAGGCCTGTGCTGAACCTCATGAAATTGGACAGTAGCACACAGGACTCTCTGTCCAGTGCTAGCACCAGCACTGATTTGACACTGTCATTTTAATAACATCTGGCATATTCAAAGAAATTGCAATGCCGTTTAACAGGGTCAATAATTAGTTAATAATTAGTTATGTTAGTTATATAGTCTTAACGGACGAGCAGGTTGACGGACGTCTCTACCCTGCATGTCTGATAAATGTATAAATACAGCTTGCCATCATGTTGTACCTTAGGCTCTGTATTTGATGGAGCTCCAGCTGAACTTAATAATAATAATCCCAGCCACCAACATTTTGGCAAACGGCGCCTTTAATATAATGGCTACAATGTTGGTTTCTACTGCACTGAAAGTGGGAGTTCAGGAGAATGCATGACTAACGACGGTGACTCACAGCGGCAGTAGGTGACGGGGGAGTTATTAGTACTGTGACAGTAGTAGCAGTAAGAAACGGTGGAGTCGGTACCTACTGTGAGTCTCCGGCAGATAGGAAGCTGAGAAGTTATTAGACACTGTAAGACTGCAGCAGCAATTGGAAACAGTAGAGTTATTAGATACAGTACCGTGGGACTGTAGGCACAACTGAAAACTGGAGTCATTACATACCGGGAGACTTAAGCAGCCATGGGAAACACTGGGGCTATTTGCTGCCGTGAGTCAAACACACCTATGAATGTACCTTAGAGATCATCTGCTTCTCCCATCCTTCACTTTGCTCTCCCGTCCTCATTAAATTACAGCCGGCTAAATGCCTCCACGCTCCATCCTCAGTTATTTCCGCACCCCCTGGCTACGGCTGACATATGAGGCCCCCCTGAGTGTATGCATTTTGAAGGTCCCTTTCAGCAATGGAATTGGCTGACTTGCGCTCCCTCCCTCCCTCTTGTGTTCCAGTGGGCACCCCTTACTACATGTCGCCCGAGAGGATTCACGAGAACGGGTACAACTTCAAATCGGACATCTGGTCGCTCGGCTGCCTGCTCTACGAGGTAAACAACAAGGCCCTCGACCCGCCCGGCTCGTGCCGGTTGTCTTTACGAGAGGCGGCGCCATGCCAGCCAAATCTTACGAGGTCAAAATACCTTTCATTTACCTTTTACGAGGTAAACCTTCCGTCGCGGAAACTAGTAGTAGTTCGCGTGCGAGACGTATATGACATTTACGCATGTTTCTGAAAACAGGTGTCATTAATTTATTTATTTATTTTCAGAAAAGACACTGCGGTTTTGTCCTAGGAATGTGCGCACCACCCTAGAGAGGGGTAGAAATAGACCACCTGGCCCAAGGGAGCACCTTTTCATTTGAATTTGGAACACCCGTTTGGGTGATGCAACCATTGCTCTGTTTAGGTTGCCACCTGTAGTAGGGCCATCGTGCCCATGCAGTATGTGGATTGCTGTTCAGATAATAAAGAGGAAATGCCTCACATTTAAATTCTCTCAGGAAACTGGCCAGGATTTTACTGTAGTTTCTTTTAGTTTTTCAGACCAGGGAGGTGAAGGAGAATTTGGCAGGGAAAATAAACTTTCAGCGAAGAGAGGGGAAGGCTAGTGCACACTTTCTTGAATCCTTTTTGGGGATTCAAGAAAGGGTGGGGGGGTGGATGGAGGATACACTCAACAGTACCTACATCCTACAGGCCTACAGGGGTGAGAGATCATGGTCACTGCAAGGCTGTTTCTCACTGTGCTGACTACTGTTCCCATGGCACCTTACCAACACCTGAGCTCCATGGAGATGACCATAACATATCAGAGGGTCAGTGAGGAACTCCTGCTGAACATGGGTATGGTGGGGGTCCTTCTTCTACATGTCATGTAACCAGAAATGAGACCCTTGACAGCCTTAGTTCTGCTGAACCCTTCACACCATGCCTTCCATTTTAGAACTGGTGCCCATTTATGGAGAAATACTCCATTCCTTTTAAAGAAAACATGAATTTAACTCTAATTTTCCATTTCCCCCTCCAATCTATTTTACTAGCACTGGGGAAAAAAAGACATTTAGTGAAGTGAATTTGGGCTGGGTGTTCTTCTCCAAGTTGGCATCAGTTCTGCAATACAATGCATCTGATGGAAAGGTTTTAGTAGCCTTGTTCAAGGACCTAAGCAAAAACTATGGCTAGCAAGTGTCTAGTTTCTGGTCATGTGACCTGCAGAGAGAAGGAAACCCTCATCCAGCATACCCATCTTCAGCAGGAAATGTAACAAAAAAAATAATTTAGTGACAAGAATAGCAAACAAAATCAAATCAAAAGTGCAATCTAATTCCACTAAAAACCCTTCAAATAGTTCAATTACATGCAGTTATTATGTCAGCAGAAAAATGGAGGCTACTAACATTCCCTGACAAAATCAACAGAATTCAAATAGTTCAGTTGCATACAGTGATTGTGCCAACAGAATCCACAACAGTAAAACAGTGGTGTGCAAGATACTGAAGTGAACCTTCATAGCACATAACGTAGACAAGCTTTTCATTCAAGGGAGCTTGGGTAATCATCTTACAAAGAGCAAAAGTATCTGTTGTTCTCTTGCTCTTTGTAAGTTGATGACTTAATTGCTCTTGAATTAAATGCTTGTGCATGTTGTGTGCTATGATGATTTACATAGCACTGCACATTTACTGTAGTCGCCAATGGATTCTGTTGGGCCAATCACTGCATGCAATTGAACTATTTGAATTATTTAGATTTTAGCTGGGAATGTTAGTAAATCTTGTTATTAGACAAGTTTTTGTTTGATTTCCAGATGAGATGATTGCATACAGATATTGAAAAATAATAGCATTCAGCTGTGCCTAAAGCTGTGATCTAAGAGAACAGGTATGTACTTCCATTCTCTAAATACGATCTACTGTACGATCACTATTATGGTCAGCTGTACTGTGCAGAACTGTTGAGATAGAAATGTTCTTCTATTGTGGACAGAGTGTTATCACCAAAAACAACATTCAACTGTAGGTTCTATAGAATGAAAGTTGATTCATTACATCAGGACTGTACATGTTTTTATGTTTCCATGGTGACAGAGTACTGGTTACACGCCAAACGCCTGGTCATCTCCGAGACAAGCCGGTGGTGAAGCGGAAGCCATTTCTGCGGTTTGTTATTGGCGGGTTTGCTCACTTTCCAGCCAGGAAAATGTGCGTAGCGCTGCGATTCACGATCGATTCTGGCTCCGGAAAGCTGGAGCATGTGCACGTGTGTCCGGTTAACTCTTTCTGAGACCTGGAGCGCATCAATTTTTCATTCCATCCTTCTGGGGCCGATGGGGAAGGGGGTTCGTAGGCCGTGCAGCAGGTATCCACCGTTCCTGCCCCTTGCGTCCCGTCATGTTTTATTCCGTTTGAAGGAGGCCCCTCGGTTAAAGCTAATTGCTTCAGCCGACCCCTGCGGTCGTCTGCCGCTCGGTAATGGCTCGCCGCGTGCCTCTGCACGTTCCCGGCGGCCCCCCCGCCCTCCCCAAACCCCCCCCCTCGCCGCTCGCTCTTTCGGTCGATACCACAAGGAGCCCGCGGCTGGCTAGCACGCGCGCCCGCTCCACCGGAATTCACCCGCCGACCCGACAACACGTGCCGGATTAGCATTATCGACACGTTCCCTCGGAAAAAACGGGAGGAGCTGTCAATACCGGGAGCCATGTTGGCTCCAAACAGCTCTATCTGCACTTGGCATAGCCTTAGCCGAGTTGGAAGCTGGCGGCGCAGGGCAACACGCTGGTTAAAATGGGAAATGTAGAGGAAGGCCGTGCCCGAAATCCTCCTTTAAAGTAGATGTGTTGCTTTAAATGGCTTTAGGGTTACTGGTTCCCATTTCCAAGTCACTGGCCTTATGGGGCTTGCCCCTACCATACTTGTGTTGCTAATGGAATGCCTCTTTTGAGAGGAGAGGGATACCATGCTTTACATTAGTAGTGACCCTCTAGTTTGGGTTGAGCCCCCACACTTCCTCAGAATCACTTTTGTGGTGAACCACTTGGATCCCATCCTATCTCTACATTGG
Source organism: Conger conger (assembly GCF_963514075.1). NCBI lineage: Eukaryota > Metazoa > Chordata > Actinopteri > Anguilliformes > Congridae > Conger > Conger conger. Next base: position 49,066,159 of record NC_083764.1, read on the forward strand.
TCTTTGTCTAACCATCTTGGCCCACAAGCAAATGGCAGTCATTTATTTAATGACATTTTTAGATAGTTCCCCACGACAGCTGCTCACGTGTATTTTTGAAAAAGGTTCTGTGTTCACTGCAAAACAGTTTGATATAGGAGACAAACAGCATGGCTACAGCTCTTTAGAGGAAAGTCCAACACCAAGTACCGTTAACTTCTTCTGTTGTCTGTCTTGGTCCTCCCACTTTGGAGTTTTTTTACATTCATCCTGCCTTTATTAAATGTTTACGATACGAAATCACTATCTGCACTACAGCAGTTATTTTTTAGATAGTTTCTTATTGATGCAGCCTATATTTGGAAACTACATCATTGTATAGTGCACTGTGTGTCAGTGGCACAGGGAAACAAATTGTACATTTTTCCTTTGAATTCCAGTAGATATGCCCCTTGAACCCTTGTGGAATTCCAGAATTATTCCTTGGAATCCCAATAATAATGTCAAATGGCTAGCTAGCTAGCTGCTGTGTTATACTAATTGGCAAATGGTGTCAGCAGAATCAATAGACTATATACGAATTTGACCAGCTGATCATATTGAGACAATCTTCTAAGGGCACTATTGTTTTATTGAAAATTTTATTCATAAAATGGTGGTCCTTTTAGCTAATCTGTACATATCACCAGATCTTGATGGTGCTAGCTGTCACTTTCAGCCACATTCAGCTCACATGGAGGATCTAATGATAACGGTAGTAATAGGCATAACAATAAAAACAAAATGGAGCCTGATTCACTTGGATTTCAACTGCAAAGTCATCCTCATTCAGGTATAGTTTCAATTGTTAATCAGAGCCACCACAGCAAAGGTGGCTTCTTCGGTGGAGACATCAGTGGTCAGTCTTACATCATTTAAAATCAAAGCTATATAGTACGGTGTCTTGTCCTCTTGTGCGTTTCTGGTACAGAAAAACGGGTGTTCACATGGAAAGGTGTATTTCCATAGTCTAAAGCCATGAACTTGTGCTGGGTGTCTTCAGTTGATCATGGGAGTTCACTGAAACTGTTGATGCTTTGAAAAGGGTTAAGAAGCTAAAACTTAAAAAATAAAAAATGAAATTATTGTGTGGTGTTTTGAATTAAAACTTGCGGATTTGTCCTGTTAGCTGAAAACGTTCAATGTTCACCATTCATCAGCTGATGGGGCAAGCCAGCTTTGGTACCAAAAAGGGCTATTTTCGGAAATATTATACTGGTAGACAATCTAATAAAATGTTCCTGCTTATTGTTTAATAACAACTTGAAAATCAAACCATTTTTAATTAATCATTAATGTCTTATTACCTATTTTCATATAGTATCATATTCTTACAATGTATTTCACTAATTTGGCATTTCACTCAGGAAATATTTTCAGTCTTTGCCATTTCATTTTAATACAAATAAAAGAACCCCTAGGAGAAAATATATGCATGTAGACATATATTTTACAGTTCCAGTATAAAGACAGCTTCCCCTTGCTGTTTTGTAGCTCATGCCTTAATTCTGAAAGGCAGTAAGCAGATGGCATCCAGTGTGCCGGAACGTTCCGTTTGAGCTCCATATAGCAGCTCATTGATTGCAATGTGTCTCAAAGACACAACGGTTCTAGGCTAACATTTATTTCCAAGGAGCATGTGCTCCGAAGTTTAGAAATGTGGGAGCACTGTAATGCATCCCAATGAGTAGATGTACTCCTAAATTATTTTTCAAGCTAGCACACATCAATTTTCAGGGGCAAAGGCTCCTAAAATGGGAGCACTGTACATCCCACTGTTCCAGTCATTCCTGTCCCATGAATCACATAGTCTCTGAAGCTCTCTGAAGAAGATTATATCCATGTAAATAAGTGCACCCCACTCCCATTGTGAAGGTTGATACCTAGGACTGGACTCAAGAACTATAATTAGTCCAGCATTATGTTTGTTGTAATGTTTGCTCAGTTGGAGCTCGGAGAGAAATTGTATTTGATAATGAACCCCCGGGAAAGAGTTTTATGTGAAGCCTCTCACCAGCCTGATTTTGAGAAGTTGCTTTGCTTTCTCCCTGCACTACAACCCATTTGCGCCATTTCAGGCAAACGGAACCGTTCTGTTTAAACCCACCCTGTACTCATACATCTTTCCACTGCAGAAGGTACCTTGTGAATTGGCCAGCCCCCTGTGTGCTAGGTTCTGGGCTGAAGCTTTCCTTGGATTTTAAGACTGGAATGTGCTTTAAAATGTGTAAGGCAATGGAAAATATGTGCTTATGTTACACGTCAGTGTTTTGTTTCTGTCCTGTGTGGCTGTGTGCCCAGACGTGTGAACTGTGGGTTGTGACCAAAGAATGGCTGGATGCTGTGTTCAGAAGTGAACAAAAATGGACACGCCGCTAAGACAGTTCGGTCTTGATCTTGATCAGGGAATTTAATATTAAAGGTACAATAGGTAATTTCGGACTTCTAACGGTCAAGAGAAGAATAGCAGCAACAAACACCTTCAAACCACAACACTGTTTATCCCACCCCCTTCTCTGTAAACGCTGATGTTGAAACACCATTGGCTGTGGCAATTTTCAACCAATGAGCTTGAATTATTGTACAGTTATACAATGTTTTGGTACAGAGTGTCTGGCCATCAACTGTGTATTTTGAAACCCGAATTTTAGGACGATAAACACAGGCAGAAGGTGAGTCAGCATGTCAGTGAGCCTTTTTCAACGATAGTAAGGTATTTACAATGGTCTTTTAACAATGTTTTAACACAAAAATCTTACCTATTGTATCCTTAAGTCTTATGTTAAACCCATGTTTGTCTCCAAGTTATAGTGCACTATAATCAAAGCCATCCTGCCATGCAAGCTCTATCCCCGACCCGCTCATGAACATCGAACACACACTCGCAAGGCAACACAAATGCATGCTTTCAGGGTCTCAGCTGGCTATTTGATCAAAATGGATTTCCTATGTGATTGTTTGAACAATTAATCATTTTTTAAAATGTATTTCTGAGGATAATATAGTTTGCAGTCCATGCTGTGACCAAATATTTTCTCCTATTAAACAAACATCCAAACAGTGAAGATTTTTTTGGAAGTATCAGTGAAGTATCTTTGTAATTTATTTAATTTTTAAATCTGCGCCCTTGTATGCAAGTTTTAAATAAAGCTGTACTAGCTAACTAGAGACCAAAGTTCTAACATGAGTCTCGAAGTTCTTCTTTTTAAGTGTTTAATTTGTTAAATCAGCATCAACGTGGTGTGAAGATCCAGGATTTATTTTCTTAATGCAGAAAAGACATGGGCTCTCCCATGTTTTTCACTTGGTCTTTCCCTCTACGTTTCTAGCTGATTCTCCATTTTCTTCTTCTGAGCACGGGAGTGAGAAGTTCATTATCAATCCCAGTTCTTGAAAGTGTATTCCTTTTTTTGGAAAAACATCTTTAAACAAGAGGAAGAGGCTTCTGAAGTCACAGTTGGTGAATATTTAATTGCTGTCCTCTGTCAAGCTCTTTTTTTTCAGAGGAGTGGAATTTCTCCTTGATTAAGGCATCATTAAACTGTAACATGCAGAGGTATGGGATCAAATGTTTCCCTTTTTTCCCTCTTTTAAAACGCCGGTGTCTCAGTTTCCGACGAGTTTGAATCGGAACCTGCGTCCACTCGAGATTAAGGGGAAGGGAGTCGAGGAGCTTTTAATTGGTGCACGTGAGGGAGAGGGGGAGGATAAGATTAGTGCGAATGGCGGTATCGACCTCCCCTCCCTTCCTCCAGTGCAGGCGGGGGATGTGTTCGCACCTAGGCCCCGCAGTCCAGCCCGGCGGTCGCCGTCGACGACCCCCCGCAGACAGACAGCAGGCATGCGCCGCACGCACCGCCCAGGAATACTAACGAGCCGGCGGCCGGGCCCCGGAGGTCAGGGGCCGAGTCAATCATCCCGCACCCTCCCCAACCACCGTCCCGGCGTGGAGGATCAAATTAGCCTGAAAAATTCGGCTGCTGGGAGCAGAAGTGGGCGAGCAGCTGTCAGGGCCACAAGCAGCCACTAATGAACCAGATGAATAGAGCAAAAACTATCAAAATAAAAGCACAACGGTTTATTTTTTATTTTTTATATCCAGCAAAGCCGGAGATCCTGGGAAATGCATCAGTCCTTGTTTAGCCCTTTAATTGGGAAGGTTTTCTTTCCTAAAATAATGTGAGGGGATACATGCACCAAATACATGTACATTTCTCTGCAGTCCACATATAAAAATGCATTGCAGTTACTGAGTCAGTCTGCTCAGGCACTCTTGAGCCTGATTTTAAAGTAAACAAGCTGTCGTACGAAAATTGTGATCGTTAGTTTGTTGCTGGCCAAAATATATATATATATATTTTTTTTTTTTTACATGTTGTTACTGCTTGATGTGTCTGTGGTGCTGCCAGGAGCATATTTTTTAATGAATTCTTAGACACATTCTTTGTCACACACGATTTCTGTTGCATACACACACACACGCACAGGCAGCCAAGTAATGAATCGCAGAACGTGGAAAATGGCCTGAATTTCTTGAGAAAGAACAACAAGCAGCATTTTTTAGCATCTGTGATGCTCACATCGAGAGCCCATAGTTTTTCTTCCCTTTGATGTGTCAGTTGCTTCTGTCATTTCTAATCATTTTCATTGCTTTCAAAAAAAATCCGCAAGACATAGAAAATGATTTCAAATTCATGCGTACTCTCTAAACCCAATCTTTTCCCCATCAGTACAAGCACAGGGATACTGACATTTCGGTAAAAGTGAGGAACCACTACTGGGTGAGGTGGCATTTCGGAAGACCTTTTTATATTTTGATTATTTTTCATGAAACTACTGAGGTATGCGTGTTTTCTTTAACTTGAGGAAGAGGCTAGATTGGGAATGGTTGAGCCAAAGCTAACACCACCCCCCACCATTGCAGAAGGAGTGTTTCCATCTCGCGAATAGAACGTGAAATTATCACATTTGCAGTGTGCTCTAAATTTATCTCTAAACTTTTGGAAAAACAGAATCCTGGCTTAAGACGTGCAGACTCGGGAGAGAGAGGATGAGGGAGGACAGGAGGGGGTGAGGTGTGGGGAGGTGGGAAGGGGGGCCTATCTATGTCGCTGCATTGCAACGCTGTGCCAATGAGCCGCACGCTTGTCACCACAGATTAGACTTTTCTTCTTATCCCACAGTGGGCGGGGCTATCCCTCACCCCACCTCCAGCACTGATGTCAGAGAGAGTCAGCGAATCATGGGCCGGGCACAGACAGCAATCGCCTCGCGGATACCTCCCACACCTCTTACTATCATGTTAAATGAGAATGGGCGGCTTACATACTCATTTACAAATTTGGGCTGGTAGTTTATTTTAGTGATTCAGGTGGTTTTTGGCCAGCAGTGCACCTTAATGGGATTCAAATCTGCAACCTTCTTATTGTCAGTGTAGTTACTGAAGCACTGTGTGCTTCGTCTGGTCCCGTTTACTTTGTTCTCCCAAAGATGAGGAGTTGTCGGTCTCAAAGCCCTCATTTGTGGCCTCCTGGATGGCGTGCCTAGCTAAAACACCTTGATGCTTAGTGTGCTGGTGCAGAATACGGTCTTGCTGCCAACCTTCTAGCAGCTTCTAACATTTCTCATGGAAGCCTGGGTTTCTCCACTGATTTTCCCTTCTGCATTACAGAAAAATGGATGTAGAACCATAAGCGGTAACAGGTCTGCATCACAAACATCAAAGCCATAAAGATGAGTAGAGCTGTAATCTTGCCTAGTGAACCAACTACACTCCCAGTATCTTACTATGAATTTTAAACGGGCATCTAGTCCAAGCTAGTCGTGATGTACTTTTTACTTGGGAAGGAAGCATAGTTTTTTCCTCCTGAGTTTATGTGCATGAATGTTGGCATCCATTTCTGGATCCCTGCATTTCCTGTTTATCACATAACAGGATTCTTGCCAGAACAACGACTTGAGTAACACTATCATTCGTACTGTTAATAATGCTAAATCGATTATTAATAATGGTGTTATATATTGTTAAAAAACACAAAATATTTAGCCCATCATTAAAATGGTATTAAATATGTTTTAAAGGATGACGGAGTTTTAATCCGTGCTATAATTCCAAATGATGTCATAAAACCAATTGCTGTGTTTTGTATCCTCATACCAACGGCAGACCTTTTAAACCTAGTGTGGAATACAACTTGTTATTAAGCCTTAATAACATTATGAAGTGTTGCTGTACATAAAAAGGGTGCCAGAACAGTGAATATCTTAAGTGAGACTGACATCAGACATAATGTCTACCTGACATAGCATGTTTAATGGTTCTACCGTGTAGAACTGGGTAGCGACATACACACACAAAAACACACACGCGCACACACTCTTTCGGACATTTTTTTCTCCGATGTACTCCTTTTACAGCAGTAAGTGCAGTACTTTTTCTGCCTTGTTCTTTCTCAGTATTACAAACTGTGTTTGTGAGACTAATTGGGCTTTAAATATTGGAATGTTTGTGTACACAAGTGTTACTTTAAATGTTTTGGGAAAAAGTGTGTTTTAGTTTAAAAAATAATATTTTGCTTCATTACTGAATATGTAATACCTAACCACCTGACACCGTCTAATTTTGTTAGTGTCTTATTTTGTGTCATATATCAAGTGGCAAATGAGGGTTATCTTTCAGTTCATCAGGGAAGCTGTCCGCCAGCCAGGGCTTAGTCAGCTCCTCCTGCGGGCAGTTCTGAATCAGATTGGAGGTGCTTGTCAGAGGGACGCAGATTTGTTGACGGATGGTCTGCGTATCCCTTTTGCTACATCACAGACAACTTGTCACTCCCCCTCAGCGTTAACAGCGTCAAGTCAAAAACCGCATTTCCAAACGGCTTCGAGACGTTCTCACTGGCGTTTTTGTTCTCACGAATGTTTTGACATCGTTCAGCTTCGGTTATAATTCCAATAGCTCCTTGGACAACCGCGCGGTAGCCTTTAGCGACGCCACTCATTTTGTGACTCTTTCCCCCTTTTTTTCCCTCTGCAGATGGCTGCCCTTCAAAGCCCCTTCTACGGGGACAAGATGAGCCTGTATTCGCTGTGTAAGAAGATCGAGCAGTGCGACTACCCCCCTCTGCCGTCCGACCACTACTCCGAAGAGGTACCCACTGTCCTTTAGCTCCGCCCACACTCGCTCCCCAGTGGATTTATTTATTTTATTTAACCTTTATGGTGGGGTGCAAAGATTTGGGCACCCCTGGTTTAAATGTCTTTGACAATGAATTTGTACATGATTGAAAGCAAACCTGAACTCAGAGTTAAACAGTTAAACATGAGACCTTTCTGCAAGTTTCAAAGCAAGATTGCTCTTTATTTTCATTTCTTACTGTGTATAAAGGCCCTCTGCAAAAGTTTGGGAACCTTTTTGGATTATTCTTTGTTACTTTTTAAAAAGATGACTCACATCACTGCAAAAAAGAGTAGCAGACACAGTCTAGCTGTTCACAGGATAACAGTACAATGTACTTTAAACAACAAAGACCTACATGGCAGAGTTGCCAGAATGAACAACCTCAACACAAAATTAGGCATCTGAAGTATGCAAAAGAAAACATTGAGAGGCCTGAAGCCTTTCGGCACAATGTGACTCATGCATGGAACTGGATCCATTTTTTCTTTGGGGTTGTGTGGCAGCTGGGGGCACAGGAAATATTCTGAGAGTGGAAGGAAGAATGGATTCCACCAAATGCAAAGAAATTCTAGAGGCTAATGTTCAAAGGCCAGTTCAAACATTGAAGTTGAAGAGAGGTTGGGTATCCCAAGCCAGACAATGATCCGATGCATATCTCGAAATCAACCATGAAGTACCTTCAGGAAAGATGGATGCAGGTTTTGGAATGGCCACCACAGTCCCCAGACTTGAATATTACTGAAAATCTGTGGAGAGATCTCGAACATGCCATACATGTAAGGAGGCTGAAAAATATTTCTGAGCTAGAGGTGTTCTGCCAGGAAGAATGGGGAAAAATTCCAAAACCGAGAATTGAAAGACTACAGGAATCGTTTACAAACTGTTGTAGCTGCCCAGGGAGGAGTTACAAAGTACTAAATAAGTTCCCAAACTTTTGCACAGGGCCTTTTTCCTCTTTTTTATAAAAAGTAATCTTGCTTTATAATTTTAAGAAATGCGTCATGTTTAACGTTGTTCCATTTAGAGGTCAGGTTCGCTTCCGTTCACTTAGTTATTAATTATAAAAGGCTTTGTGATCAGGGGTGCACAAATTTTTGCACTCCACTGTATTTAACCAGGAAATCCCTTGATCCTTGAGATATAAAACCGCTTTTTCGAGGGAATCAATAAGAATCTGTCAAATAACCACAAAAAATGCCATTGCCTGGCACAGCCGGTTCATAGAAGGCAGGTTTATTAATGCTTGGAACATCCAGCTGAGTATTATTCTTGGGTTTTTTGTTCTCTCAGACTGCCAAACATACGACAAGCTCATCATGCTACAGACTGCATTTTACCTCCTCAGTTGCATTGTTAAACTGGAGGACGTCACAGGCACAATGTCTTGTTGCCTAACCACCAAGCTCTTTGGTTACAAAGAACATCGCAGTGTCAGTAGTTTACATTGAACCCGCTTTGTCTTTAAGTCCAGGTTGAAGAGAGTTCACTGTCTTACATCTTCCATCAGCAACTGTTAGTTACATGTTGTGCTGAAAATCCCTAATGCTGCCTTTCTTTTTAGCTCCAAGATATGGACAGGAAGTGTACAGCCATTAGATGTAGTCTGAGTTAGCTGCCATGGCCAAGTTATCCTCAGCATTGTGTTTTTATCCATTACCTCATGTGATTCTCAGCAGGGCAGTTTGGCCCATTCCCAGATAAAAGCTGAAAAGCTGGACAGGGTGCAACGGTACCTCTCCGTTCTGAAATCCGAGATCGCTCACGGCCACCATTGCAATCTCCTCAGCTTTCCTTCCTTGTGTGGCCCTGTCACGAAGCTAAAGCCACCCAAATTCACCTGTGTTAGCAGTCTGAACAGCCACACATGGCTTCTGTCATTCTGTCATATCTGGTTCAATGTGTGTTCTCAGCGTTGACATCGCTAGGCACAAGAGCATGGCTACACGTGTCCTTCCCGTTCGAATGTAACGGCCGCAGTTTAACGGAAAATAGACTTCTCTGGCAGGGACACACACATTCTTTATGTCAAGGTAAAGTTCCAGAAAAGCTAAGTGAAAAGCCAGCTTTCTGTGGCTCCAGACTGGATGATCTCACTACATTAATTGAGACCACATACACCGTAAATGGCATCCGTCGGGGCAACAAAAGAATGTCTTAAAGGTACAAGCGCAGTTATAAAAAGTACCTTTTACTATGACTTCTTTACTCTGATTTTGGTGTTGAATGGCTTGTTTTGTGTATTTGTAATTTTAAATAATCAACCCTTCTCATAACAACAGAATGATCTCAGCTTAACAAAGCAGTGGAGTGAAAATGTTGAATTGAGCGAAGGGCTTTCCCATTCCCTTGCGGAGCAATCCAATCTCCCGCCCGTCCCCTCCAACGGATCGGAAAGGGGCGCTGCTGCAGCACGGGCCGGAACAGCCATTCGGAAAAGAGAAATGTCAGCCGCTGTTCTTTGTTGTGCCGTTCGCCCTCCACCCCCCTCATCTCCCCCCGTCCACGGAGGACATGAATATTTCACGTTTCCGCGTCTTCAGCCGATATTCCCCCCGACTCATTTCCAGACCGGCCCGCATTTGCATTTCTCCGTGCCAGCTGATTAGCCGCCGCGGCAGCGGTGGAGGCTGGCGGCCCGTTTCCATGGCGACCTGGCAGCGGGGGCTGCGCTTTTATTTTTATTTTTTTTAACCGTGAAGCCCCCTCCCTGCCCCTCGTGCCGGGACCGCAGTCAGCCTGCCTGTAGGGCCCGGGAAGGCGCCCTCCCCGCTGCTTTTAAAGTGTGAATTTTTGGATCTTTCCGGGAAGGGTGCGAACAGACAAGGGGTCGAGGGGCTGTTGTGGGGGGGGGGGGGGGGTGTCGGGTGGTGGGGGGGGAGCGCAGGGGTGGTATCAGAGCAGGTTTTCTCTCAAATCCAAGGGGCAGGTTACCATGGCATCCCCAGGAAGGTTGCCAAGTTACCCGCAGCACGGCCTCAGAATCCCTCCTCGCCACCCGCGGTTCTCGCCGGCTGAGTAAAAACCCATTCCCCCCCCAGAGGCGTCAACACGTTCCTCATCAGCAGTAAATGAGACTAAAGCAACAATTTCAGCCTCTACCGGTTATCTGTTTTTTACTCAACTACACTTCTGAGTCAGGCAGCAAGTGGAGGCGGAGGGAGCTAGGGAGTTTAAAATGAAATATAATTGTGTTATTTAGCTGATGCTTTTATCCAAAGCGACTTACAGTTGATTAGACTAAGCGGGGGACATTCCCCCCCTGGAGTAATGTGGGGTTAAGGGCCTTGCTCAACGGACAATCTGCTGTACGTGACTACACCGGGGCTTGAGCCCCCAACTTTCCAGGGACCCCGTCACGTACCTTAGCCACCAGGCTACAGGCCCCCTCTCACAGCCTCTCACGCCGACTCTGTCCCTCTCTCTTTCAGCTGAGAAAGCTGGTAGATATGTGCATCAGCCCCGATCCCGAGAAGAGGCCCGACATCACCTACGTGTACGGCATCGCCAAGCAGATGCAGGCCGTAACGCTGGGATGCTAAGCCCAACCAAACGACCGAAACCGCCTTCTCTCCCCTCCTCCTGCACAATACGCACTTCTCCCGAAGAAGGGCTCCACAGTACCTAAGTGCACTCTGTAATATAGCACTTCAGCTGCACTTTGGCGTTCTGTACCTTTAGACCAATAGACCCCTTTTGACTCTTTGGGCAATTCCACACTAACTGACATTACAACTGCTGGATATTTGGGTGTAGCCCAATACAGCTACATAATAGAGACTAATAAAAGCTATTTCCTCCTGAGGGTTATAACAGCGTATGCCAGTTTCTTATATAGCTGTATTTCGCTTTACCACTCAAATACCCTTCTGACACAAGTTCAACTGGTCCATTGGTTGTACGCAGCAGGTTTGGAATGACATCAGACAGGACCCAAAATGTCTCATCATTGCTCTGAATCAATACCATGATATTTTTTTTGGGATTTTAATGTTTGTCATTTTTTTGGCTTACAAACTTAGCTTATATTGTCTAGATATCTAAAATAGTGTAGGCGCATAATGACAGAGAAGACGCCAATATTGAGAAGCACAATTGCATGACATTCAAAAAGACTTCTTAATCAAGACCTTGATTGACTAGATGACTTGATTTTTCTCTTGTTACTAAAGAGTTTTAAGGCCAGTTTATGTAATTTAAAAGGGGGAGAAATATAACTTTTTGCTCCACATACAGAGTTACAAAGTTAATGTTTTTTTCATATAACATGAAATCACAGTAAATGTTCCATCCTAACAGGCTGCTAGAATTGATATATACAGTAAAACATTCTTAGAATACCCATGAATAATGTTACAATTACATTTTTATCCTTTATTTAAACCAGAAAATTGAGGTTTATTCCGATAGGAAAATGAACATTTTTAGACCATGATACAATTTGTATTCCCATCTAGGTTTCACAACATAATATCTGTCAATAGTGCAATGTGTTTAACACAAATGAATTATGTTGAATGAAGAAAATGTTCTCTTATTTATTGAACATTAGAAATTAAATTTCATTTAAAATCACTGCCTGTTATCAACACATTTTATAAACCAAAAAATACAGTTTATTTTACAGTGACAAGACAAAGATTTAGGTAGCCATACATATAGTATGTTCTGTTTTGTAAACATTTCCTGAATCAACGCCTAGGCCCTCATCACTGTTTAATATACACAATCAGTAAAGGTATATACTAATAAAGGAAATGTATGCTACAGGGACACCTATCCCCAATGAACTGCTTTGCAAAATTCATTACAGTCACATTTTGCCACTTTTTGTGCAAACATTTCACTTATTTTCTGCTTTGGAAATTGGCTATTGCTGGGCTTGGCCAGGTGTGTTAAGCTGCTAACAGGCTGTGCTATCTGTGCTGTGCTTATTTCTGTAGTTTTTCATTAATTTTTTAACAATGCTTGCATTTAACTTGTTTGTACCGTTTTCTTAGAAGAAGTCCAGGAGCGACTTGACTTTTTCTGGGCGTGTGTAGATTGCGTCCCAAAAACAGTACTGTTTTTGTATGTGGCATTCAGGTACAGTCCTTTTTTTCGTTACAGAATTGTTTTTATTATTTTGCATGTTTATTGTTTTGTGATTAGCCAATTGAGAGAAAAAAGAAAAAAAAGTTGAAGCTTGCATGTAATTCTTTAGACGTCAAGCAACATTTGCCTCCCACAGTAGGGTATAAAATCCTGAAACAATTGGGAAGAAAAATACTATGAAATAGTAAAACAAATCATTTTAAAAGTCCTGCTGGTTTGTTGCATACGAGAAGTTGGACTGTACTGAACTGAAATTCCTTTCAGTTTACACTATAGTGCTACAGTGTGACTGGGTGATGAGAGAATGTGGGGATGTTTGCACAACACAGAGTATTTGTGTGGACGGCATGGCTGTCTGTCAAACTCATGAAAGTTGTGAGCTTCTTACTGTAACGGCAGAATTAAGGGAAGGTCACGTTCTGTTTTAATACAACGATGCTCATGGAGTCATTACCCCATGACCAGTGCTCACGAATACAAACTGCTCCACGTACAGGTCATAATGATTGGCTCAGGGGCTTCACTTTGGTTGTTGACTCTGGAATCAGTATCTCTGATTTCAACTGAAAAAGCTTTTTACCAAATAATAATTAGCTATTGGGGGGTTGAGCCTTCAGATGGAAGAAAATAAAAACAGGGTTTACTTTTTTTATTATTATTCAGAAATGTATGGTTTTTTTCCCACGTTAATATTATTACTTGTTTTCGGCATATCGCTCTGGGGCCAGCTCCCAAAGATGTTCATTATTTTTAGCATGCAGTATTGATGCGGGCGGACTAACATGGAGTACGCACATTGTCTGGAACAGGAATAAAAACACAAGACACATGGGTTTAGGCCCCTTGTGAAATCTGTGTAGTTTTAATGGCGAAGAGAAGATCCAGTGATCCAGAAAGGTATTTACATGCACTTTTTTTAATAAGTATATTTGGATATGGTACTGGAGCTGAACTGGTGTTCCGTTAAATTGACCGTGAGACGTAGCGCATGTGAAGAGGAGGGCTTAATGGCTTTTTTTTTCTCTTAAGTGCACTGATATTAAGTTATATCTGAAAATAACTGAACAGGTATGTCAAATACATCATTTAGCGAGCACTGTCTCTTTGCACACATACAGTATGACCAGGGTAGTAGATACAAGTGCTCTTAAATTATGTATCAAATAATATTTCCCAAGTACTGCGAAGTTGATTCAAGATTTTTGTTTTATTTCTTTTTAAATGGAGATATAGCCACAGAAATTGGAGCTCAGACTCTACTACCTACTGTCAAACAGTCAGTTGCAGTAGCTGAAGGTCAATGGTTCTACGTCAGGAGCTCTTGTCATAAAGTCGATGGAAAGCGCTCATAATTGCAGAAACAGCGACCGCCCACTGTTGATGAGCATGTCAGGCTTGGTACAAAGCCTTTGCGTGTCTTGTGTGAGAGAGACCAAAACACGGATGAGTTACTCCAGTGTTACGTGGTCCAATGGTGCTGTACCATTTTTGACAAAAGGGGAAAAAGCTTAAGATCTAGTTTTAAGAGTTACAAATCTGACAAAAATGAATAGAATATGAGTCACTCTGTTAGGGTTAAAAGTACTCTATCACAGCGCATTATACTGTGTAAGCCTTGAGCTTTTTACTGTGTAATGGGGAGGTGACGCATTTTCTTATTGAAATTTTCTACTTTGATAAAGTCATTGATTTCTTTATAGTTTCTGTGAGTCTGGTTTCTGAATTCTGTAGCACTCACGGTTATTGTGCTTTTGGAGTGCAGCTTTAGTTTTTGGCTTGTCTAGCACCGCAAGGCTATTCTTTATCTATTAAATGTACCTAGTTCCCGGCAGTGTACCAGCAAGCTTCATCACAGATTTATTTACTTCTGAATTCATGCTCCTGCCAGCAGAACAGTTTCCACAATCTGCCATCATCTGCATAGGATGCGTTTCCTAGCATTGATAGTGAGACTGTTATTGTATTTATTACAGGGAGACAAGATGGTAACTGTCACTGAAGAACAGTGTGTTAAGATTTTGTAAAAATTATTATTAAAGAATGTAGTATGTTTTTATAACCATAAAAAATGCTTTTATTTGTTGACATTTGTTTGTTGTTGTTTTTTTCTTTTTCTATCTTTTTTTAAAGGGGAGGGTGTGTACAATAATTGCTTAAAATGGGGGCAATTTATTGACCAGCCAAAATAAATTGTTTAAAAACCTTTGACACCAGCATCCATAGATATTCTCTTGTTTACATATGTAGGGGTTCTGTGAATAACTACACTACAACTGATCACTCCATTCACGCAACTCCTTTTGTGTGTCTCATGTCATCTTTGGGTCTCCAGATTTATCAAAATAAAGGTAACTATTTATTTTTTATTGTTACTTGGTTTTTGTAAGACTTGATGCTTATTTTCCTCGCAGAATTTGTGATGTATACAAGTAGGCCAACAGAATGCAATAAATCATTTGAAATACGTCTGTCCTCTTTTGCATTTATGTGTTGTTGTGAACTCCATCTGCATTTAACGACCAAGCTGTCCCACCTGAAATACAGTATGGTGTAATGGAAAGAGCCGTTAAGGCTGCACTTATCAGTTACTGTCATTACTGTGGATTCTTATTGAAACGGAAGCGGGGATTGATACACAAGTCCACCTAGTGGTAGGACAGCATTTCTACAGTCCATTTTTAACAGCCAGTCTGTTACGTGTGTGTATAATACAAAATATTATTACAAGCTCACAAACATGTACAAGAACATATCAACATACCATATTTTTTTCAAGCACAGCACCTGCTAACACCATCGGTGTTAACCATTGCCAACATAATTTTAACACTATTTTACAGAACATAGTTTCAGTCGCTTGTGCACATAATGTATTTTCACAAACACTTGTGTCCACAAAGGTAACTCGAAGAATGCATTCAATCTGTGGTAAAGCAAGCCTGGAAAGGAACGATTTACACGGATACGGCGGACCGGACCAGGTTCGCCAGTAAACTATTTTAGTAAAATGTCTCTTGTCAGAGAAACATTACTGTGAACTCTCGAACATAATTTTCGGTATGCGAAGTGACTGGAAACAAACGGCATGTTAAATGTAAAAATAAACTGAAAGCAGACAGCGACTGCACTGGCTGTGTTCACTCGGCAGCCGCAGTTCCGCCGAGCAGCTGTTTCCACTTCGCG
Organism: Conger conger; assembly: GCF_963514075.1. Taxonomy (NCBI): domain Eukaryota; kingdom Metazoa; phylum Chordata; class Actinopteri; order Anguilliformes; family Congridae; genus Conger; species Conger conger. The sequence continues at coordinate 49,081,628 of NC_083764.1, forward strand.
GCGTGCTTTTAAGAACGCCACATCTCATCCTGTTGACCAGTCTGAAGCAGCAATTAAAACGACAGAGTGAAATTTTTACACCGAGCCACTGTAGATGTTTACCGCTTTGTCGAGCGAGGGGGGTTGTGCAGTAGCCTGGAGACATCAACACTCGGTGGACGTGTGTGAACGCGCGCATGTAAGGCGACATTTCGATTTTTTCCATTTTCCACCCACAGGTGAGGATATATTTGCAGTTGAGTGGAACTTCTGAACACGGCGCTGTCACTGGCCATGTCCATGTCTTCCCAGACTGCTAAGGTTGCTCAAAGTGCACATTGAGGAAAAAGTCTAGCTCACACTGCGATTATCATTTGACATTTGCATGGTACTATGAGTTGAAGAAACATTGACAAGTGTTGCAATTTCGTAAACTGCAGAAGGTAAAAGCCAGAAAAGGGCTTTGACGGTATTCATAGGTCCACAGAAACGGAATGCACTACTTTTTTTTTTTGTAATGTATAATGGGTTATCTTCAACTGGATATTTATTTAAATGTCTTTAATAAGCTTGCATAAAGACAAACGCCTACAAAAAACATTTCTCACTAGTCTTCAAGTGAAATGCTTTGGAATTAAAAGTTGGAAGACAACTGAATCTTCATACTGTAAGTTGATTGGTTCACAACAGACACTTCCACACTAATACACATAAAGTGTAAGGATCAGAGGGGACTGTTTGGGATAGGATGTTCAGCTCTTAGGTCTGGTGTCGTTGACTCAGACTTGAACCCCTCTGCATGTAATACTCTCAAACATGCATCACACCTGAATGGAAACCATTTTGTTATCTCGTCGAATACCTTCTTTAGTCCTCCTCACATGCTATTTAGTTTGCGTTTTAGGCATGTAGCAGATGTTCTTATCCAAAACCACTTGCACACCATACGTTCATTTTAGATGCAATCTATGTATAGCTGGATAACAGCTGGATGTTTAACTGGAGCAAGTCCTGTTAAGTACCTTGGTCAAGGTTATAACTCTACTTCCCCACCTGGGAATCTAACCTGCAACCTGTTAAAATCCCACTTACCTAACCATTATGCTATACACAGCATAAATGATTATACATCCATTTGTGGTACTCATTAACTCATTTTAATTAATGACTATGATATATTGCAAAAAGCTGATTTCATAACGTTCTGCAGGTTGAAATCCCTGTTCGAGTACTGTTGCACCTGTGTGAGTGAACTTTCTATTCAACACAAGTGAGCAATACTATAATGTAGAAAACCTCATATGAAAAGTGAAGAGGCTGACTGAAATCTTAAAAGCAGGCCCAGTTTTGCTGTTCTCTGAATGTTGTGGAATGGTGTTCATTTCCTGTCCTTTGGACCTACTTTTGACATACTGTATACATATAATTCCATTGTACTGCAAAATTCTTGTATTGCAAGCTCAGGTCTTAGGTCATAAGCCCATTGAATATTTAATAAAGAAGAGTACAATAAAGAGTGCCAAATTAGGTTTTTCCTCTGCTGGGCATGAGTTTAATATGAAATATTTTATATAAAGTTTCCATAAAGACTGAATTCTGAAGCTTAAACCACCCTTATTGGACCCAGAAGAGCATTAATACTGACGTCAACCAAACCAAATCAACCAACACGCATTTTCCCAGAGTTTGTTTTGTCCCCACAGATACCCCATTATTTCCAATGTAGGTGAATTGAAATTGAAATTTCTGTTGTAAGCTCTGATTAATGAATTGCCCTGGTCCTAACATACGATTGAAATATACTCGATTGTGGTATGAAATGCAGAGCAGAATTAAGATCCAATTTTTCATTCCTGTCATTTATTCTATAGTAAAATTCCCTGGAGGCCTGTTATTTTCTCAGTAATGTTTATGCGGTGTCTGTAGCGAGGGCTATATTGTAGCCGTGGACATTAAGATTTGTGGGGTCTGCTTTCTCCTAAAACCGCCTATATTTCATGCATGCACCAGACGTCACAAAGCATTTCTGCCAACATCAGCCATATATAACTTATAAGTAAAAATGAGCATCCAGATTTTGACTTTGCAAGTGACCTCTTAACACTTCCATGTAGTTTCTTAGGTCAGTGCCTGCTTAAGGAGCTACTTTTCTACCCCCCTGGGCTTATACAGTGGGCGATAAGATGAGATGCCCATTGCAGAACATACATTTTGTTGTAACAGAACAATTTCTATGTGGATTTTGAGTTGTGCGATGGGTCATTGTATTTCTGCAAAGTCCACCCAAAGTCCAATCTCAGCCAAAATTGCCTGATACTTGCCTGATGCTGTATCTGACCAAAACATTTTGGTCTCATTTAAAGTGTGATTAAACAAAGGTGCAGTGATCAGATAAGACCAACTTGAACATTTTGGTCAGATACAGCATCGATATGTTAGGCATTGAAACAGAGATGAATAAAAGGAGATGCGTGTTATACCCATGGTGAAAAATAGTGGTGGGTCACTGATGTTTTGGGGCTGTTTTAATTCCTGAGATTCAGGGGTACTGGTTAAAATCAATGGTATAATGAATTCCATCAAGTATCAGGCAATTTTGGCTGACAGTCTGGTTCCCTCTGCCACAAGGCTGAGACATGGCTTTAGGCGGACTTTCTAGAAATACAATGACACAACTCAAAATAGCACAACTCAAAATTGTTCTGTTACAACAAAATCAATGTGGCCATCTCAAGTGCTGGATCTCAATCCAATAGAAAACCTGGGGCTGAACTGAAGATGGTTATTGATAAGCGCAAAACAAGAAGAATGTGAAGGATCTTGCAAGGGTCTTCATGGAGGAATTGTCCAAATCCCTCCAAATGTGTTCCTTAACCTTCTCAAGCATTGCAGACTCCACGCTGTTAACCTTGCCAGAGATGGATGCACCAAGTACAAATCCAGGTGACATTTATTTTTTACCAAATACACATTTGATTTTGGTTGGTTGCATTGAAACATGAATAAAGCATCATAGTTTTCACATGTTGACATATTTGAGTTCATCTCAATAATTATGTTGTTTTTTTAATGAATGTTTTCGTGCATGGCCAGTCAGAGGTGCCAATAATTCTGGAGCCCACTGGATATCAGAGGTACCATCTTGGCAGATGAGCCTAGCACTCCTCTGATGCACTCACCTGCAAGCTAGTTGCTGCTTTTAAACTGTAGTGCAGCTTAGCAAATGCCCATCTGAATAGTGGCAGCTGGTAGCCTGGAGGCACGTGGCACATAAGAGTGTTAACAAGATAAACTCTGGTAGATCTACCCGATCCATTTTGAGTATTGTGTTAATGTACATATCCATGTCCATTGTGTTGTGGCTTGCAAAAACGTAGTCACGTGGTGACCAAAACTTTCCTTAACCCGCACAGTTGATGGTCCAAATTTCTGGTTTGTATTGTGTTGCCTTGTATCCATATACTGTGTGAAGTGATTCTGCTTAGCCACTTTAAAAATAAAGTTTCTATTTAGTGGGTACAGAATTCTTTATTCAAAGAATTAAGCCACTGTCTTCTTTCTGCTTCTCTTCATGGGTGCATGCAGGCTAATGTCGTCAGCTGATGATATTGGCCTGAATGCAGCTACAGAGATACTAAATCAAGTCCAAGGCTTGCTTTTTGACATATTATATCCTCTCTGGTATAGACGTACGTTATGAGTACAATCAAGGAACTACAATTATTTGACCACGCCTCTACTGCTACTTCATTCTGACTTTCCCTTGATAAAAAAACATTCAAACTGGCCGTATCTCCTTTTAAACGCGCAACCTGTCATCCGAACGGCATAACACTTTCCAGGTCTGCAGTAAATCAAACGGCTACCAGATGTCAAAGCTTCAGAGCTTACCATTCCGCACCAAGCTCACTGCGCAGGAGCGGATTTTACAGTGAGAAACCCTGCTTTAAATCAGTCCCCTCTCAGAGTACAGAGAGCCAGTGCAGTCTGGACAGTGTTATCGTTACGCCCCCCCCCCAGACCTCTGGCTGAGCTTTCCTTTTCTAGAATGCCCAGTCATAATTTTCAGGTGCCGCATTGCTGCAACAGCCGCAGACAATTTAGAAGGGCCTGCACCGGAACCCCTGTTCACTGAAGCACAGGCCAGCCATCTGCCTCTCTTTATACCCAGCAGTCCTCTGCGGTCCTCCTGCTGAGGTACTCTGTCGCCGGTGAAGGCAGACAGCAGGAGTCTGATTAACTGCAGATATAGCAGTTTGCACAGAAATATGGCGGGGCATTCCCTGTCCACCGAAACCGCACCTCCCCGGGGGAAGCCATTGGCATTTACGCCTCCCTCAATGCCTTTTCTAACCCCGATCTAAATTGGCGCTGGAAGAATTAGATCCCAGATCACGGGGTGCTTCGCCGCATTAAGGAATTCCTGGTGGAATCGATTTATCACCATTCTCCACTTGCTGGTTTAAATTAATTTTCGCCCAAATCCAGGAGTGTGGCTCCAGGATCGCGGGCGCTCCGGACCAGTGTGAATAACATCCGTCATTCAGCTGGCGCACCTCCTAGGGACTGCAGGTGGGAAGGGGAGACACAAACAAAGTTGAGTGTCGGGAGGAATTAAAAATACATGCGCACACTTCTGCATTAGAGACACGTTCCTCTCCTGTTCTGTTTTAGCAGAGAGCCCACCCGAAGAGAACACAGTCAACTATCAAAAGACACCCTGGCAGCTGACAACTGTTTTTTTTTAAATGTTTTCTGTTTTTTTTCCCTTCCTCAAGCAGTTCTAGCTCTGACAGGAGAGGGATGAGTTGGCGGCGTGACCCCTGGTGTCTGAAGGAACGCCTCGTTTGTTGTTGCGTGCGACAGTCGTGATGGCAGCACAGGGGAGAAATGGCGTTGAGGGTGCTGGGTTCATCATTCCGTTACCAGAACATACACAGATGAGGCGCTGGGTGAGATCAGCTGGAAGGACAATGTTTTGTTTTGCCACTTAAAAACTACAGGGAGAGGGGGTAAACTCCAACCAGAAAATAGGTGAGGACAGAAAATCGTCAGATGATATCAATTTGCAGACATGAGATTTAAGAAAAATATTAAATGGCTGATTTTTTGGTCAAAAGTATGTTGCAGTGTGTATGATGCCAGTTGCACATGTTTCTCTTAGCCTGCCAGTCTGCCACTCTGCTCATCACAAACACTTTCCCCTGGGGTGGTCTGCTCCCTCCCCTAGGCTGCCTTGGGGTGGCTTCTCATTCAGCTGACCCTAAGTATTTACTCAATAGACACCATTATCCTGGGGGACTTTTTTAGCCTACAGTTTATCTGGTAGTAGTGATATGTTGTATTCTTCCTATTCTTCCTATCTTACTTGAAATGTATTACTTACTTAAATTATATTTATTAATAGTATATTTCAAACATTGTGCATGGAATATGAATAGTAAATGTTACAACTGTAAGCATTCATAGAATTTCATAAAGAGGTGAGCAGTTATGAATGTACAGCAGAGGTGTCAAACTCAAGTCCTGGAGGGCTATCAAGTTAGCAGGTATTTGTGGTTTCCTTTCAATCAGCAGCCAATTAAGGCCTTGAGTAAAAGCTGTTTGGATTATTTAGCCAATCAATTCACTTGTGCTGAAATGCACTAAAACCCGTCGGCCCTCCAGGACTGGAGTTTGACAACCCTGTACAGGGTTGAGAACATAGCTTATGATTATGGTGGTAGACACACCTTGGAAGTAATATTGATAGCTGCCTGATGGCTAGTCCAGTTCCCTTGTTGCCAAAACGATCAGTTCAATATTGTTGTAGTTCTTTCTCGTCTTTTCTTCTGTTTACATTTTGCCCTTTGTAGATATCTTTGTTATGTATCACCTCACTACTGATGTACCTTGACACTCCTCTAGTCCACCACAGTACTGATGTACCAAGACACTCCTCTAGTCCACCAAACTAATGATGTACCATGACACTCCTCTAATCCGCCGCAATACTGATGTACCATGACACTCCTCTAGACCACACTAGTGAGGTACCAAGACACTCCTCTAGACCACACTAGTGAGTTACCATGACACTCCTCTAGACCACCACACTACTGATGTACCATGACACTCCTCTAGTCTACCACACTACTGATGTACCAAGACACTCCTCTAGACCACACTACTGATGTACCATGACACTCCTCTAGTCCACCACAATACTGATATACCTTGATACCCCTCTAGACCACCACAATACTGATGTACCTTGATACCCCTCTAGACCACCACAGTACTGATGTACCTTGATACCCCTCTAGACCACCACAGTACTGATGTACCAGACTGTACCCTGGACCCATGGTTTAGGAACCCCTGAAATATGGCTCAGCGCTGATACATTGTTTTCAGTAGCTGGCATCCCCGCGACACTGACAGTTTCACCACGGGCCAGGCTGGGTTCAGCAATGGCTTCCACCCCAGCGGGGATCCCTGCCTGTCTGCTGATCACAGCGCTGCAGAGACGCCGTCGGAGCCGGCTGATTAGGCTCCGCTGTCACTCCCGAGAAAACGGCGAGCGCGCCTGTGCTTCCGCGTCTCTCTCCCCCTGTCATCCCTTCCTCGCAAACGACAGATCTCATTTCTCGTTCGAGGAGCCACCGATTAATTAGCCGAAAATCTCCCGGTGGCGAACGCGAGAAAATCGCAATTTGAGCCAGTCGAGGGAAGAAAAAAAACAAAAACGCACTGGTACGTTCCCCCTCGCTTATTATATTTTTCCAAAAATGACTGCCTTTCATCTGTGATCAAAACCTGCACATCCGCCAGAAGTCACGCTCGAGTCTTTGTTTTCTCCTGTTTTAAAAGAGCCTACAGTGCAGCTGGTGGGGGAACAGCCTCATCGCTATTACTGCTTAACAACACAAACAAGGTGAGAAACTTCTATAGCAACAGGCCATACGGCATGCGGGGGAGTGGGTGCCCAACATCGAGCAAAATGGCCGCAGTGTCAATTGAACTCCCACGGATACTACATTCGCACCAGTGTGGTCATTGTAACTTTCTCCGAGTTTCGTGAAATCGTTACTTCTGCCTTTCTTCTCTGTCATCATTAAGCCCCAGAGAAGTATTTGGTCTGACATTTTTATGCATTGATCTTGTAGGAAGCTTGGAAGGTCCATCCACTCTTTCTGCCTTTTCTCATCCCAATTTGAAATAATTTTATTCCAGGGAGACTGACAGTCTCCTATGAAGTCATCATATTTTCGTCATTGGTAATATTAGATTTCAGTTCTTTTAAAGTTAGATAATATTAGAACCTTAGCTGCTCTTTGCTGAAGTACTGACATTCTAAACACAGTATTGAGCTCCCAGAACCACCTCTCACATATGAGTCACCAGTAACTTTTTTAAACATTTCAATTTTAATGAATACAACTAACGGAACATTCTGATGAGTGTCATTGACGTAAACTGAAGAGCATTGCGCGACTAGTAAAGATGTAAAAATAAGCACAGATCTCCAGGACCTATGTCTAAACTTAATCTGTGTCTGTGAAACTGGCCCATAGTCTTCCTTGTTATAACTTTAAGTGTATTCTCAGCATTAAGCTGGCTTTATTCCGTCGGGCGGAGGCTAGAGGAAGAAGGCTGCCATGCGCCCTGACATGCGGCAGAATGCAGCCAATTGCAGCAGGAAGCGGTGACCAAACGGCACACCACATCAACACAAAGGCCCTCATCCGCGACCCCATTAATAGCTGAAGGCTACCTTCCTGCCTCATTCATAATTCATGGGCCGGCAGGCAGGGGGTGCTGCAAGACCCAGTAAATTCCCGCTTAAGTGACACTTAGTGACACGGGCCCCGCGGTCTTGTCGTTTTATCGCCCTCCCTCCGTCGATGTGGGCCGAGGTTCTCGCCGATCCGTCCAGCTAACGACCGTCCCGGTGTGCTCTTGCCGGAGGGGCGGTGGAACGGCAGGAGAGGGATAACATTGAGTCACCGCTGTGCGAGAGAGGAGCCCTGTAAAATGCCTACGTACCCAGGACACACAGAGTTAACCCCACAGGGTCACCCCTGGGGCCAAGGAAGCACCATGGCCCCTTCCTACCTGTGCCCTCCAAACCACATATTAACACTCCCAGAGCAAAATAACTGTCAGGTCCTCTTCACAGCACACATACTCTGGGGGGAAAAGTGAGGAGTTGTGCTAGAAGATTTGTGGAAGTAGAGTTCATTTGGGCAATTCACGGTTACTGACATTACAACTGCTGGATATTTGGGTGGGAAAGCCCAATACAGATGCATAAGAGAGTGACATATGCTTTTATAACCCTCAGGGGTCAATAACTCTTATCAGTCTCTATTATGTAGCCGTATTGGGATTTACCACCCAAATATCCAACAGTTGTAATGTAAATTACTGTGGAATTGCCCATTTCCAAAGGAGGTTTTTATCAGCATTTAGAACATAACATTTTATTTTGAGACTGGCTAACAATCAGACCAGACTAAATGAGCTTAAAAGTATTTTATATTAATCAAGGTTAATGCAAGATTCCTAATTTGTCTGTGCTTTGTTATTAATTTACAAATATCCAAAATAGCTTTGCAAGAAAATAGCTTTTGTTTTTTGGTTACAGTAGATGCACTATTTTATAAGACTAATTCATTTCCAAGCCAACGGGCCAAACGCTATTTTGAATGCAGAGGTTACATGATTATCAACATGATTTACAACTTGATTATCAACATTTATAGAGAGTAATTACACAGGGTAGATTTATATCACTGATTAAAATTCAAGATCTATGTGTGATCAGAATTATTATGATCCATGGACAATAAAGATATGCTTTCTTTGGTTCCAACAAAACTGATGAACAAAAACTGAGAGTAAAAACATTGTCATTTTTATATGATTGTAGGCATAATTAATAGACTTTTTGATTTGTGAATGTGCAATACTAATATAAAAATGAAAAATTGTAAACGCATTGTTATTTTAAAACCAGTTTGATAGTACTGCCTTTTTAAACATACATTTAGTACATCTACATACAACAATATCACATTTTACCTAATCAGCATACCTGTACATAAGTAGCCTTATGTAGCAACAATATGAAATCATTAAATAAAATATTAACATATCTGAAAGACAATCACTGAATGCAATATTTAGTTGGTTTTAGAAGGGTTTTAGTACATATGCAATACTACTTCTTATCAGTGCCAAGGTTCTGTGTACATAATGAATACTTATCAATGCTGAGGTTCTGTGTACATAAATACTTGATTGCTGAGGTTCTATGTCCATAAATACTTTTCAATGTTGAGATTCTGTATATATACTGTAAATACTTCTCAATGCTGAGGTTCTGTGTACATAAATACTATGAATGCTTATTATTATTATGTACTACATAACACATACACTACATAAACACTTATTATTTGTGCCAAGGTTCTACATGGCCTACATCATACTTATCAGTGCTCAGTAAATGTAAAGCACATAAATCCCTATCAGTGTTGAGGCTCTGTGCACATCAGTGCTGTTTGTCGCTTAAATGAAGCACTCTGGTATTCCCGAGTGCTTCCTGTATCCTGATTTTCTTTGGGACTCACACGCCCGGGGGCTTCCGGAACATTCAGCTTAGGATCATGTCCGCAGAAATGTGTTTCCTGTGTTTGGGTTTGCCCGATCGAGTCGATGGAGGAAGTGATTAAAACGCTTGCTCGGGAGATGAAATGCACTGTCCTCTCACCTCTCCCCGAACGGGACATCTGCAGCCTGGGGCCGGAGCTATAGCGGTCTCCTCTGGTGCAAACACCAGGTCGAGGTTAATGGTCTCTGAGTGGAGCATCAGGTTTTTTAGTGCTGTTACAATATATTACCTGAAACAAAGAACCCCTTTGGTTGCTGAAATATGAACTATTTTACAATAAAAGGCAAAAGGACAGCTGTTAGCATCTACTTCATATTGTAATGTGAAGTTCAATGAGATGTTGTTGTGCCCTATTATAGTTTTGGTTGGCATTGTCCCCATATTCATGTCTACTTTATGTTTTTTATTTACAGTAAGAGGCCATTTTCCGTACTTTCTGTCCTTTCCTCCTTCCCCCAAACGAGTTGCGTGTTGTTTATTTCATGGAAAATATTCAATAAACATTGCTTCACGCACAGCACGCTAAAGACACACAGCCACATTTTTTCCACTGGGGTGCCCATTCGAATGAAAAATCAGCCACGCAAATGAAATCACACCTCCACACAGACGAGTGTTAGGACTGTTCCCAGTACTGGAGATAAGGGCAGATATCGCACATGCGATGGGCTAGCTGCTTCCAGACGCATGATGGGAGAGGCAGCCAGTTGAAAGGTCTGTTGGAGGATGAGCAGTAGGCTTACCTCATTAAGAGGCTGTCAGGCAGGCTCAGATTCACCGAGCTGGCATCAGTGAAGCTCCGTTGAATTTGTTATGCCATTTGTGTGTTGAATTAGACCGGTAAATTTGTGTCAGACAAATTGAATGTCCTTTCACAATTTTTCTGTTGTTAGCAGTGCGCTTATAAGGGAGGCTCATCTTACAAACTAATGTCCATTCATTTGGATTTCTCAGTTGGGTCTTTTGTGAGAGATGTGTTTTAAAGATATCGTCAGTTGTCCTCTGTCCAGTGCTATATTCAGCTTTTGTGAGCATTTTCAAGACCACACATATTCTATATATTGTGGATTCACCACCCTCCTACTATCTTCTTTAATTCTTCATACTAGAAGATTCTGGTCAATAACAGAAGGTCCTAAAGGCCCTCTGCATTGCTGTGCTATGCATGCTTTGTCTTCTGCCCTTTTAGTGAATATTTATAATAAGCCAGAACATTCAGAGCTCTTTCCTTTCTAAGCACACATGGCTAAATATGTGGTCAGTGTTTAGATTATCGGTGTTACAAAATGAAAAATAAAAACCTCAGTTGTGTAAGGCGTATCTCGAGATTGCCAGATGGAAACATACTGCCATCTTGTGGTTGTTCCACTTGCTTGAATATGTCCTGTTTAATGAATCTGTCTTCAACAGCCGATTGCTATCTGTGATACTGCATGGTGGAAAATGTCAGCTACTTTAAAAAGGTGAAATTTTGCATTACACACACGTCAGCTATAAATGATTCATTAATCACTGAATCAAAAACTAAATATGGGGAAACTGAATGTAGATTCCATTATAGTGTGTGCATTTGTTCTTAGTTAGCTACTGCTAGTATGTTATTTCAGATACCTGGGCTATGCGCACTACATTTCTTGATATACATTTACTGACATTTTACCATTTCTAGTGCCCATCTAACAAGTTGAATATCAGCACAAAAATATCTCAATCACCTTCACATTAAGAATTACACTTACCGAGTATCAGGAAATTTTGGCTGACAATCTGGTTGCCTTTTCCACAAGGCTGTTGGTGGACTTTCCCGCCATACAGTGACCCAAAGCTTACCTCGAAATCCACACAGAAATGGTTCAGTGACAAAAACAAATTCTATGTTCGGCAATGTCTCAGGTGCCGGACCCTGTGGGCTGAAATGAAGACGGCAGTTGATTAGCACAAACCTAAGAATGTGAAGGATCTTGCAAGGATCTACACAGGGCCCAAATCTCTCCAAATGTGGCCCTTAACCTTCTCAAGCACTGCAGGAAAAGACTCCATACTGCTATCCTTGCCAGCGGTGGATGCACCAAGTACTAAACCAACGGTGCCAATAATGATGGAACCTTAAATTTGGTGAAATCTTTTTTTTATTAAATTAATGTTTGATTTTGCTTGGTTCCATTGCAACATGAATAAGCACACTATTTTTCACATGTTTTTTTTTGTTTATCTCAATAATTATATTGTATGTATTTGTGCAGTGCCAATAATTCTGGAGCCCACTGTATGCATAGTTACATCATTCAAAAATCACTATGTCTTTGAAAAAAATATTTTGTGCTAAAATACATTCCAAACCCTTTACGTAGTATTTCCATATTGAACACCTGGCAACTTGTTCCGAGTACTGTAAAAATAATGAGTCAAAAAAAGCAGCGGACAAGCCTAGGACATGGGTTGCTCCACCTTGATGCTCAAAGGTAGTAGTGGTATGTTAATTAGTGCGGTGTTAATTGGTGAGCTGCAGTCTGACTTAAAGAATAACAGCATAAAGTTTTTTTTCACATTGTGGAAAGCTGGAGAAGACTGCGAAGGAGGATGAAAAGCATACATATAAATGGAGAGATGCTAGAGGCCACATCCAGTGCCTGTATCTCTCCTTATGTTACTTACAACGGAAGGAGGGCTCAGTCAAAAGGCAGCACGGAGCCACTCCAGTCTGGTCAATGAAGGTCTCGGAGCGGCCGATTTCCAAGGACTTTTATTCCTCTGACTCTGAGGAGCGGCGAACAGAGCTGAATCATTACAGTCCTTACAGCCATCAGGAAGTGCTTAAGTGCCCAGCTGGGGTAAAGACCTGCAAAATAAAAGCCTTCCTGGGCCCTCTCAATCCACTCAATGTCTGCCCGTCTATCTGCTAGTGTCACACAAAAACCACACCTGCAAAAAAGGTTTTGGTCCTTGTCAGTAAGAAAAGCCGTAGAGGGACCCGTCTGGTGACTGTAGCTTTTCACACTTGCTTCACCTTTGACAGAGCGGCTCAGGAACTTTTCCTCTATTAAGGCATCATCCTCCTCTCTTCATTACTTAGCCATGGGTCTTCTTTTAACTTGACCTCTGAACAACCTTCAGGTCCATTTTGTTTCCTTCTTTTTGTACTCTCTGAATACGCATCTGCAGATAAACATGTGGTACTGTGGTAATGCCATGTTCATTGTGCTTCTACAGAGAGTGGTTAGGCCAGCATCCATGCTGGAATCTAATTGAATTAGCCCTCGGGCAACAGTTCTTTAAATCTGTTGTTCCTAATAGTGGCAAACTTCAGGGAATCAGGAAAAGCAAAATAACTTTAGAAATGGCTGTTTTACTAGGCTTTTCTCTACTTTGTATCATGGGTATTAGGGGTTACCATAAGAGAATGAAGCAATTGGTAATAAATCAATTGAACCATCAAAAGTCTTTCCAATGACTGCAAACCTCTGCCAAAAATCTTGAATGGTGGTAGTTTCATGTTTTACAAATATACGTATATCCTGTGGGTGCTGGAAGATTCATTCAGCAGAGAACATACGTTGAATTGTATTTGTGAATGTTACTACTACTGGAACAGGCCCAATAATGACAGTATATCAACAAATCACATCCAGCGATGATTATGCAGAAGAAGCTGGCAGTAGCAGATTTCCCCCCTGATCTAATCTGTCAGCTGTGAACAACTTGAGCAGATTCCACTGAATGCGGTCCAAGGCTTAATGTACGTACATACTGTAGGCGCACTGGCTCTACACAAATGCTCCCTCGTTGCATGTATTTGTTTAGAGCAATGCTATCTGGCAGAGAAATCATGTGTCCTAGTTTAGCTTGTATAGAACGTGTATAGAAAGGATAGCCAATCACAGAAATGTTAGGTGGGAGATGATTGAGCTATGAGAGCCACCATATTGTTCTGTCTTAATGGAATGTGCTTTTATGTGAATGATTTTATTAACTGAGGCAGGCAACAATGGAATGTGCACATTTAAAAATGTAAGTGAAATATCTGTTTGCTCTTGTGATATATGAATGCAGATGTATTCATACTGCATACACGTTATAGGTTCAGTAAATGCATTACATATGTTTTTTTAATTATACTCACCTTACTCATTGAAGCCCTGACGAGTAAATCACCCGGGCCCGGGCCTTAGTAATCATTAAAGGATTTGAAAAATGTAAGACTTTGGTTGATTCCATTAAACCATTAATAAAGCACACTTTACACTTATGTGAATAACTGTATTATTTTTTAGTTTACAGCACTTTTTGTGCAATAATCCTGGAGCCCACTGTAAGTTGAGGAATACATCCTATAGAGAAAACTGGCCTGTATAGCAGGGTGGCAAAAAGAAGCCATTACTTTTGAAAATGCACCCAGAGCCTGACTGGTGTTTGCAAGAAAGCACTAGAATGATCCAGTCAAAATGTGTGAAAGATTTTGTGGACATACAGCTTTTTTTGGTCAAAATGCGAAGTGTTATGTCTGCCACCTAAACACCCCATTTAACACCATCCTCACAGTGAAACATAGTGGCAATGTCATCCATGGGATGCTTTTCTATGGGAGGGACTTGAAGGAAAAACCGGATTCAACATGCTGAAGGCCTTAAACTGGATGAAAATTCTCCTTTCAACAGGACAATAAGCCACTGCAAAGAACCAAAGAGTGTAGAGTGTAGAGTGCCTCAAAAATCAAAAGGTGAATGTCCTTGAATGGCTTGAACTCCATCAGAAATCTGTGACAAATATTGTAGCCCCCAAGAAAAGCGTAAGGAAGAGCTGGAACAAATCTGTGAAAATCACCTCCATATTGTGTTGGTAGCACTTACCCATGAATACTAAAAGTGAATGGTTGTTAATACTTAAAACAGGCAACATATTTCAGTGTTATTTTTTATCATATTTGTTGTCATATAACTAATTGTGTCTTGTCACTTGTCACAGCATGGGATTGATGTATATTTTGTAATGCAGGTTTGAATACTTTTGCAAGCCACTAACTGCTTTTCCCATTTTGGCTATTTAACCCGCTCACTTTTTATGACCGCCTTTATGTTTGGGGTCAGATTGACCCCAAATGACTAGCCTTTTATAAATAAATATGAAAAATCTGTGAGAAACATCTCATTTTAGAACCTAAGATACAGGAAGCGACTGTTTGGCACCTGTATGGGAAAGTGCCATCAGAATCATCCACAATATAGGAGGGTTAAGAGGCATCACTCTCCTTCCACACACTAATCACAAATTAATTGGATAATTAGGCACTGGAGTTGTGAGGCACTCTGTTATTGTTATTTTTATTCCCCCCCTCTCTGTTTTTCTCTTTCTTATTTTAGGAGTGAAGAGTTTGGGACTTAAAGTGCTATGGGGCCAGTTTCACAGACACAGATTAAGCCTAGTCTATTACTAGATTCAATTTTGAATGCCAATTCTCCATACAAAACTCACTTTAGTCCAGGACTAAATTTAATCTGTGTCTCTGAAACCAGCTCACAATGAATTGTCAGTTGGAGTGCAAATCAGGCATGTAACACTAGATGGCATGATAGCACAAACAGTTTCTGTAAAAGAAACAAGGGAATAATTTTCAACAATTTCCAGATTTATTCCAGGCTATCTACAAGCAGAATCTAAATATTTTTATCCTTTAATTTCTTTAAATTGTGTTTGTAACATTAACAGTAGAATCAGGGCTGTAACTAAACATGAACATCATTTGTGGTGGAAAAGTGGACGATCCAGAAAACATTGAAATGTGTACTTTACAGCATCCTTTGAAAGTAATTATATTTAAATGAGCATATTGTACTTAAAATAGTAAGTTCAGCATTGAACACCTTTTTCTAAGTGGGATGGTTTCAGTTGTTTTGCAGCTCACTTGTTCTGGCTCAGGATCTGCATATTAATATACAGGTTAAGGAAGTGAACTGGGATGAGAGCCGTGTATTCACGAGGATGATAAAATAAAAAGAAATTGACATATTTTATTCATAAATTAGCATTTCCTTTTATGCTGTAATTAGGGGGTTGCTACCTTTTGAAGGGGGGTCTGGTGAGTGCTTGAAGTTCAAAGCTAATTTTGGCAGCTGGGAATTTGACGGTAGCCCAAATGTTCGCGGGCTGTGCACGCAAGCGATCTGATTAATTTTTCCACGGATAATGCGTTCAAAACAAACGCGATTGTGAACGGCAGGCCTTTGATGAAACCTCAATCTCTAGTGGTAAAACGTCGTCACGCAAGCCCTTTGAAGTGGACAAAAGCGCAGAAAGACGCATCCAGTCAATTACAATTTTAGAACAGTAACAATTCTTTATACGTTGGTCTCCAAAGGAATTAGCATCTCTAACAACTATTTTAAATAAAATCCAAAAATAAATCTGTATTGACATGTTAGTTTTTAGAGTTTCTCCCTATCTTAAGAAACTCTTTGTAACTCTATCCTGGCCTTGCATGGCCTCCATGTTCACAAGGGCATAAACATGTAAGACACATGCAACCTTTTGTTGCTGTGGTGGGCTCCAGAATTATTGGCACCCTTAATAAAAGGTTAATTCATAATTTAAAAAAAGCTGCATATAATAACATGGATAATGGTATATATTTTATGTTTAAACATACAGGAAAACTATATACTTTAATACTACACTATTAAACCCACTGTTTTACTCACTGTATATATATATATATATATATATATATATAAAATGGTGCTAGAACAAACATCTTAAAATTCTAATTTTGAAAGCTTACCTAAATAACGTATAGTCAAAACATTTTTATACATATCTCCATCTAGATGTCCTCTTGGTCCTCAAAATAAACATCATCTCCATGACCATTCAATGTATCAGCATCCAGTTACATATAATGGATAGTGTTCATTTGGAAGTACAGGGGTCAGAAATAAATGTCTTGCATTTTCTTACACCCATGAACTATTAGTTCTACATCTTGGCTGATGAATGGTGGTAATTGGCAAATCCATGCAATTGGAACAAAATCCTTGGGAGGAATTTTACTTTTTGAACTGGATTTTCCACCTGTGATTGTCCAGAGTGAGCCAGTGAACCTTTAGTGGCCATTGGCATTTCTCAGAAATGCTTATAAATCCCAATCAGCTTGATGTAACTTGATGTAAATTGCTATTGGCATTGGCTGCAACACCAAGACTCCAGCCCTGCAGCATTGATCAAGCAAAAGTGGTGGTATAGTTATACATTAAAAGTAAAGAGTTTTAAAACTTTTGGCAGTGGTCAATACTTGATTAATTAGCTGCAAACATTAGCACAATATTCATTTGTTAACCATTTGACATATCAGATAATAACTTATTTGGGTTTCTTTCTGTCTATGAGCATTTACAACATTGCTTAAACGAAGCTTTGTCGTCATCATTGCAACTTTAGGACTAATTCGCCACAGTAGGGCAAGTAAACGCTCTTCAATGCTGCTTTAAGTGCCTGGTCCCCATAGTTGCTGCTTTTAGCTATATTTAATTTTATCCACACAACTGTTGTTAACACAAATGCTTGTATTTTTAACTGTTCAAACACACGTGTGCAACCAGCAATATGCAATGTATAGTACCTCACCAGAAATATAACACTAAAAACAAACAGCTTGCCGCAAAAGTAGTGGCAAATAATCAGACATTGAGTGTTCCTTACACCCGCTTGTGTATGTACAGTAATGCAATCTGGGCAATGCTTAATGTAATACCTGCTGCCTTTTCTAGGCATGCATCCCATAAACTGTAAATATATATTCATTCTGTGATTTAGATTACATTACCTATCACAGCTATAAGAGAACTGCATATGTTACGAAATGTGGTGTCCCTTATTTGCACAAAATCTTGACCTGCAGAAATTATCTTTAATCTTCAGCAAAACCTTTTTGTCATTAGTTTTTAGTTTTCTCTCTGTAAATAATGTGTAAGGTGAGTGATTTTCATTTTTAGACTTGTTTCCAGAAAGGGGTTCACACCTCACCTAACACCTTTTTTAACAGAGAGAAAAAAAGACTAAAGGAGTTTTGCTCAAGATTAAAGATGATATTTAACACAGAAGACAGAATTCCAGCCCTCTCAGGAATCAAGTGGAAAGCCAAAAAGACCACACAAAATCAATGTGAATTGGTGGCAGCAGCTCCACAGTGGTTAGATGTGTCTCTCTGGAGTGGAACAAAGCAGTAATGGCTGGCGACATGTTATGTGGAAGAAAAGTCCGGAGTCTCCGCTCGCTGGAATGCTTCATGGAACATGGGGCTGTGCCAGGGTGGTCCCTCCAGCTACGTGTGGCGCGGGCGCGGGCACGGCCGGAGTTTCCACTGCCCCCGGTGGCCCACCCAAGTGGTCAACCGCAAATCCACAACGGTGTCTGCGCACAGAAACTGGGAAGTGGCTCGTTGTTTAGGTCAGCAGAGTCTGTGAACCAGAAGCAATTAATTGCAAAACATCACGAACCGCGAGCAGCTCCTGGGAGAGAAAGACAGTGTTGAGTTTGCAGTGAAAACATCTTGACCACAAACTGACTGGCCTGTCAGATAGTGATGAATATGCCTTTAAATGTGTTTAAGTGTGTTTAAGGCTATTATCAGTCCATCTACTGTGTTAAATACAGGTACTATATGAATCTGAGTTTAGAATGGACAATCCAGAATATCCAAAACTTAACTTACGATTACTAAGTTGTATGTTTTTATTTTTGTGAGCCACTCAGAGCTTCAACACGACACACCCTTCTGTGTTTACTTACCTCCAGAGTCAGTTAGATAAAGGCTCAAGATTGCAGTAATTTTTTAAGCCATTGTTATTCTGAGTGATGTTTTCCTTCAAAATACTGATGATATCCTAGCATTCATAGAAGCACTATTCAATCATTGTAATTCCCAGAACTCCTTTTATGTGACAGTACTCATTGTAATTCCAATAAAGAAAATGATGGTTGTGAAACTATTATAACCATTTTTCAGTTTACAAATATTTTGTTTGCTGGAAGTATTTCACAATATGTATTGGCCAAATGGAAGAAGGACAACATTGCTTTCCACCTTGAATATATATTTTTGTAATACTTGATGGTACCCATTCCCCAGAATGCTTGGCCATACCTTCTACTGAGTCCATAAAAATGCAGTAGGACAGTATGCTAGTGTGTTTTAAGAATGTAACCTGGCCTAGCTCAGAAATGTAAATTTTAAAGATGGCATATAATATGGGTATTTTACCATGGTTGTCATGAGCAGGTGATGATCATTCATACCAGACTCTAGTCTCTAGTCTAGGTGTTGTCAGAGACCTCTGTGCTGTCTTGTTTGAAATTACAGTGTCACAATGTTTCCCAGAGGCCCTGAGAACTCCAGTAATTGCCTGTATTTAGCTTAACCATTGCTGACCTGAAGCCCTGTAGAGCCACATTTCCATGTTGTCATCACAAAAATTGTTACAGGCAGTCCAGAATGCAATTATCTTCTGAAAAATGTTTACCCCACAGCTTGTGTGTCTGTTGCTAATGTTACCTTTGGCCAGGTATTGTATCAAAAATAAATGAACACATTTAAAATTTTGTTTTGATTTAATCTTTTGTTTCACCATTAAATCTGTTCATGTATTGTTTTTACAGAAAAATGGTTTTGGACATATGCTGAATGGCAAAAATTACATTAATGTAATAATATATAATATTATGAATAACATATAAAAGTGCTTTACAATGAGGAAGTGAAACTCACCTCCATTATCACCAGTGTGTAGCAGTCATTTAACGGATGCATGGCAACCATTTGTGTTACGTGCCACCTTTTATTGCTTTTAAAATGGTCTGCTAGCCACCATCATCAGTGCTAATGGTACAGATGTTAAACTTGCAGGTTTTTGTAGTGAAAGTGAAACACACAACAGTTTGGAATGGAAACGAAAGCTTACTTTGCTGAAAAAAACAGCTCAAGCTAGGTTTTGAAACAGTTGGTAGCTGGTTGACCACTTAGACCAGCTCTATGCTCAACATGGTTTGACCAGTTAAAGCTATGTTTTTAAGCAGCTGGTAGCTGGTATTTCAAGCGGGTCATAGCTGGATTTTACACCAGGGTAATAATCATGCTAAATATCAACCTTGCAGTCCTGAAGGTCAAGTTTCAGTGGCTGGCACAAAAGTGATCAAAGTGATCTTCATAGTAGGTCTTCATTAAAGATGCCTTTGATTCCTGAAACCAGTCTGATAGCAGCCATGCTGCAGACAATTCTGCCTCTTTTTTTGGAGGAAGGGGTGCGGGAAGGTGTCTGGGAGTTCATGAGAGCCACCTGTTCAAAATTGAGTATATCAATCAGGAAATGTTGGGGTGCATCACCCCACCAGTTTGCCCACATAACTGCCACTGAAGTGCCTCTGTGTGGGGCCAGGCTAGCATGTCACTCTGCGCAGTGTGTGCCCCCTCCCCACCCCACCTCCTTCTGCACAAAGCCATTATCTTCATGCCCCACTTTCCTCAAATCGCTCCATAGGTGCAGCTGGGTTACTTATGCAGAACAAGCCATTCCCAATTTAAATTTCCTATTGCAGAAAAACAAATAGATGACTATTCTATCCTACATTCTTTAAAGTGCCATTGTTCCTGAGCCATATACTGTGGATTAATCTCATTAATCCCAATTATATACTCAGTGAGCACTTTATTAGGTATTTATTCAACTTAAAGGTCTAAAACATATGTCTTCAGCTGCTGTAGCCTATCCACTTAAGAGGTTTGACACGTTGTGAGTTCAGAGATGCTTTTCTGCATACCACTGTTGTAATGTGTGGTTATATTCCTTACTGTCACCTTCCAGTCAGCTTCAACCAGTCTGACCCTTCTCCTCTGACCTCTCTCATTAACAACACGTTTCTGCTTGCAGAACTGCTGCTCACTGGATGTTTTTTTATTTTTTGCACCATTCTCTGCAAACTCTAGAGACTGTTGTGAGTGAAAATCCCAGGAGATCAGCAGTTTCTGAGATACTCAAACCACCTTGTCTGGCACCAACAATCATTCCACAGTCAAATTTACAGATCACAATTTTTACCCCTTAAAAACAGCTGAACCTCTTGACCACATCTGCATGCCTTTATGCATTTACTTGCTGCCACATGACATGGCTGTTGTACAGGTATACCTAGTAAAGTGGGTATATTTTCCTCATTGCTTAATCAAATGTTCTAGAATGTAGAATGTTTGTTATGAATGCCAAACTGTACAGATGGGAAAAACAGATACAGGAAATGGTTGCCCTTTTGTAAATCGATAATGTTTTAAAGCTATTAATGTCCCACTTTTTCCATTTGAATGTGTAAACTTTACTCATCATTGCAATAGTCTCCACCACTTTGGGAGTGCACAGGCAAGCACCCACTTGACTTGCTCAATAGGCCAGCAGCAAGCCTCTGCTTCTTTTCACACTGCAGGAAGATGACTCATTTGCAGCTGGTACCTTACACTTTGAATCAAATTTGGACAGTTGGGGTCTGCTAAATTTTGTTCAGCTTTAATGTTTTAATTGAAATCATTATTTCAATTATAATTCTCAGCTAATTCTCAACCCCCTGCAGAACTTCAGCCCTGTAAGATTGCCATTACCCATATCTGATTTAAATCTAAAATTAATATTGTCTAAATCGAATGTTTATAGCAAATAATTATTTGGTGCCTTCATTTTGACGATTTCGAAAGCAGTTTGCTGGGCAAGATATCCTATAAGTCTTTTTCCCATAAGTCGATTAACCTTACTGTACTTCCGTTAAATTAATGGCGTCTGAAAACACCGGTGTAGTTTTCACACTACTGTTAAAGAGCTCTTCCACAAGTCCGAGTAACCTGCGCGTTACATCTCTCTTAACAGACGGATGCGACACCACTGCTGTGTTTCATCTTGTGACACATGACTGTTGAAATGCATTGTGATTCCTAGGGCTTTCTGTGTGTTTTCTAGAGGGCGCCTTAGTCCATAATGAGTTAACACTGAAATTACACGTTTCATGTTTTTAAGCCTTCGTGAGCTTTCCATGAACCAGGCAGCTAAATTGCTTGTAATCACGCATCACGTTCCTCTGACTCGGATGTCTTCCTGCCTTCAGAGCGCGTCTTGTGACATGCTGCTGAAGCCCCTCTGAAGAGGTCTTCGAAGGACAGTGACTAATCAGGCAGCGAGGCATCAAGGCAAGTGCCCTCGGTTTGAGACGCCAATGAGACTCAAGTCCTCCCAGAGTACCCGTGAGATGCAGCCCAGGGTCCTGCACACTGTGTACGACCACACTGGCCTGCAGGCCGACTTCTCTCCTTTAGCTTCAGGATAGTGGGATCTCTGCTCCGGTTTTATGTGTGTCTTGCCTTGCCTGGAATTTTAACATGGTTTTAACATTTGTGTCAGAAATATCATACATTTAAGCTTTTTTTATTCGAGCAAATTTTAGATATTTTCTAAGATACAGCTGTTGTGAAGGTCAATGGAATCCTGAACTCAAGTAATACATTTTATTCAGAAACCAGATTTCCTCGGCCAAGAAGCTGATACTTAGCTCCATGAGAATACTTAATATTTTCAACAAGACAATGAGCCCAGCATCAATCAAGAAATGGTTAACTGATGAAAAAAATTATACTATGCAATTTCAGTCTTCAAGCTTGAAGAATTGAATTATGTGTTTTGAATCGAAGAAGACATTCAGTGTAATGAATTACATGTATTGCGATCTAAAACTGCCGTCTTTGCTCATCATGGATGTGAATGATTTTCAAGGGCACTGTATTATGGAATATTATGGTACATTAAGACTTATAGGCATTCAGTTGTATGAAATTGAATAAGTACAATGACACAAACCCAGCAAATAATCAGGCACAACAGATGGTTTTTGCAACTGTGCTTAACCAGAAAAAGACTAGAGAAGCCTTTTTTTCAAGATAACCCAGCAGAAATCAAATCAAATTTACTTTGTATCTAGCGCTGTTTACAGATAACCGTCACAAAAACAAACATTGGGCAAAACCTGAACTCCAAAAAAGCAAACGGTACAGTAAAAATAATTCCCTTCATTGAGGACTGGGCAACAGGGTGGGGTTATCAGTAGAAGTCATTTCAAAGCATGCAAGTTGTATTTTTCTATTTCATTTTACAAGATGCCACCTCCAGCGGTTGGTAATTTAGATTATCATATTTCTATAGAGCAGTTCGCAAATATTTATATTCTTACAACACCCACACATACAATTTTTTTCTTTTTCCATACAGTTCTTCCAGATCCGTAGTGACAGCAGGTAGGATTTCACATCCCACTTACCTTAGTCTCCCTTATGGGAATTCCCTCATTCCTAACAGTATGGAAAATGCATCATTATAGACACTGTACAACTCTTATGCATCATTATAGACACTGTATGTACAGCTGGTAACTGTAAATGACTGGGCATCAAAAATGGATTTGAATCCTCCTGGCATAGTACGTTTTTCTTTATTTCATTCCTTCAAAGTAAACCTACAAAGCGATTTTTACAATGATAATTACAATGAGATTTACAATACCTTGTAGAGTTGTATGTGGCAATTAATGTACACACACAAGTGCAGTAGAATGATTGATATTGCTTCAAGCATGTGAGCTATAAGTACAATAATGCATGCAAATGACATCAGTCCAGTAATGCGTGAACTGCTATAGAGATAGTGTCTATACCAGTTTTTTAGTATGTGAACAGTTGGCATTAACTTTAAATTAAATGCAAATTTTAGTTTGTTGTTCATTTAATATTGAACCTGCTACTACTGAACGTTTTGAATAAATACTAAATACCTTACTACTACTAATACTTTAGTACTAAATGTAGTACTAAAATACTATTAATTCTAATAATAAAAACAGGAGTTGATCAAGCCTGATAGCCAAAATGTCTACAAAGGATACCAAACTAATCCCAAATAACTACCCAGCAAAGAAAGACATCACATAAAATTGGTCACAACGGCCAAAGCAATTTTCAATTTTAATCAGAGAATATCAGAAATTTACGCAACACAGCATTCAATAAACACCATTAAAATTTAAATCCTTCAAAAAATGTATTTAAAGTAATTACAATAAAGTAACTAGGAGGCCATTTTAATGCATTTTCTTAAATGATTTTCCACCCCCAAACGATGTTTGAGTTTTCAATAAAAGCAACTGCGAAGCAGTCCGACGAGGCGTCGGATGGGGGGAGGGGGCAGGGTGCACAAAGGATACATTGTCGCGGGCCAATCCCCTGCCAACCGCAGTCAAACGCACCGTGCTGCGTAACACTGCGCTATTATTTCACAGCCACCATGGACTTCTATGAGCCCCTTTAAAAATGTGCTTCTGACAGCGCCCTTATTCAGGGCCCATCCCGAATATTAACACCCTCTGGACAAACACACAAGAGCGGGCCCGTAAGCATGCTTAAAATACCCCAAGGTTCAGGGCTGCCGGGTTTATCTCGTTCTCAGACACTGGTGCAGTGTGTGGCTTAAGCCCAGGGCCTGAAGTCGAATTCGGACTGCCTCGGCCGACAATGACCCACAGCGTTGTCCAGGGAGGAAGGGAATCACCTGGTCAGTTCTCAGATAAGGCCTACACCTATAGCTAGATGTTTCAAATACAGCGAAAGATTAAAAAAATGTTCCGAAGTTCAAACCAAAGCAAAATATCAGGTTGGAAATGGCTGTGGACCAGGGCTGTGGAGTGGAGTAATGATTATGATATCTTACTGGAAGGTGTTAATATCAGGTTTCACGCTTCTCTTGGACCGCTGAGAGAATGGATTAAGCACTTCAGTAAAGAGCCTCTTACCTGAACTGTTGAATACTAATTTGACATTGAATGCACTTTTGGTGTTTTTACCAAATGATCTTGGAAATGGTGAGAATCCTTGGACTGTTATACAACAGCATTTTTGATTCAAGTTGAAAATAACACCATATACATTTACATGAGGCCTAGGATTCGTCAGTGGAGTTTATTGGATTACATTAGCACTCTTGCGGTTAGAACTTGATGTTTCACTCAGTGTTAAAATAATCTGGTTTTGACCTGTACTTGGACTAACTGTTCATATTCCACTGGGCTACGCTTAATCAATTACATCCAGCACTGAAGAGTTGTTTGCAATAAAATGACAGACCACTTAAAATGAGGGTAGAAAGCACTAAAAAACATTTGACCATTACCATAACCCAGAAATAACTCACTAGACAGGCTGAACATTGCACTTGTGAATATGCTTTAATGCAGGAATTATGCAAAGCTGAAAACTGACACAAAGTGACAGTATCTTCACATTTTCCAGTGGTGTGCAGGCTCAGTCTTATCCTGCCACTGCATTTACATCTTCAGCCGTAGACTGCAGGCGGAATATGGCAAGCATTTCACAACCTTCCAAAAAGGGAGCGAAAAATAAAATAAAAAAATAGTTGAGGAGGCTATGTTCAACGCAGGGACCCAGAAACCGCTCTGACCTTAAGGCAGAGCCACATACCGTTAAGTAAAAGGGACAAGCTAAACAAGAGGCAGGGAGAACCCCTCAGGCGATTACACATTAATGTTAAACTTCCTTCCCTCCGTCCGGGACTCTATCCAGCGACGGTGACGGTGATGCGTGCTGACCCCATCCGCCAGGTCAGCTCGCGCCTTTCCTCCCCCACGGAGATTCAAATTCGGGGGGGAAATTCAGCGAGTGAGGGCGACAACACGAAAACAACACGAAACGTCGAAAGCGCGCATCCGTTGCTAATATTTGCTCCGACGTTAGCAGAGGAAATCTGGGACACAGTGGCATTCATTGTTCAGTGAGCTTTTCCACACAGTTAAACCCACCGACAGCAATGAATGTTGATTGTGACCTTTGCTGAATGTTGCACGGGGGAAACAAATCGGGGAGGGGTGTCAGAGGGTTGGGGCCTGGAGGGGGAGGGGGGGGGGGGGTTGTGCAAATTGGGCGCTCTTGTTAGTATCCGTCCACTCCCGTCGTCTCCTTGCCGAGAGTCACTGGTCAACAGCCGAGGGCTGGCCGCAGGGTACAATCAACGGTCGATGGTTTTCTCGATTTGTCTCAAACTCACCGACAGCGTTGAATGTTCACTGAAGCAAACACTGCTTGACTAAAAACAGATCGGACGTCTGCTTGAGGAATGACCATAGACCAGAGGGGGTGGGTGCAGAGGACAAGTAATGAATTTGATGTTCAAAGTAGGACGGTCGTGGTGGTCGTTGGGTTTCCTTGGAGTTTCGCTTTCTCCGCTCGGCTTTCATTTGAGCCTGATCTGGATTGTGTAATCAGTGCCATAAATGTCTAAAAAGAACCAGTTTAACATGGGATCTGATTACATAGAAATGTAATGGCATTCTTGAAGTAAAGCAAAGCACAATGCTAGGGAAAAATATCACAGGCAATTTCAGGAAGGTGTTCTGAATTCAAACATGTAAAACAAAATTGGGATTAGTGTTTGTTGGATTTTCTAGTAGTGTTGCTTACATACAGTGGGCTCCAGAATTATTGGCACCTTGCCCAAAAAATCTGTAAACTAAAACATAAACAGTTATTGACATATGCTGTTCCCATGCAAATGGTTGGCAAAGAGATTTTGCATGTTTGTTACCTCATTTTTAAACTGTAGTCAAACAGGAAGTGATGGAATGACACAATATAGTTCCTTTAGACTGAGATCGAGTTAGATTAACTCAATTAAGTAAAATTGTATTAACAATTTCACTTTGATTATATTTATAATAATTGCGAGGGGTGCCAATAATTTTGCCACCTGTGGTTTTCTGAAAAAAAAAAACGAGATTATTAAATAAAAAACATTTAAAGATGAGAGTAAATGTATTGAAAAGAAAGTATATAGTTTTCCCATATGTTTGGGTCATAAATTATAGATCATTATCCATGTTGTTTATTATATGCCGCCTTTTTCTCCATTTATATTAAGGGTGCCAATTATTCTGGAGCCCACCATAGTATTGGCCAGTACTACGCAGACTTAGTAAACTACACAGTAGTGGAAAGAATGTGGCTGCATCCATGCTTTTTTTTAAATAAGAGAATAATTTCTGCATTAATAATTATGGCAGTGGGTTATAATTACTGTTCTGCTGATCAGTGGGATGTTGGCCCTTATGCTGACATGACTAAACAGAGCTTTTGGCTGGACTGGCTGTGAACTCCTTTTAGGAGAATCCGAGTCATCATGTCCGCTTGAACGTCTGAAATGATTAAGATGGAGAGGAAACATTAAATGTTTAAAATCTGGCATGTACGGTAAAAATGAAATAATAATAATTAGTCTACAGACATAGACAGTTTGGTTGGCAGTATGCCTGACAGGGGAGCTTAGTCCTATTCAACATTTATGTTGTATGGCTGCTGTAAGGACTTCAGACAGGAATGTCAGTCTGCTGTAAGGTGTGGCCCCCCTGTTGCAACGTCTCGTTCACTTTGCAGTTCCCCACTTAGGCAACTAATTTCCAGCTTAACATGTTTTTGTTCAACGTTTTTAGCCATCCGCAAAACACAACTCCATTTTCACATACTTGACAGGGAGCTTTGAACTCTGACGTCAATTATGATGCAAGCCAAACTGTATGACTCCCGATTGTCTTTACCTCACATTGTCTGTGGTGTAGTTTACGCAAATTGAAACTTGACGAAAACAATAATTTAGAAAACATGCCTGTTTTTGAATTTGAAAACCCTGGTCACGGATGCGGGTAAAAGGAGCACTGGCATCTGCATTGCATCCATTTCGGTAGGCCTTTTATCAGTGCTTCCGGAACTTTCTGATCCTAAGACCCATGTTCCAATAAGTAATAAATGAGGAAAACATTTTTTGTGACCCCCACATATTGTAACATAAAATGGATTCAAAAAAAGTACTTGCATCCTATTCATGATGCTTTTCAAGATTTATGCTCTCGTTTTAAGGTGATATTTTTTCCCCCTCTTGGAAATAAATTTGAGCACATCAGCATAAACCAGTGTTCCCTTCTATTCTGTTGAATAATGAAGCTTGAATCATGGTCTGAATGGTTATTTACTTATTCATTTATGTATTTATTGATGTATTAGCCTTGTGTTATATGCCCTTCAAAAGCAGTTAATCTGACCAAACTTGACAAAAATGTTCAATTTATTTCTGTTGCCAGTGTGCTAGTACTCATAGCAATCCACACATTTTCTACAGCTGGTCGTCTAGCTGGTTTTCTAGAGTAATGATGTAAAATTGTGGAAAATAAATCAAATGGAGTCAAATTTGCAACTGGTTCGTTCCACCTTCATAAATAATCAAGTGCACTCTGCCTGCTTTGAGCAATGAAGCAAACATGCTATGCTGATTTCCTGAAACTCTCAGTCTAACTGGAGATGACAGAGGTGAATAAGGTAGTTTACTGTGGGTTTGGGCCGGTCCAAACCGGAGCAGGGGCCCCCGCTTGACGGCCTGTCCCTAATCAGAGCGACTGCTGGTGCGTCTGAGGACAATGGACGAGAAATAAGAGCATTAAATCAAGACTCGAGAGATCCCTCTACCCCATCTCCTCCCAGCCCGGCCCAAGCTATCTGACTTTAATTATGTACGCGGTTTTGGTTTTTATCATGTTTATTAATTTACACTTTGCAATAGACAAAGGACAGTTAAATCTTAATCACCAGTTTCCTGGCACCACATTAGCATTTTCCTCCGTCTTAATGCAGCATTCTACAGTAAAACTCTCAGCTTTATAGTACTCAGTTTCAGTTTTCTCAATTTCCATGTGGGAAATCAAATTCTCAGATGTGAGCAGAAAGTGCTTGGCTTTATTTATGCAATTTTTGCCAGTACATTGCCTGTCCAAGTCAAAGCCAAGGAGATTTAGATTTTATTCAATATTATTTGAGACTGATAAACCAAGTAAACAAACATGCATTCCTAAACCCAACAGGGCCAAAACATAGATTTTGAGATTGCATGACTAAATCTGGACGCTTGAGCTGAAAATTGCCCGTTTGCCACTGATAGTTGTAAAAAACATCCACTTTACAAAGCAAGATAAACTATTTAAGAAAGTTGACATTGTTGTCATTAACAAAAGAGCATGCTTACCTCCAATGTACAAAGACATTTTATCTTAGTGCAAATATTTGGATCCCAGCAGTTATATTATAGTATTTATTATAGCAAATTCATTGTACAACAACTTCTATGAAACTTCAACTACATTCTAAAATACATGTTTTGACAATATTTTTATTGTCTCGTAAAATGATGAAAAATAAGAACTTCAGAAATTCAGTTTGGAGCATGCGTGTAGAATTACAGCATTGTTTAATGCCCTGCAGTTTCCTTCGGTGTCAAAAAGTAGTTATGTAATCTAAGGCAGAGACGAGGGGGAAGCTGGTAGAAAAGGCTTTACAAAAGTCAAACTACCCAGAACAAAACGACATAGACTGCTGGGCCTCCAGTGGCATATTTTGATAAAGGCATTCTTTTCTACAAGGTGAAGCAGACTTAATCTGGATTGACCCCTTATTTAACCCAAGGTTGAATCGCCCATTGTAATGTTTGCCCCTTTGGTTTCATCATTATTTAATATTATGCATTTTATTCTTTGATCCCAAGTGCCCCTACAAGCCCTGTGTAGTGACTCTGTGTTTTTCTGAATCAAAGGGTGGCATTACGGATGGAGAACTGCCTCAGAATAGCCTTTTGAACAAATATGTCATGCTACTTATTAATTATTTTATTTAATTTTACAATGTCCAAAATTCAATTCTCTGCTACAGCAAAAACATACCAACTTTTCAACATGCTAACATAGAATGTTTGTATTTAGTCAGTCGCGTGGGGTTTTGAAACTTAGGAGAGTACCTAGGGCTGGATGGGAACATTCAAAAGGTGTCAAAACAACAAATGAGAAAGAAAATGAGCTTACAAGGTTTGTGCTTGGCGGGATATGGTAGGTAGACAGTGAACAGTGAGTTGGGATCTGTGTGTAGGCCTCACCTGATGGGTCACTTCCTCATAGTTAGGGGACATTCCCCCTGCCCTCCTGGCATCATCGCTGGCACTCCCCTTCAGCCCTGTTCATCCCCTGGCCTCCCTGGGGCCCACCCGGTGTTTCGCCACACAGGATCTGCCAGGCACAGAAGAAGATGAAGTGAAGAAGATTAATAAACACTATGGTCTGGGTGAAACAAGAAAAAGGCCAGTAGCCACACTTATCCATCTGGCAACTGATATTTTAGAAAGAAAGGAGAAGGAAATATTCAAATGGGGATTGACTGCAGGTGCCAGAGGCAGTACCTGCCCAAAAATGCAAACTCATCCAAACTTGTTCTCTTACACTTGTTTGGAATGTGCCATACTTACTACTCTCCCCATTCAATATAAGGTAGGGTTATGGTCAGGATTAGCATAAGGGTTAGACTTTGGGTTAGCACATCAAAGAAAGAAAGCCCTTTGGAAAAGACTACTGTATAAGTCTATGATTTTAAAATAAATATGTTTCACAATAAATACACAGTTCCTGAATATTTGCAAAATTAAGAGTTATACATTTCACTTTGTCACATATTTACTTCGATTTTTCATGATTTGTCTAAATGACAAACGAGCAGTTATTCTGCTTTTACTGTACAGAGTTTGAACTTTGCTCTTAAAGTACAGTGCAGTAGACTTTAGACAATTCAATTTGCACCATTAATCAGATGCAGACTTTCTTTGTACCACTTCCTGTTTGGTGGCCCAATTTCCAGTTGAGTGGTTGCACTTCCTGCTAGGTCTCCCCCATTACCCTTTATCGGACGGCAAAACCGAAGCCTGTGAGCAAAGCGTTGGCAGGGACTCATTGCCATTTGAGTGCTGGCAGTTAAACCAAGAGGTTCTCTCTGGAGACACAGGATCCTTTATTCTCACTCCAACTTGTCTCTGCTTAACATCTCACACTCACATGGTATTGTCACTCACTTATTTTTATACATCCCTTCAAAACAAATGCGCGCTCTCCGCAGAATAATTTAACCTGTGGGGGTTTGAAGGCATTTCCACAACCTACTCAACAAAGACAATAAATGTTTCCTTTCGGGCTGTTTTTTTTTTCTGGTTGGCCTAAATTATAATCAGAACACAACAGTATTTTGGCACAGGGGAACGAGAAGTGATTTGGACTGGTCTGCAGAAAAACACATACTTTGTATACAGCATACATTATTTTATTTTAAACCGAAATGGTGTTTGTTCATTCAAATATTCACAGTTCAACTTGCTTTGTTTTACCATAAATATGATGCACTTCTAACATTGGTCAATGATCGCAGATAGCAGCCCATGAAGAGAAACTGGTAAAATACAATGACATAGGGAGTAAGCAATGCACAGCTTTGCATTAGCAGGACATCTTCTAGATTCCAACAGTGCTCTTCTAAATCCCCCTCATCCCTAATCCTCCAGTGGCATCCTTGCTGCGGCAGCACTGTGTGAAACCACAAGTACGTGTAAGCAAATGGCTCTGCTAGCCGGACACTGAAAATGTGCAGCACGGAGAATATCGGCACCTTGGTGTGAGTACCAACATCAAATGGGTTCAAAACATCATCAAAAGACTTTGCAAGCTGGAATAGCTCTTTTCAATCTGCAATTTAAGATTGACTAAGAATGTAAAATGAACATTAAATACACACCTATATGTACTGTAATCTCACAAATGAGATGAAGCCAATCTATGTGTTTGATGTGTTGTGTGTTCAAAGATGCTCTTCTGCATACCACAGTTGTAATGTGTGGTTATTTGCGTTACTGTCACCTTCCTGTGAGCTTTGACCAGTCTGGCCATTCTCTTCGGACCTCTCTCATTAACGAGGTGTTTCTGCCCACCGAACTGCTGCTCACTGGATGTTTTTTGTTTTTCGCAGGAGACTGTTGTGTATAAAAATCCCAGAAGATCAGCAGTTTCTGAGATACTCAAACTACCCTGTTTGGCACCAACAATCATTCCACAGTCAAAGTCACTTAGATCACATTTTTTCCCCATTCCGACGGTTGATGTGAACATTAACTGAAGCTCCTGACCATATCTGTATCTGTATAGTATGCATTGCACTGGTGCCACACAATTGGCTGTACATAAGAAGTAATAAATAGGTGTTCCTAATAAAGTGCTCAGTGAGTGTATATTGAATTTATGATAACATTGGCAACTGGAAAAAATGAAATTAATAAAGATAATGCCTGCCAACACTGAATTTACATTCCACGTAACAATGAATTACATTTATGAAACGGCACCATTATTTGATCACGTATAGCGCTCTATCTGGTAGCACCATAAATGTGATTTCAGTGTGGACTGTATGCCACAATGTAAAGCATTTAACCCCACTGCGAGTTTTACTGTACCTTTGCCAATCTTCCTGCAACCACAAGTTAAGATGACTAACTGAAACAGAAGGGGAAGTTATGAAGAACAACAGCCAGAGTTCTACAGGTGTGAACTTTGTGTGACACGTCTGACCCCAGTCTGACACTGGGTCGGCTCCAAACTTGTGTAAACGACCTCATTTGCAGTATAAACAAAAAAGACTGTCCGCTGAAGATAATGTGTGTCCTGTACAGTACAATTCAAAACTTCACTAGATGAAGCTGCATGTACAAAACATGAAGCTTTGAGAGCGTACTTTGTTCTTAGACCTAACTCACTGCTTTCTCCTCAGTCTAGCAGGCAGTTTGATGGCTTGATTTTCAACTGAATAAAATTGCCCTATTTTGTATATCATTTGCATTTCGTTTTTAGCATGTACTGTACAGCATGTTCCTGCCACATTGTCATGGAAATCATATCATACATTGTAACCACACTTGGTTATGTGAATTTTCTGTCCACAAGCTAAAAATGAATAATTTTAAGTAATAAGCCGTATTAATTGTGACGTACGTAAATACAATGTATACCCTATGGGTGAGCTATATGGTATCAATTGTCATTTTCAGTTCTTCTATGTACTCCACATCAAGATAAATACCGAATGTATTTAAATTAAATGCTGGCCTTTTGAGTTCACTGCTGGTATCCAATGTCCTGCACTTTCATATTAGGGTGGTCTGGACTTAAAGCATGTTTAATCTAAAATGACCTCTGCATTTATGTATCCATGTATTTCATAGTATCATGGGAAATATAAACAGAATTCCTCAATTTCTCAATGCTTGTGAGGGACAGGAATATGCATCTTTGGCTTCCACCACGCAAAGGTGGTCCTTTAAATATTTCCAAATATACACGTTTCTCAACTTTGGGGTCATACAAAGACTCTGGAAAACTGGATATACTCTGCATGTGCAATTTGCATGTTTGCAAGGTCTGTACCTATTTCTTACAGTTCTTTAGCATTTTATGAATTAATGTGTCATTAATACACCAGTGTTAACCAGGATGTAGTTACCAATGGTAGAATAAACACCCTTTATGTGTTTTTCTTAAGAACCCCTGAAATTAATACTTGAGGACCGTCATCTCCATAACGCAGTTAATGCCTGACACATTTACACAACATGGTTGATTGAAGTAAACAGTATGCAACATCTTTGTACAAAAACAAACAGCTGTGCCTTTTGTGATCATTCATTTTTCTGCTCAGGTTTTAGGAATCGGAATCAGGATCGGAAACCTCCGGCTAAAAATACAGCGCAGGCCGCGTGTATTAAAACGGGTTGGCGGTTTGAATATTCAAAGGTTTAATTATTCAAAGAAGATGAGCATCCTCTGGATGTGTTGGCCGACTCTCGGGAGATCTGGGAGGGTTTGCGGCTGGAGATGGTGCTGCCTGCTGGCTCGTGCTCCTCCTGGCCACACCTCCGCATGCGGCCCGGCCCACGCCTCTGATCGTCTCCCAGGTGACGCTGTCTGTTTCCAGCCTTGTGGTATGGCCCGGGGGGAGGAGCCCCGTCTCTGACAGGGAGACAGCCCAAAATCCCAGACAAAGCGTCTGATGCGATAAGAGATCCAGCAGCTACTGCTGCTGCTGCTGCTGATAGAATCAAAGCTCCACTATTTGGTCTCTGCCTCTGCCAGAACACACCAGCGCATTCACATTCAGACAATTACACATAACCACATAGACACACATACATAAACACATGCACCTACAGGTTTCCACTGACTCACAATTACTGCAGCCTTACAAAGACTTCTAGTTCTTCTTAAGTCTTCCCTCCCTTCATTTCAATGCTTTATAGATGCATTTGTCATTGATTCTTCAAGGAAGATCTGACACCCACCAGCACTTTCCTTCATTGTTTCATAAAAAGAATTTTGTGAGGGAAAAATACTCACAACTGAGTCAAAGGTAAGGACAAAGACTGAATGAATCTTAATGGTCTTCATTTCAAATAAGAACTGTGACTTGGTTAGTGTTATTTTTAGTGACAGAAGTGAGACTTATTATTTTAACAGCATCAGTAAGTGAGTACTTCCAGCATACATAAAACATCAACTGTAATGGCACAGTACTGAATCACACAAACGTAATGATGAAGAAAGCAGTGGAACAGATGAAAAACAATAATACCAGCAGGATTTCTCTCAGACTTTGTTCTATCCTACAGGGAGGTCCAGCCCTGTCTCTTGAGAAAACATTAGCACTTAACGAACAACTTGAAATGGCAAACATTGACACATTTCTTACATAGACATTTAAAGTGCCTACACCATACGAGCACCCTTGCTTTCCAGGTAAGCAAACTATTCCATGTGCATGGTGTTCAAGCTTCCTCAATGAATGTAAAAATAAGGGGTCGCACCCTTCCAGCATGAGAACATATGAATATTAGCATGCACACTGCGCAGAAATAATAGTAATTTCAAGACTTTCCACGAAAATACACCACTTGAGGTGGCATCATTCGACAGCCATCGCACTGTGTCAAACTGGAACCTAAAATCCGTTCTCTCTTACCTTCAGTCATGAATCATTCAGTGGCAGTATGTAAAGATGGGGAGTTGTCATCTCTCTGCTGGAGAGGTGATCTCTCTCCACTCCACTCACAGTCTCTGGCCCACTCAAGTGAATCTGCTCTGACACAATAAATTACCTGAAATTTCCCCCCTTATTTTACTAAAAGCCCACTTCCGTACAACGAGGGAATGGAAAGAAAAAGGTGCGGCTTTAAGGAACGAGTTTGCCGTAAAAAAGGCCACTGCAATTCAATTCTTTCCAGGCAGCCATATAAAGCAGGAGTTCAAAAAACTATTGGATTAATTTAGAGATCTTGCCAGTTTCCTTTTATTAGCATGCAGTTTGCCCTGGCAAACAGAGACCACCCATGCTCTTAAGCAATGTGAATCAATTAGGCAGTAAAATGAGGTACTATCACATGAAACGAGGAAAGTCTACAAACACAAGGAATTAAGGGTGACACATACAGGACTAGCTTTTTTTGTGAATGTGTTGACAGATTATTAACTATCACAAGTCGGGTAATGGGTACAAAAACATACATAAACGGTTAAACATACCACTTAACACTGTAAAGTGTTGTTGTGTCTTCAGAGATGCTCTTCGGCATACCACTGTTGTAACGTGGTTATTTGCGTTATTGTCACCTTCCTGTCAGTTTTGACTAGTCCGGGCCTTCTCCAGTGACCTTTCTCATTAACAAGGCGCTTCTGCCTGCAGAACTGTCGCTCACTCCAGAGACTGTTGTATGTGAAAATCCCACGAGATCAGTAGTTACTGAGATATTCAAACCACCCTGTCTGGCATCAACAATCATTCCACGGTCAAAGTCACTTTTCTACCTCATTCCGACATTTGGTCGGAAAAAACATGTCCATGTCTTGACCATGTCTGCATGCTTTTATGCCTTTATTTGCTGCCAATATGACTGGCTGATTAAATACTTGCATTAACAAGCTGTTACCAGCTACCTAATAAAGTGCTCAGTGAGTGTATGTATAAGGAGCTAAATCAGTCACTTAATTTTTATCCTATTCAGAACAA